>NW_003852398.1:8709165-8725143 GCF_000181295.1 Otolemur garnettii | reverse complement strand
GCGAGCGGCGCCAGGCCGGGGCCGCAGGGCCGCATGGACAGCGGCGCCACTCGGGCCAGCCCCCACTAGGGCCAGCCCCCACTAGGGCCCCCGATCCGCGGGCGCCACCCCCCAGATCATGGTGCCTCGGCGGCCGCCTGGACTGAAAGCAGCCGGCTGGAGCCGCTGAGCCCCCGCGGCGGCCGGGAGCTGCATGGGGGAGCGCGGGCCGCGCTCGGGAAGATGCCCCGGCCGGAGCTGCCCCTGCCGGAGGGCTGGGAGGAGGCGCGCGACTTCGACGGCAAGGTCTACTACATAGACCACACGAACCGCACCACCAGCTGGATCGACCCGCGGGACAGGTAGGACCCTGGTAGCCCCTGTGTCCCTCACACCCGCCTGGGCCCCCACTTGTCCTAGGGGCCACGGCCCGGGACGGGGCAGGGGGCACCGGAGCTCTGCGTGGTTTTTGCAAGCTCTTCAGTACCCCGGTCCCCGCCACCTCCTGGAGCGCTGCTCCTGCCCCAGTGGGCTGCTAAAAGGAGGGGACCGCTGGTGAGCTGTCCCAGGCTGCCCCCATAGCCGTCCCCAGAGGGAGGACTTAGGCCCCAACCGGCACCTGCCCAGAGTTTTGACCTTAAGCTCCAGCCCCTCCCCCCGCCCCCTTTAGGAAGAGAGGTCGCTAGGGGTTAGGGGGAAGACCTAACTGGGTGAAGCCGGGTCTTCTCGGGGAGGCTTTCTTCAGTTTGGGGGGGCAGGGGGATGGGGAAGCGTCTGGGTTGGAGAGGGTGGTAGGGACCCGGGATTCAGTAGGAGAGTCCTGGAAGGGCACTAGCGGAGGGGAAGCAGCCTGGGGTGTGTTTTGTGACAGGTGCCTCTGTAGGTCTAGAGACGAGCTCAGCGCTCTGGAACGGCCAGGTCGAGGATGGGGTGTGCCTGGAGCCCGAGGGTGGGGAGCAAATGTAGGACCGGGAGGTCAGAGGAGGGAAACGGGTTCTCCAGGAATCTCGCAGCAACTTGGAAGCTGTTAGGATGCAGATGGAGGTGAGAGGCCTCCCGCAAAGCCCTGCCCCCTCGCCTCTTTCTCCTTTTATTCCCTCTGGGGGCGGAGGCTCCTCAGCCCTGCACCAGCGCATCCTGACCTTGGTGGGCACCAGGCCGACTGTAGCACGAGATGATTCTGCTGAGGCAGGTGGAGGCTGAGGTGGCTCGGTGTGGCTCTTAGCTCTCCAGACGTTCTCCTGGCGTTGATGGCTTGGCATTTCTTTGCGGCACACACACCCTCACCATGTATGTCCTGAGAGGGAGCACCTCTCCACACCCAGACCGCGGGATCCTTCTCTGTTGCTATGGTCTGCAGTCAGAGTGTCTCAGGAATGTGGACTTTTCACCTGGTCTGTGACCTTGGGGGTGATGTCCCTGAAAAGCAACCTAGGTGAAATTCTTGGCCTCTTCATCTTGTAGGGTTGGAATGAGGGTGTCCCAGAAGTGTAGCAAGATGTGGGTTAAAAAAGGAAAAAGCAGCAGAAAGAAAATGAGAGTTGAGAGTCCCAGCGGGTTTTGTGAGCAATTATGTATATCGTTCATTCAACATTTCCTAAGTGCCTCCTCTATGCTATCTCATTAATGTAATTTGGAAGAGAAATTGTTTAATGCTAGGGCAAGCTTAGGCAAGCTGCTTTAAAAACCTCTAGGCCTCAGTTTCCATATTTGTTAGATGCATGGTTTGCTTGGAAGGGAAAGAGTAATAGTGAGACTCTTAAAAGTTAAGAGGGACTTAGGAGCTCAGAGTCCTACTCTGATTTTTAAACCTAAGAGAAAGTTTTGAAGCCCAAAGGTGTGATCGTTCAAGTATTTTGATCTTTCTACTGCCCTGCATACACCAAGTTCTTTACCAGCTCTGAAGTTCTAAGCTCCAAAGTTGTCATCCAGATACACCCCCCACCCTACTCCCTAGAGCCCCCTCACATTGTTCATGAACTTTTGCTGTCCTCTCTTCAGAACACACATAGTTCAAGCTTTCCTGTCTTTGCCCAGTTTAGGTCCCTGTAGCTTACTGAGGCCCATGTACTCTTAGCACGTGGATATCCTGTTGGACGGCTACGACAGCCGACATCAGCACTGATAGCCTATCTTGGGACTTATCTGGGGCTCTGAAGGGATAATGCAGAGATAGGAAGCCTCTCTCAAACAAGATTAATACCCTCGGAAGAGGGCCAGTGGGTAGCTTCTGTGAAGAAGGGACTTGGCTAAGAAGCATACTCTCCCCAATTTTAGTGGACCACCTTCATGAATTTTTTGCTTGTTCTGTTGCTTATTTAATATTTGACTTTAGGGTGACCCCTGTAGCTCAGTAAGTAGGGCACCAGCCCCATATACCGAGGGTGGCGGGTTCTAACCCAGCCCCAGTCAAACTGCAACAAAAAAATAGCCAGGTGTTGTGGCAGGACCTGTAGTCTCAGCTACTCTGGGGGCTGAGACAAGAGAATCGCCTAAGCCCAAGAACTGGAGGTTGCTGTGAGCTGTGACGCCACAGCGCTCTACCGAGGGTGACAAGGTGAGACTCTGTCTCTAGAAAAAACAAACTTGACTTTAGATCAACTCACTTAAAAAATTTTTCTGCCATTTTTACAAATGGGAAACTAGTAATATTTATTGTTATAAACAGAAGGCCACCTTAAAAACTATGTAAGGGGGAGAAACCCAGTGTTGCATTTTAGCTATAGGCCAGCCGAAGGCCCAGGCACCAGGCCTGCCCAGCCTTTGTTTTGAGGCAGAATGGCAGGCAGTGGAGAGGCATCAGAAACACGAGCACTGGACTGAGCTGCTCATCTTCTTTACCTTGTAAGTCACTGGTTTTAAGGCTTCATCTGTGAACTTCAGGTTTTCCCACCTGTGCTGGCCTGGCATGGAATCCCTGAGGATTTCATTTTAACCCTTGGAGGCTTGGGGGGAGGGAAGGTCCACAGCTTTGGTTTTTTGTTGTTTGTTTTTGTTTTCTGAGTGGTATCTTAAGCAGTTGCCTTGGCTAGAGGTGCCTTGGCATCCTCATAGCTCACAGCAACCTCCAACTCTTGGGTTCAAGTGATCCTCTTGCCTCAGGGTTTTTTTTTTTTTTTGTATTTTTAGTAGAGACAGGGTCTTGCTTTTGCTCAGGGTGGTCTCCAACCTGTGAGCTCAAGCAATCTGCCCGCCTGGGCCTCCCAGAATGCTGGGATTACAGGTGTGAGCCACCACACCTAGCCGGGTCCACAGCTTTGAATGTTTTGGAAAATAGCTGAGCAGGAGGACATCCACTTGTGATTCTCTGGAATTTCAATCCAACATACCACATTATGGATTTCTGCCTTTTAGTCCTGCCTCTGTGGCCTTGGGCAAATCACTTGACCTCTCTGAGGTCTGAGTGCTCTGTGCATAAGGGAAGAGAATTGATTAGATATCTCCAAGGACCTGTCAGGTCAGGCCCTCCTACCTCTCCTTCCCTCTCCCTCCCTCTCCTTCCCTCTCCTGATCCCTGGGGTGACAGGGGGAGATGGAATGGGCTATAAGGAAGAGGAGGAAAAAATTAACAAAACTAAAAAGAGCCAAACTTATTTTTGGGTGTTGGGTAGGGAGAGAAGTGCCAAGGTAGTTACATTCCTGCCATTGGTTAATGCTGTGGGAAAAAAAATTACATTAAAAAAAATTCCACTCCTTGGTGGAGGGGGCGCAAAGTGAGTGAGTGTGTGTGTGTGTATGTGTGTTTGCCTTGGCCTTTTTTTCTCACCTGAATCATGGAGATGCCTGCCTATTCCCCTGAATTTAAAAGAAGTAAGCCAAATCGTCCTTCAGTTAGAAAAGTGATTTCTTAGTCACTGAGGACAAAACAGTGTCTCCGGTTACCAACCCTAAAGAATGTCTTGGCACATTCCTCCCTCTGGGGCTGAGCTATTTTGTGTGCTGTCCGGCCTGGAGCTGCTGGGGGTAGGGAATCCAGTTTTCAGCTTCCCCTTTCACCAGGGGGTTGGAAGAACAGCCAAGCAGCCAGCCTTGCCAACTCTCTCCCCTTCTCACCCAGGGGAAGACTGGGAGGCCGAAATTCCTGAGGATGGTTGTCCCAACAACCGGAGAGGGTCCAGTGGGCAGCTTGGGCCCTGCTCACTGGACTAAAGACTCTGGCAGCACCACAGGCGCTTCCTGGGTCAAGGCCAGACTGGGAAGGTGACAGGTCCTTTGGGAATCAGGTGCTCTGTGGCCCCAGCATGAACAGCCCCTTGGAGCTGTGCTTCTTTTGCAAAATAACTCCAGCAAAGGGCCAGCACCCCGTGTATTTAACTTCGCGGTATGCAAAAACAAATGTACTGATTGTTCTCTGAGAAGAATGGATCATTGGAACTGGCCCTGCCAGAGAAGGTTCCTGGCAGTCTAATTCCTGCTTATTCTGGGGACCTGCTTGTAGGAACCACCTGGAAATTCTGGACAGTTTCTAGCTCTGGGAGAAGAACTAGAGACTTACATTGCTGCAGAGGCTATGGTGAGAGGACCCAGCAACTTCTCAAGACATGAAGATTTTTTGCTAAATTTATTATTTGTGAAATAATTTGTATGGTAGAAAGTTGGGTCTACAGCAGTCACAAACCTGTATGAGACTCTGAAAGAGGTTCAGGACTCTTTCTCAGAGCACAGTGCAAGCAGAGGGCCAGGTACTGCACATAATTTCAGGAGCCGTAGATTATCCTGGAAACTGCTTGTCATCATCCATAGCCCTCTTGTTTAGCTCTTGTTTAGGTAACAATTGAGCATTTGCCATATTCAGGTGTACTGCTGAGAGCTTTGCATGGATTATTTTTTAAATCCTCCTGACAGCCCTGGAACTAGGTACTGTTACCTCTCTGAATTACCTGAGAGGCTCAGGGTGGCCAAGTTTGGTGAAGCCCGTCAATTTTTGTGGAGTGGTGATGTGAATACCAGGCAGGCTGACTCCAGAACCCACATTTCTAACCACCATCCCATTCAACTTCCTACTGAACCTGTCGTTGCAAAATTAAGACCTCTGCTCCACTGCCTAAGAAATTTGGCCTTGGGAAATGGAGCTGGGACAGGCATGATTTCTTTCACTTGTGACTATTCTGGTGGGGCCGGGTCATGGAGAACCAGAGGGCAAGTGTGGATGATGGAATCTTGGAATCTTAGATCTGCACCTGAGTGACTTTGGCACATGACATGTTCTCTCTGAACCTTGTTTTTTTTCTTCCCATGGATGGGGAAATGTGTATAAACCATCAGGGGTAGTGATGAGCGCTGGATAAGTGAAAATAGGCAGGGCAGCGAGCACGGTCTGACATGCAGGGGGCACTCAGGAAGGCCGGTTCTTTTAACTTTTGCTGGAAAGTACCTGAAAAATACTTGCATCAAGTGGAGGCAGGGATTACAGGCGTGAGCCACTGTGCCCAGCCAGTGGCTTCTCCCACCTTTGAAATTGGAGTGGATCTTTCTAGTCAAGAAATGCAAACCTCTCATATCTGAGACCCAGAGACAAGTGACTTGACAAGGTCACACAGCAAATAAATGCCAAGCTTGAGTCTAGTAAAGTTCTTCTTTCCTCTTTTTTTTTTGGCCGGGGCTGGGTTTGAACCCGCCACCTCCAGCATAGGGGGCCAGTGCCCTACTCCTTTGAGTCACAGGTGTCACCCTTTCCTCTTTCTTTTATGTAAACTTTTCCCTAAAAATCTGATCCAGGTTCTCCTGATCAATGGTAAGATTTTGGGTATGTTTTATGCTTGGGGCTAAGTTATTCTTCGTAATCCTTTTTGATGCCATAGACCAGCAAGTTTCAATTATGGTGTCACAATCGTTTGTGAATTGTGTCATAGGAATTTGCTGCATGTTGAACAGTTAAAGCACCAGTGATTGCAAGTGAATTACTATTTTTATAATGACTTCAAATGGATTTAGGGTTATTGTCAGACTAATGTCACTTTCCACCAATTTACATTCCAACATGCTTTCTTAAGTGGGAGTTATAACCAGCCTGCCGGGGAATTTACTCAAAGCCTCTATTCTCTGTGCTTTTTCTCTTAATGATCCACTAATACCAATGATCTATAATGCTAATACCTATACACAAGTTATTAGAGGGCTTGCCTCTCTGTCCAAGGCTTGAGTTTAAGATCTACACATTGCCTGGGAATCTTCCATGCCTAGGAACATCTTAGGCTGATTATTAAGAAAGAAATGAGGTTAAAAAGGACTAGTAGGCTCGGCACCTATAGCTCAACCGGCTAAGGCGCCAGCCACGTACACCTAAGGTGGCGGGTTCGAATCCCCAGCCCGGACCCGCCAAACAACAATGACGGCTGCAACCAAAAAATAGCCGGGCGTTGTGGCGGGCGCCTGTGGTCCCAGCTACTTGGGAGGCGGAGGCAGGAGACTCGCTTGAGCCCAGGAGCTGGAGGTTGCTGTGAGCTGTAATGCCACGGTACTCTACCCAGGGGGACAGCTTGAGGCTCTGTCTCAAAAAAAAAAAAAAAAAAAAAAAGGACTAGTAAGGATAACAAGGAGAAATAAGAGATTTAGGAACCCAGTAATGAATAAGGTATTAAAAAATGCTAACATCTATCCAACATTTACTCTCTGCTACTCACTGGGCTAAGCATTTTATGTTATGATCTTATCCTTCCAACAGCCATGTGGGCTAAATCCATCCTCAGATGAGGAAATTAAGACTTAGAAAAGTGAAGGAGCTGGCCTGGCTCTGCCCTGGCTTACTAATCCATTTCAGGGCCTCAGAGGACCTTGTTGACAGCTGGGCTTAAGAGTTAACATTGGGTAGACCTAATATGGATCTCAGGGAGAGATGCTATTATAGTAAAGAGACTTAACCAGAGAAGCCATTGAGAGCCTTACGGCAGGGGACAGGTTGGCATAAACATTACCTTCTGGGAGCAGTCTACAACCAGAACTCTGGGAATGAGAGAATAGAATTGGAGGCAAAGGAACTCTTTGAGGGATGCAGTGCATTCAGGGAGTTCACAGTCGCTTGGGTAAGTGGCTCTCACTGAGTAGCCAGGGCAGCTACTCTCAGTCACCATACCTCTCCCTGCCAGGGAGAGGGCTTAGCCAGACTGACCCGATTTTCCAATCCCCTAGGGTCCCAGCTAGCTGTGAAACACTGCCCTTTTGAAGGAAAGAGAATCAGGTTGCCTTATTTACCGGGAAGTTGGCACACCAAGTTCAGGTGCAGGTAAGGAGAGACAGGGCTAGAATAAGTGAGGGTTGGAGGTGACCACTGTATTACTGTAGAGCTGCCTGGGTGGGAGAAGCCTCAGTTAGGTTTTGGTGGCATTTGCAGGGGCGGGAGGCACCCTCTTAGCAGGTGGCTGTCCGTGATGGGTATTAGGAGTGCTCTCCAGCCACATCTAGCTGTAGGTGATGAGGATCCGCAGCCTCCCGCTCAGCAAGGGGCCCTGGATACAAGAGATCCACTTCACTCAGAGAAGTGGCTTGCTGATATCACTGTCACCAGCTCCTCCTGTTTGTAAGGAAAGCACTTCCACTTCAACAGGGCTGAGGGCTGGATCTGGGTTGAGTCCGTGTGAAAAACTCACGCCGTGCCTCTCCCTGCTTGGACCGCAAAGCCAGCTATAGCCCTCTAGGCAAAAACAGCAGAAGGCTCTGGGTGTACCACTGCCAAACCTCGCAGCTGCCTTGAACCCCTGTTTCAGAGTCAGATAAAGAGAAAACTAAGACACTGGACATAATAGCGTTTTGTTATTAAACCTCCATCAGCAGGCTGTTTAGCCTTTAATTCCTAAGCAGAAAACTCCCCAAAATGCTGAGGGTAGGGAGCAAGACTACCTCATTGTCACATGGGGAAGAATGTCCTATAAAGGTGCTGGACAGAGATGAGGGGGTGACGGGGAGAGTGGAGGTGGAGGGGAAGAAAAAGGGACAAGTGTGGTGGGTCACATGCCCAACCCCCCCCCCCCAATTGCCTCCTCAATGCTTCTACCCATGACATCTTGCTGTTAGGAAGAAATGGGATCTTTCAGTTTCAAATGTCTGCCAGAGAAAAGGGATGGAGGCTTAAGTTCTCCCTCAATGGTCAGCCAGAAGAAAAAAAATGAAGCTGCATCAAGATTAGGGACACCTTTGTTGGCTTTTTTTTTTCTTCTCTTGCTCCATTCATCACTCTCTGGCAGCGAGGGACACCGGCCAACAGCAGCTGCTGACTTTCCCCAGTCGGCTGCCTGCTGTTGCCCAGGCCTGTTTTGGTGGCAGCCCCCACGCTGCCTTCCTCCCTGCCCAGTGGCGGTTCCTTGTTTGATTTGTCACTGGGACAGCCCCTGGGATCCACTGACGGGTAACAGACTTGGACGGATAGAATGTCAAGATACAGGCATCAGGTGGCTGCGAGGCTGAGACGACTCTGGGACAGGCTTCCGATCCCGCATCTGTCGTGGCTGTTCTTGGATAGTTAGGGCTCTGTGAGTGTTTCACTGTGTCTTCCAGGAATTTCTGACAAGCTCATTGTAAGAAATGTTTTTGTATCACTGACTATGAGAGCAGTAACTGGCGCCTGGAGATGATGATGATAAATAATCATGGTTACCTTCAGTGATCTTCAGCCAGTATCTGTCATGTGCTAAGTTCTGTTGCTTATCACATTTTTCTGGCATTTTGCAAATGGGGAGACAGGCTGAGAGAAGTCAAGTGACAAGTTCAAGATCGCAGAGGTTAGAAAGGGGCAGAGTTGGAATCTGAATCTAGGTCTCTCTAGTCTGTTGCAAAGCCTTGCTCCTTTCATTACTGTAGTCTCTTTCAGTGTGTTTGGAGAGGTGAGAGAGAGGGGAAGCCAAAAGGAAAGGGACATTTTAACTACAAGAAAAAAATCAGAAACACCTATCAGGGTATATACATTGTATGGTCAGAGAAAAAAGTGTGAGTGGTTCCAGACAAACATTGGTTTGACACACTACACTGTTCCCTGCAGCAGATAAGAGCTTCCTGAAGATCTGGCCCCTGCCCCTTACAAATAATAAATGGCCGGGTGTTATGGCAGGGGTCTATAGTCCCAGCTACTTGGGAGGCGGAGGCAGGAGACTCCCTTGAGCCCAGGAGTTGGAGGTTGCTGTGAGCTGTAATGCCACGGCACTCTACCCAGGGGGACAGCTTGAGGCTCTGTCTCAAAAAAAAAAACCAAACAAACAAACAAACAAAGAAACAAATAGTAAATGACCTCGAACCAGTTCCTTCTCATCTGTAAAACAGATAACAGTAGGACCGACCTACTGCCGGACGTGGCAAGTCTTAGGGCAGCGCCCAGTGTGCTTCGTGCTTTCAGAAGGGACCTCTTACCAGTTGGGCAACAGCCTCTTGTACATTGGGAGAGAAACTAAAACCCTTATTTCATCCTTGCCAACTCAAGTCTCTTCCTGATGGGCCATAGCTCACCTGAGCCACGTTGATATTAGAGCTTGTAAACCAACTTGGCAGCACTTAGTACATAAAGAAATCAATAACTGCTCCTCACCCCCACCCCTCATCGGAGACAAGCCCTTCTTTGGAATTTCTGGAGTGAAGCAACAACTCTTGCCAGCTGAGGGCTGTGTGTGAATCAGGGGTGATGAATCGCAGTTGCCATGGCAGAGCTGACAGGGCTGAGGCAGGAACCGGAGGTCTCTGGGATTCATTTGTAACTCCTTTGATACCATGTCCCTGTGGCACTGTTGGAGAGCTCTTTGAGGACCTGCTGATTTTAGCATAGTGGTGGTGCAGAAGGGCATCGGTATTTAGCACGTCCCACCCAGCCAGGGGTTGCCCATTCTCTCAGCAGGTATTTGCAGAGTGCCTACTGAGACTCCGCTAAGCACTGAAGAGCAGAGTCCCTGCTTCAGGGGGGTGCACATGTTTGCTATGGAAGCTGGCAAATAGTTAAACAGTTAAATTGCATTATGACTGGGGGCTTGGGTTCTCTGGAATTATTTTACCCATTTTAGGAAGAAGGGGGATGTGACACCTGTTGACAATGGTGGTGCGAACCTAGATTTGGAGCTGGGAGACCTTTGTGTTTTAAAGGTCCTGCTGTGATGAGCTGTGTTAAGGGCGGGAATGCAGTGGCAGTGGCAGAACACAACAGAGTCTCCAACTACAGATTAGGAAGAGACACAGCTAGTCACCAAGCTGTGCAGATAGAGTAGACGTGCCAGGCTCTCAGAGCCTCCTTTTCCTTCCTCTCCTGTTTTATCTGGATGTGTTCAGTCCCTCAACAAATGCTTACGGGATGGGATGCCTCCAATGTGCCAGGCTTTGTTCTGCTACAGAGGATTCAGCAGTGTATAATCCAACACAAATCCTTGTCTTCATGGAGCTTGTGTTCAAGGGCAGCGGTTGTCAAACTTGAGGAAGAATCAGAACCTAGAGGACTTATTAAACACCAGGAGTTTGAATCAGTGAATCCAGGTGGGGCCTGAGAACCTGCATCCCTAACAGGTCTCCAGGTGACGCTGCTGGTCTGTGCACTTTGAGAATCAACCTATGTGTTGGCACATTAAATCCTCACAACAATGCATCCCTGTTTTACAGATGAGGAAAGTGAAGACAGGCAGGGTAACTTGGTCCTCTTCCCTATGCTGAGGGCTAAGGCCAGTGGCCTGCATCTCTCTGATCATTGGGAGCATGTCACCGTTCTGTTCTTTAGCTGGCTGAAGTCTGGGTGGTAGCCATGCCCTGTAGGGCTGTGGTCCCTAACCCCAGTCTGTGGTCCCTAACCCCAGTCTGTGGACCAGTACCAGTCCCTGGCCTGTTAGGAACTGGGCTGCTCAGCAGGAGGTGAGCAGCTGGTGAGCAGGCAAAGCTGCATCTGTCTGGACGGACAGCCGTCCCCATCACTCACGTCACTGCCTGAGCTCCACCTCCTGTCAGATCCTTCCCACCTGCCCCATCCATGGAAAAACTGTTTTCCATGAAAGTGGTTCTTTTTTTTTTAATCCCAGACTTTATTTATTTATTTATTTTGCATGTTTTAGCCAGGGCTGGGTTTGAACACACCTCTGGCGCCCTACCCTTTTGAGCCACAGGCACCACCGAAAATAGTTCTTAGTGCCAAAAGGTTAGAGGCTGCTGCCGTAGGATTTTTTTTTTTTTTTTTGGTAGAGACAGAGTCTTACCCTATTACCCTCGGTAGAGTGCCATGGCGTCACACAGCTCACAGCAACCTCCAACTCCTGGGCTCAAGCAATTCTCTTGCTTCAGCCTCCCGAGCAGCTGGGACTACAGGCGCCCACCACAACGCCTGGCTATTTTTTTGTTGCAGTTTGGCCAGGGCTGGTTTTGAACTCATGACCCTTGGTGTATGGAGCTGGTGCCCTACCCATTGAGCCACAGGCGCTGCCCTTTTTTTTTTTTTTTTTTAAGAAATAAAGCACAGGGAAGCAGACAGTGTGAGGGGATTCCAGAAGCCAGAAGGGACTTCCCTTTAATTACAATATGTAGAATTTATATGGCTGCAGCCATGGCAGGATCAGAGGAAATACCCCAGCCTATTTCTCAATGGAACTGAGCCAGGACACTTGTGCCGAGCTGCCTGGGGTGTCTGGGCCCCTACACCCCTGGGGACTTTCTGTATTCCAACTCTAGGAAGTCCAGGGACGGAGGCCTGGGGAAGGGCAAACCCTTCCTCTCATGGAAGCCTCTGGACAGCCCTCTAGGGAGCCCTTGTCCATGGCTGTTCCCCTTGACCGCTACTTGAATGTTCCATACTTTTGTCACTTGCTACTTCTGTGACCTTGGTCAAGTTACTTTAAGCTCTACCAAGCCTCCATTTCTTCATTTGCGAAATGAGAATAAATTAGAATATACCTCCCGGGGTTAGTAAGAAGCACATTAGAGGTCTCATTGTATTCAAGTTCCACTGACCTGGCAGCTCTGGCTGCAGTGATTACAGCCTCCCTAGTACATTGTACAGCTCTCTCTACAGTGCTATAGTTAGTACTCAGTTCATATATTTTGAGGACTAGAGTTTTGGGGCATAAGCCACTTTCTTCTTGTTTCTCTCTAAGAAAAATGTTCCCTAAAAAAACATTGGGTCATGCCTAAGAAGACAGACCTCAGTGGACAGTGATTTTTGCTAGTCAGGAATATGAAGAGGTCTCTCTACAGCTCAGTGAGTTTCAAAACCAGCTTACGTGGTTTATGACGATTGCTGATATAAAACAAACATTTGCCAGCAGCTGATGGAGGACCCTAGTCTTTTACTGGTCACCAGGCCTTATAGGATTTGTGCCCTAGTATGGTGTTTCTTAAAATGTGGTTCTAGAAATAATCAACTTCATCTGAGAACCTGTTAGAAAAACAGATTTTCACGTCCCATGTCAGAACTACTGAATCAGACTCCCGGGATGGAGCCAAACAATCTGTGTTTTAATGAACCTTCCAGGTGACATTGCTGCCCACTCATGGCAGTGAACCACTGGCCAAATGTTTATGGTAAGAATGATCTGAGATTCTGAGATTTTTTTCTTTTTTTTTAATTATTGGGGATTCATTGAGGGATTTTTTTTTATAACAGTTTTATTATGTCGCCCTTGGTATAGTGCTGTGGCATCACAGCTCACAGCAACCTCAAACTCTTGGGTTCAAGCAATTCTCTTGCCTCAGCCTCCTGAGCAGCAGGAACTACAGGCGCCCACCACAACACCCAGCTATTTTTAGAGATGTGGTCTTGCTCTTGTTCGGGGTGGTCTCAAACCTGTGAGCTCAGGCAGTCCATCCACCTTGGCCTCCCAGAGTGGTGCTGGGATTACAGATCTGAGCCACTGAACCTGGCGTTTTTTGTTTTTGTTTTTTTTTTTGAGACTGAGTCTCACTATGTCGCTTTTGGTAGAGTGCTTTGGCATTACAGCTGACAGCAACCTCAAACTCTTGAGCTTAAGCGATTCTCTTGCTTCAGCCTCCCAAGAGCTGGGAGTAGGTGCCCACCAAAATGCCCGGCTATTTTTTATTGCAGTTGTTGTTATTGTTTAGCTGGCCCACCTGGATTTGAACCCCCTAGCCTTGATATATGTGCTATGGTGTATGTGCTGTAACCAGTGTGCTACGGGCACCAAGCCTTTTTTTTTTAGACAGAATCTTCTCTGTTGTCCTAGGCTAGAGTGCTCTAGTGTCAAAGCTCACAGCAACCTCAAACTCTTAGTCTTAAGCGATCCTCTTGCCTCAGTCTCCCAAGTAGCAGGGACTACAGGGATTTTGCTCAGGCTGGTATCAAACTCCTGAGCTCAGGTATTCCACTTGCCTCAGCTCCCAGAGTGCTAGGATTACAGTCCTGAGCCACCGCGCCCAGCTGACCTGAGTCATTTTGTTAGGGGTTGGATGGCAGAAAGTGGCCAGCATTGCAGAACTTTCTGAGCACAGGTATATATAGCCTGTTGAAATGTTCTTAATTGGCTTAACATTTCAGTACTATCCCCAAACCATTATTGGCCACACTGAACCTTCACCTTTCCATCTCTACTCCAGCCATTGCCCACAAGTGATGATTAGAAATGCCTTCCCCACCTCCCTGGCCTAGCTCCACCGTACTTTATTCTGCCAAAGAACAGCGTGATTCCCTGCGCCCTCTCCATTCCGGGTTAGTGGGCAGCTCAGTGGCGGGCATGTGCAGGAGGAGCACACAGCCAGACAGAATGCTCCCTAGTCAGGAGTTTGGGATTTTTATTATTTATTTATTTATTTATTTTTATTTTTATTTATTTATTTTTTTCTTCTCTCCCACCGCCTGCCTCCCGCCCCCCGCCTCCCTCCGGCCCAGGAGTTTGGGATTTTTAGATTCTCTTTCTAGCCTTTCATTTTAGCAGCAAGTCACTGGCCATTTTTGAGCCCTGGTCTCTGTTGCTGTGCAGGGGAAATAAAGGCTTATGATCCCCTTTCTACTGCAGAGAAGGAGAGGGCATCTTTTGAGCTGGGGAAACATGAGGAACAAGCAGAGGCTCCCAATTTCTGCTCCATGTTGGAATCGTCAGATCACTGGAAAGGAGAGCTAAAAATACCCATGCCCAGCCCACCTCCAGAGATTCTGGTTTAAATTGGTTTGGGTTATGGCCGGGACCATAGAAAGTCCCCAGTTGATTCTGGGTTGCAGCCAGAACCGTCACTGGAGGTAAATATCTGTCTTCCTCACAAGCGCTTATAGAGTTGAGAATGAGATTAAGTGAAAATACTTTGTAAAGGGCACAAGGGCCATAGGAATGTCAGATTTCCTTTTTTGGGGGGTTTTCTTTTTGAGACAGAGTCTCTCTATGTCACCCTCAGTAGAGTGCTGTGGCATCACAGCTCACAGCAACCTCAAACTCTTGGGCTTAAACCATTCTCTTGCCTCAGCCTCCCCAGTAGCTGCGACTATAGGTGCCTGCCACAATGCCTGGCTATATTTTTTTTGGTTGTAGTTGTCATTGTTGTTTAGCAGACCTGGGCTGGACTCAAACCCACCAGCCTCGGTGTGTGTAGCTGGTGCCTTACTCACTGAGTTTTAAAACTCAGTTCATTTTTACAATTCTACTTGGAAAAACTGAGATGATTCGGGGAGTATTAGAAAAGCAGTTGCAGGAGGGAGAGAAACAGATATTTGGGGGATGTCAGATACCTTGCGGTTTGGTAATTGACCCTTTTTCTCTACCTCTCTGTTTTTTTCTTTCCTGACAAGTTAAGGATCAGAGATTTGAGGGTTTTTTTCCTTTTATTTTGGTCTTGATATGAAAAATTTCAACTCCCATTGCAGTAGTAATGCATTTAGATAAATTAGCCTAAGTTACTGTAGAGTTGTAAGCCTGAGGGCTGAGTTTCCCTTTCTTCTGCTAAATCTGGTTTAGATTTCACACACATACCTGCACCTTTGAATCTCCAAGAGAGTGAGATGCAGAAACTGTCAGCATATGGATCTTGACTGGTGGATAAGAACTAATAATAAATAGCAAACATCTATTAAGAATGTAGATTGTGTCAAACTCTGAGTTGTGTGCTTTGAATGCACCACCCAGTTTCATTCCCATAGCAACCTCACGAGGTAATAACTGTCATCGTTCCCATTCTGCAGAAGGGAAACTGAGACTTAGGAGACTGAAAACTTGTCCACGATTATACAGCGGCTAAGTGGAAGAACCGAAGACTTCAGTTCTTTAGTGGAAGAACTGACAAACCCAGTGTTTCTGCCCCTGCAAATCTTCTTTACCCTCCTGTAGATCAGGTCAGGGTGTCAAAGAGAGCAACCCTGAATTAGTCCTGGCCATTTAGGTTAGAGCCCCTTCACTCCCCTGATTCCTTCTGCAGCATTTTCTCCCAGTTGTTTGGGGTCTGTCTGGAGAGTCAGGGCTTTGCTTTCTCCCTTTCTGGTTTAGCAGATGTCCCTGTCTAGTGAGCAAGGTGAGCGAGCTCTTTTTCTGAGTACTTCGGTTTTTCAGAATCTCTCCAGGGAATGATTTCCTTGACCAAATGTTTCTATCTTGGGTGTCGACCAACATCTCTGCTTCTCCCTTTTTATAGACCGTGTTCTGCTAGGGGAGCTCTTATCTTGTTAACCTTGGTTTGAAAGGCTTAGTGAGAACCAGATGCCTTGGGCGCTTTGGTGCCTGAACTTGGGCTTGGTCTTCAGCATTCTTGCTTGCCCACTGGAACATCCGTCAGAATGTGTGTAGCGGTTCACTAGAAGTCAAGTGGGTCCTCAGGCTGAGCTCTGCCGAGCAGGAAGTGACTCTAGGTGTGCTTGGTTTACCTTACCCTTTGGCATCTGCTGGGTCAAATTGGAGAGGAGGCTGGATTAGGAAATGACTGGCTTTGTAACTGACTTCAGAAGTTAAAGGACAAAGTCACATAGTCCTATAGTTAGAAACAGAGTGTGTGCTTTTAGCTTTAAATAAGATATGTCTATAGCAAACACCTCTCCCTGTTCAACTAGCTTTTCATAATTTCAGTCAAGCGTTTGTGGCACTATATTGGCAGTAAACAACGATTTTTTCCCTTTTTTTTTTT
>NW_003852398.1:8705505-8707603 GCF_000181295.1 Otolemur garnettii | reverse complement strand
TGTAATCCTACCACTCTGGGAGGACAAGGTGGGTGGATTGTTTGAGCTCAGGATTTCGAGACTAGCCTGAGCAAGAATGAGACCCCATCTCTACTGAAAAAAGAAAAACAACAAAAAAAGGGCAGGTATAGTGGCCGGCACCTATAGTCTTAGCTACGTAGGAGGCTGAAGCAGGAAGATTGCTTAAGCCCGAGAGTTTGGGGTTGCTGTGAGCTATGATGCCATAGCACTCTACCCAGGATGATAGAATAAGACTCTGTCTCAAAAAAATTAAAAAAAAAAAGTGGAGACCAAATGAGAGGACTGTCACTCTGTTGGCCAACTTCTGGTCTGACTCCAGACAGGTCTTACATGACCCAGCCCAACACCGACCACCCCGCCCTCTCCTCTGAGCTTCTCCAAGTTGGTCCCCTATCATTTTCTAAGTCCTTATACTGTCCTTACTTCTTCTATGCAGTGGTTCTCAACCTTTCTAATGCTGCAGGAACTTCCATATAGTTCCTGTGGGTCACAATCCACAGATTGAGAATCATTGCTCTATAGGATGAGGATAGTGCTTACTTAATAGTATTTTTAAGTATGTGGGTTTATTTATTTATTTATTGAGACAGTCACACTGTCACCCTGGGTAGAGTGCTGTGGGTCATAGCTCATAGCAACTTCAAAACTCCTGGGCTCAAGTGATCCTTCTGCCTCAGGCTCCTGAGTATCTGGGAATATAGCCCCAGCTAGTTTTTCTATTTTTAGTAGACATGGGGGCCTCGCTCTTATACAGACTGGTCTGGAACTCCTGAACTCAAGCAGTCCACCTGCCATGACCTCCCAGAGCATTAGGATTACCATGTTTCCCCGAAAATAAGACCTACCCAAAAAATAAGCCCTAGCAGGATTTCTATGCATTTGTTAAATGTAAGCCCTACCCCATAATAAGACCGAGTGAAGGGCGTGGCTGTGCAGCTTATCTGCAGAGCCATGCCATGCATTTTGGCACGGAGAGGAAGACATCCCCTGAAAATAAGCCCTAGTGTGTCTTCTTGAGAAAAAATAAATATAAGACAGGATCTTATTTTCGGGGAAAAACAGGTATAGGTGTGAGCCATCACTCTGGGCCTACTTTTAAGTGTTCAAAAAGACTTTTCCCATGCATTTTTTTTTTGCAGTTTTTGGCCGGGGCTGGGTTGGAAACCACCACCTCTGGCACATGGGGTCAGTGCCCTACTCTTTTGAGCCACAGGCGCTGCCCCTCCCATGCATATATTTATAATCTGTGTAATTTTGCTATAATTTTAAACTTACAGGAAAGTTGCACGTATAGTACAAGAAGTTTCCATATACCAGCAGTTCTCAACCTGTGGGTTGTGACCCACAGCAACTATATTAAAGGGCCGTGGCATTAGGAAGGTTGAGAACCACTGCCATATACCCTTTATCCAGAATTATCAAAAAAAATTTTTTTTTTGAGACAGAGCCTCAGACTATCACCCTGGGCAGAGTACTGTGACATTGCAGCTCACAGCAACCTCCAACTCCTGGGCTCAAGTGATTCTCCTGCCTCTGCCTTCCAGGTAGCTGGGACTACAGGCGCCCGCCACAGCACCTGGCTAGTTTTTGGTTGTAGCCGTCATTGTTGTTTGGTGGGCCCAAGCTGGATTCAAACCTGCCAGCTCAGGCGTATGTGGCTGGTGCCTTAGCCACTTGAGCCCCAGGCGCTGAGCCCAGAATTATCAATTTTTATGTGTTGCCAATTCACCTTATATTCTCTTATTCTGTCTTTGAATATATATAATAAATATAAAATTGTTTATATGTACAAACCATTTAAGGTAGATAAGTATACGCCATTTATATATCTGAGTATTTATAATCAGATATATAAATTATGTGTATAATTTATATGACGTGTATATTTATATATACGTAATTTATATGATTTATATCATTTATAAATATATAGAGATATATTTATGTATACATATCAGGGCAAAAAATGTTCATGCGTTATGAGAGATGTCATCTATGTATTATATATACACTTTGAGTACCTGTTGCAATTGCAGAAGTCAAAATGACTTGTATTCCTCTTTTGTTGTTGGTATAT
>NW_003852398.1:8703084-8704570 GCF_000181295.1 Otolemur garnettii | reverse complement strand
ACCACCGCAGCTGCCCACTCGGGGGAGGTTATGGGCAGTGAGGTTAGAGTGGGCTTTAGCCTCGGAAACAGAGACCCTGTCTCAAAAAAAAAAAAAAAAAGAAAGAAAGAAAGAAAAAAAAGCAACTTTTAGATTTTTTTTTGTCTTTTTAGTACTAAATACTTTAGTGTGAATATCCCAAGAAACCAGCCTGTCTCCTTACATAACCTCACTACTTCATGCAGTTTTTACAAGGATTAAACTGAATAAACAGTGTAAAATACTTCACAGTGTCCAACGCCCTTGCAGGTGCCAATAATTGTTAGCCATGGTTACTGAGCTGTCTTCATTGGTCCTCTGCTTCTAGCCTACTTGGGTGGCAGTTCCCAAGCATGCCTGCACTCTGCAATTCTTCCACTAGGCTGTGGCTCCCAGCCCCACCCACTGTGTTGACACCTCACTTCCCTACCAAGGCAGCGGGTGATGCCCCTTGCTCCGTGAGGCATCTGTCATCTGTCTCCCTCCCTGCTCCCAGCAGGAAGGGGTCTGTGTTATGTCAGACCTATTTCTGGTCAAAAGTAACAGAGGCCCATGCAGGAAACTCCAGAAGAGGTTAGCGAGTTCCCAGGAATCTGAGGAAAGGCACAGTGGCACCTGCTGCTGGCCTGGTGGACGTTGCAGATGGACGGTGGTGAGGAAGGAGGCAATAGCTTCTCCCTGCACCTCCCTCCATTCCCTCTGTCTGCCACACACATCATGGTTTCTGCTTCGTCCTGAAACCCGAGTCAGTTCTGCCTTTTGCTAGCTGTGTAATACGGGCAAGCTGCTTAATTTTTTTGAGACTCAGTGCCCTTTATAAGACTAAGAGTAATGATAACCACAATATTATTGAATGCCAAGCACTGCTCTAAGTATTTTTATATTAGTTCAACTAATCATCATACCTTCAGAGAGAAGTACCATTACTATCCCCATTTAGAGATGAGTGTGGAGGCACAGAGAGGTTAAGTAATCTGCCCAAGGTCACACAGCTAGAAAGTAGGAAAGCAACGATTCAAGCTTAGACTGTATTGCTCCAGAGCTTGTGCTCTTTTATTTTTATTTTTTTTGAGACAGAGTCTCACTATGTCACCTGTGGTAGAGTGTCATGGCATCACAGCTCACAGTACCCTCAAACTCTTGGGCTTAAGCGATCTTCTTGCCTCAGCCTCCCAAGTAGCTGGGACTACAGGCACCTGCCTCAATGCCTGGCTATTTTGTTGTTGTTGTCATTGTTGTTTAGCAGGCCCGGGCCGGGTTTGAACCTGCCAGCCCCAGTGTATGTGGCCTATATGGCTGGTGCCCTAATGACTGAGCCATGGGTGCTAAGCCAGTTTTTCTATTTTTAGTAGAAACTGGGTCTCGTTTTTGCTCAGGCTGGTCTCCAACTCCTGAACTCAAGCAACCTACCTGCCTCAGCCTCCCAGAGTGCTAGGATTACAGGCATGAGCCACTGAGCCCAGCCTTT
>NW_003852398.1:8693112-8703044 GCF_000181295.1 Otolemur garnettii | reverse complement strand
GAGAAAAAGTCTCACTTTGTTGCTCTTGGAAGAGTGCCATGTTGTCATAGCTCACAGCAACATCAAATTCTTGGGCTGAAGCAATCCTCTTGCCTCAGTTTTTTCATTTTTAATAGAGACGGGGTCTCACTCTTGCTCACGTTGTCCTCAAACTCCGGAGCTCAAGCAATCCACCCGGCTGGGCCTCCCAGAGTGCTAGGATTACAGGTGTGAGCCACTGCACCTGGCCCAGAACTCATGCTTTTAAATTGCCATCTACACATACTTTGAAGAGTTACTGTGAGAATTAAGTGTGGATTACTTCATGAAGGCATTTAGCCGAGAGCAAGACTCATAATAAAGACTCAGAAATGTTAACAGTTGTTATATTATGAATAGCATTCGTTTGTGGGTCACCCAGGTGGGCTTGATGGCCCCAGCCCTTGTCTCATAACCCTCAGCCCAGCAACTACAGCTTAATGAGAGATGCTGCTTTGAAAAGATGACAGAGCAGAGCTGGTCTTGAGCCAGACTCACCTGGTACAGGAAATGAGGGGTTGGGGTCAGGTGGTGCCAACCACCGCAGCTGCCCACTCGGGGGAGGTTATGGGCAGTTGGCATCCTTAGGACATTTTTTCTCAGGACTTCCAGAGTAAAGTGTTCTGAATTCTTGTGGCAATTAGCAGGGCCTGGTGGTGGCTGTACCTGGTCTCACGTTCTATTCTGAACTCTGTCACTGCCCTCAAACCCCTGCGGCAAACTCTTACTCATCCGTGTGACTCCTGCCCTCTTGCTACTGCTAGTGTGGGCCTCGAACCAGCACCTGAGCAATGCCTGCGAGCTTGTTGGAGATGCAGAAGCTCTGCTGTACTCCAGAATCAGAATGTTGGGTTTCTCTTACTCTGGCACCCTGAGTGCCGTGGCGTCATGGCTTACAGAAACCTCAAACTCTTGGGCTCAAGTGATCCCCTTGCCTCAGTTTGTTTTTACTAGAAATGGGGTCTTGCTATTGCTCAGTCTGGTCTTCAGCTCCTGAGCTCAAGTGATCCACCTGCCTCGGCCTCCCAGAGTGCTAGGATTACAGGCACAAGCCATCATGGCCAGCTGAGAATGTTGGCTTCAACCACAGCCGCAGTCATACTTGCACCTGTTAACGCTGCCGCGGCGCTAACCGTGCCATCCTACTTCTGTGTGCGAGGCCTGCTTTCCTTTTTCTCTTTTGTGGCTGCCTGTGCCTTTCTCCTTGTGATCTAGGGCACACCACATACTTGTGATATCAATACACAGTGGGTTTTTACAACCGGCTGTAAACACTATCTAGGGAAAGGAGCTTCTCAGCTCATTCCCAGAGCCCCACATGGGATAAGGGATTGAAGCTGGGTGGGGCCATGGAGCTCAAGTGATAGGGGTTCACACCTGCAGAGAAAATGCAAGGTCCTGAGGCCAGGGCAGATTCACTGGCAGGGTCAGGTGCCAAAGGTTAGTCACAGCAGTAGCAGGCTATGCAGGAAGTCTACCAGGGCTGCAGATCATGGGATTTGGGGGACCAGGGGCACTTGGGGGATAAGGTAACCCTATTGATAGAGCTTCTTGGCTCTAATAAGTCTAAAGGATGCCTGGCAGAGATCATGGAGGCAGGATTCCAGGAGAGCTGGGGTCCCCAGTAAGCTTCCCCGGCAGGGACTTGAGCCAACCCAGTAAGTGGGAGGCTCCATGAGGTAGCTTCAAACAGAGCAGAAATGTTGCTGCAGGAGGCCTGGCAGAGCAATGGCTTGGGGGTGGGGTGGGGAACCTGAGTCTGAGGCAGTCCTGGGATGGCAGAAGTGGGGTGCAGGTGCAGAATTGGGGACAGGAGGGGCAGGGAGCCAGGCACCGGCTGCAGGCAGAGCCTGTGAGAGGCCTGTGGAACGCCTTGCCTTTCCTGGCACAGAGGGTGGCAAGGAGGTGTGGCCAGATTCCAGAGGGCTTTCCCATCAGGGTTAGGACACTGCCCTTGCCAGGCCCCGGTTCACCTGTGCACAGCATTTCACCTTAAGCACGGACCTTGCCCCAACACATTCCTGAGATAACGCTCCCTCACCCACCAGCTTGGAGGACAGTCTGTCAGCATGGGCGGGCCTGCGAATGCCTCCCTGGGTTCATTTCCAGTTTGTTTGATGTTGGTATGTATGTCTGTGTAAAATGGCTGAAGAGCCAGTCATTAGTGAGCTGTCCAAAGTCCCTTTGGGAACATTCCAGGAAAATAAACCCATATTCCATCAAAGCCACAAATGGGCTTTCCCCCTCCTCATTCCTTCAAAGCAGGATTTCTCAGAGTGTGGTACACAGACCTCCCCCCAGGGAACTTGTAAAATGCAGAGTCCTGGGCCCCCATCTTATACCTACTGAATTATAATCTCAACAGGGCTTCCAGGCACCTGCATTTTTTCTTGTTTGCCCTTTTTGTTTGTTTTCTTTTCAAGACAGAGTCTCATTCTGTCACCCTGAATAGAGTGTGTGTATCATATAGCTCATAGCAACCTCAAACTCCCGGGCTTCAGCAATCCTCTTGTCCTAGCCTCCCAAGTCTGGGACTACTGGTACCCACCACTATGCCCAGCTAGTTTTTCTTTTTTAGTAGAGATGGGGTCTTGCTCTTGCTCAGACTGGTCAGAACCTGCAATTTTAATACACACCCTTGGTGATCTAATTCACCTCAATCTTGAAAACCTCATACTGTCCCCTCTTTCCTTTGTGTAAGCCACATGTGCCCCTGCTTTCTGATTCTCCCTCCCTGTGCTATCATACCCACAAATTCCAGCTAAATGGCCACCTGTTTCTAGGTGCCTTTCTGGCCCTCTTTCTCCTGGGGGGCCTGCTGTGTATCCTCTCAACGTGGATCTACCATGATCTACCACACAGCAATCGTGTTTTTCCATCTGACTGCTCCAGTGAATGGTGAGGTCTCCTGTCCAGCCTCCTCAGGTTCAGCATGAAGTTTTGCCTGTGACTCGGTACTAAGAAATGAATGGGTACAAGTGAAGGGGGCCGAGCAGCAAGGGGAATGCCACAGAGGAGGGATGATGAACAGATGGTTCTCCTTATGAAGCTGCCGGCTTCTGACTCCTCTCCTGGTCAGTCCGAACTCCTAGGTCAAGTTTGAAGCCAGCTAGAGGGCAAACTTTAGACCCCAGGAGAGGCCAAGGCTCTGACCAGCATTAGGTACAGCCCACCTGGTTGGGGCTAAGGAGTGGCTAGTGGAAGCTCAGCTGTCTGTATCTCAGGACTCCATAGCTTGAGATTCCTTCTGCTGTAGAAAGAACAGACTAAAGGACAGTTTTTCAGCCTCGTCCTGACCCCAAACGCAGGGCAGCTAGAATGCTCAGGCCTCCCTCTTTTCAGGCAGGAGAAGTTAAAGAATAGAACTATTGGACCATGAAACGCCCAAGAGCCTTTTCCCCTCAGCATTTCTCAGAGTTTGCTACCATGATTTTCTGTGTGAGGCTCACAACTGCTATTTGCCAAACTTGCTATTTGCAAGTGTTGACCCAACAGAAATTAAACAAAGATACCAGAAGCCCTAGGCAGGTAAAGGGAGAACCAGGTGCCTGGGATTTGGAAGAATGCTGCCCATCACTTAGCTCTGAAAAACAAAATGTATTTCCGTATTCCTGACAACTTGAGTGCCAGAAACCTGCTTTACCAGTCTGGGGTGCTTCCTGGGAGCTGGCTCTCGTATCTGCATGTACCTGGGGGCCTTTGGTGGCTGGATGGGGGCAGAGTGGCTTTGGGAAGGTGAGGCCTGACCTGGTGAGACTCTAGTAGCAGTTCTCAACCTGTGGGTCATAACCCACAGGAACTGTGTTAAAGGGCTGTGGCATTAGGAAGGTTGAGAACCACTACTCTAAGGTCAACCCAAACTGCTGTGATGGCAGGGGACTCAGCCTAAGAGGTCAGTGTGAGGGTGATCTGCCCTCTGGATCTGTAGTGGGCTCAGAACCTTCCTTGGTACCTGGGAAAGAAAGGAAGGACTGGCTGGATTATGGGCAGCAGGGCAGAGCAGCGAGGGCTCGGTACACAGCAGGCACTCAGCAAGTGCTTCTCAAATTGGTGAATTTAATTCAACATGGACTGTGTCTGAACCCTTTTAGTGTTTGCTGTGATCCCATGAAGCAGTTTAAGATTTAAGGCAATTCCTGAGTTTCTTTCATGCTTTTTACATGATGATGTTATTTCTGAACCTTTTTCTTCCCTGAGCCCCAAAGTACACTTGGTTTGCCTCCAGGAGGAACATGATACAATGTTATCATTTGGTTAGGATTTCATATTAAGAAAGTAATAAAGTGATAATAAAGTTCAAAAATCTTGTTAGAGGCTCTGGAAACCTCAGCTGCCAGTAGTGAAAGCTGCAATTTACTGGGGGTTTTCTGTGCATTTACTCATTCACTTGCCCTCACCTTTCAGATGAGGCCGCTGAGGCCCAGAAAGGCGAGGGGATTCACTAAGGTCACACAGCAAGTTGGCAAGAGGGCTGAGGTTTCGCTCCGATCTCCCTTGGCCCACAGACAGCTCGCCAGTGCCGCAGTGTCTCTTCAAGGTGGCTGGCGCATGTTGATGTAACATCGCTAACGCTCATTGAGTTTGCCACCGGTTCTCAGCATTTGTCTGTGTGTCCTGATTTGAGAATTAGTTAAGCTCTTGCACTCTCCAGGGTGCAGCGACTGGAATTCAGGCACTGGAGGAAGTTCCTGCCTCCTTCCTGGATCCGGCAGCCAGATCCCACAGACCTGCTCTGTAGGGCCGAGAGGACAGGAGGTGTGGCCCGGGGGGTTGGCAGTGTGGCCAGGCGTGCAGAGCAGGCAGCCTTGTGGTGACCACTGCGCACTTGCTCCCGGTCAGCTCCCAGGCCCTGAATGAAGCCAGGCCTCCCCCTGCCAAGGCCTCCTCTCCTGTTTCCTCTCTGCCTCCTGCTTCTTAGGATCTGTAGCTATTTGGGAATGTGAGCACAGAGGCCTTTTCAAGAAAGAAAGAGTCCCGCTGTCCAGTATTCCCAGTATCCTAGCTGCCTGGAGAGATAAAAAGGCCAGATTACGTGGGAAGGAGAGGCATGTGTAGGGGACCGTTTAGATCTAATTGCTAATGACTCCTGGAATATGTCCTCCTAGATGTCCCCATTTTCATTCAGAGGCACTGCCTGCCTTTGTGAAGGATCTTACAGCGTTGAATGATGTGTTATCAGTGCAATGCAATAGCGCGATGATGTCATGAGTATCCTCGCTTCCTGAGAACACGTTCACGGGCAAGAATGTGGCTCTGGAGAGATCCAAGGGACTTGGGACACCGCACAATCCAGCTTTTATTGTATAACCCCTGGCTTTATTGGCCCTTTGTTCTTTTTCTCTTTGACAAGGGATGATTTTTTTTTTTACTTTCTGATTAGAAATCAGTAGTTTAGGCCTGCTAATCAGCTCTTTGGCTTGGCATACAGACCAAGGAAAGTCCACAGCACTTTAGTCTGTTTGCAAGTGTTTTTTCTTAGGTCCAGAAATGTAATCAGCTCCCAATTTTTTTTTTTTTAACGAGATTGTTGTTCAAGATAATTCTTTTTTTTGAGACAGAGTCTCACTGTGTTGCCCTGGGTAGATTGCATTGGTGTCACAGCTCGCAGCAACCTCAAACTCTTGGGCTTAAGCGATTCTCTTGCCTTAGCCGCCCAAGTAGCTTAGACTACAGATGCCCACCAGAGCACTCAGCTTTTTTTTGGTTGTAGTTGTCATTGTTATTTGGCAGGTCCGGGCTGGGTTCGAATCTGCGAGCTCTGGTGTATGTGGCTGGCACCCTAGCCACTGAGCTACAGGCACTGAGCCAAGATAATTCTTTTCGAGACTGAGTTTCACTTTGTCGCAGTGGGTGGAGTGCTGTGGTATCATCACTCACAGCAACTTCAAACTCTTGGGCTCAAGTAATCCTCTTTCCTCAGCCTCCCGAGTAACTGGGACCCCCATGACACCCAACTAATTTTTCTATTTTTAGTAGAGACATGGTCTTGCTCTGGCTCAGGCTGGTCTCAACTTCTGAGCTCAAGCAATGCAGCAGCCTGGGCCTCCCAGAGCCACCATACCTGTCAGTTCAAGATATAATTCTTACCATAATTACAATAATAAAGGTCCTGAGGCTTATTACACAGATATTTTTTCTCAGTTTACATCACTGTTTAGTAAAAACATTTAACATAAAATTTACCATTTCTACCATTTTTAACTGTACAGTTCTGTGGCATTAAGTACATTCATATTACTGGGCAGTCTCCACCATCGCCCATCTCTAGAACTCTTTTCATTTTGCAGAGTGTAAACTCTACCCATTAAACAGCAATTCCCCACTCCTCCTCCCCTCCACTTCCAGTCCCTAGCAACCACCATTCTACTTTCTATTTCTATGATTTTGACTATTCTAGTAATGTAAGTGAAATTATATATATTTGTTGTCTTGTGACTGGCTGTTTCAGTTAGCAGAATGTCCTCATGTTGTAAAGCAGTACTTTAGAACTTTAAGGCTGAATAATAAATATTCCATGGTATGGCTAGACTATACTTTGCTTATCCATTCTTCCATCATTGGACAATTGGGTTGTTTCTACATTTGAGGGCTGTAATGAGTGTTGCTGCTGTGATCATGGGCATGCTAATATCTCTGCAACCCCTGCTTTCATTTAGTTTAGGTATATATCCAGAAGAAGAATTAATTGCTAGATCATATGCTAACTCTTTTTTTTTTGGTAACTCTACTTTTAATTTTGGGGGGAATTGCAGTGCTGTTCTCCACACAGCTGCACTGTTTTCCTTTCTTACCAGGAGTAGATAAAAGTTCCAGTTTCTCAGCTGGGTGCAGTGGCTCACGCCTGTAATCCTAGCAGTCTGGGAGGCCAAGCTGGGTGGATTGCTTGGGCTCTGGAGTTTGAGACCAGCCTAAGCAAGAGTGAGAACCCCATCTACTAAAAATAGAAAAACTGAGGCAAGAGGATCTACTAAGGCTGGGTACGGTGACTCACGCCTATAATCCTAGCACTCTGGGAGACTGAGGCAGGTAGATTGCTTGAGTTCACAAGTTTGAGACCAGCTTGAGCAAAATTGAGACCCCCATCTCTACTAAAAATAGAAGAAAAAAAAAAAACTGAGGCAAGAGGATCACTTGAGCCCAAGAGTTGGAGGTTGCTGTGAGCTATGACATCACAGCATTCCACCCAGGCAACAGTTTGAGACTCTTGTCTCAAAAAAAAAAAAAGAAAGAAAGAAAGAAAAGAAAAACTGAGGCAAGAGGATTGCTTAAGCCCAAGAGTTGGAGGTTGCTAAGAGCTATGATGACACCATGACACTCTACCTAGGGTGACAGCTTGAGACTGTTTTAAAAAGAAAAAGATTCCAATTTCTCCATAGCCTCACCGATGCTTTTTTTTTTTCAAATAGTAGCTATCATAATGGGTGTGATTTAGTATCTCACTTTGGTTTTGATTGCATTTCTCTAATAATTAGTGATAGTGAGCATCTGTACATACACTTTTTAAAAAGCCACCTCTGGCTTGGCAACTGTAGCACAGTGGTTACGGCGCCAGCTATATACACCGAGGCTGGCGGGTTTGAACCCAGCCTGGGCCAGCTAAACAACAATGACAACTGCAACAAAAAATAGTTGGGCTTTTTGATAGGCACCTGTAGTCCCAGCTACTTGGGAGACTGAGGCAAGAGAATTGCTTAAGCTCAAGAGTTTGAGGTTGCTGTGAGCTGTGATGCGACGGTACTCTACCAAGGGTGACATAGTAAGTCTCAAAAAAAAAAAAAAGCCACCTCAGGTCATTTCAAAGCTAGGGAGCAGTAGAGTTTAATGCTCAAGGAGCTGAATCTTAGAAGTCAAACTGCTTAGTTTAAATCCTGCCTCATCTCCTTGTAACTTTGTGTTTTTGAGTCACTTACAAGACCTGTATTTTGGTTTCCCATCTAGTGAAGTGTGGTAGTAAGCGACTTGATCTCATCAGGCAACCCAGAGGACTCAATGAATTAATACTGGTAAGCGCCACAGCATAGTGTGAGACTGTGTGTGTTGGGTTGAGCACGGTCATTGGTTCTGTCAGGCAACCGCAGAATTTGGTGCTTCCCATTTGCTGGGATGGTTTTCTTCTCTGCTGGGTCTTCTTCAAGGGGGCAAAGGCCTTGGGAGGTTGAAGTGAGATGGTGGCTGGAATCTGGTGGGTTTTCACAACCCAGGGGTGGCCATAGCAGGGGGAAGAAGGTGAGGGCCAACCTCTATATCCCTCCTAGAACTTGGCAGTGTCTGGTTTGGAGAGGGAGTGTCTACAGAGCTGGTAGCCAGGAGATGGAAGCAGGCCTGAGAATGGAGTGGAAAGGTAGCTAGCTGCTCCTTCAACCAATAACAATTATAGCAAATGACCATCTGGGTTTTGAATGGCTCCTAAATTGCCTTAAATTGTGGCAGTTAGCTAAAGGCTTTATGTTGCTACATAAAGTACTACAAGGTATTGCCCCTGTGGGCTTGGATGACTGTCCTTGGGCCTCAGTGTCCTGAGTCTCAGAACACGGGCCTCCACAGAGTGCCCCATCTGTAGGACATCACCCTCATCCCAGAGACATCAGGGTTCCCCTGTCACTGGAGTTAATTCTAGGGCCATCAGCAGGACCCTAATCTTCTTTTTTGCTTCCCAGAAGAGATTGTTGAGTTGGTCACTCTCCCCTAGGGAAGATGTCATGGAAGAAAGTAATCTTTGATCCTTCTTTAAATCCTAACACCATTTCCCTAGCAGGACAGGAAAAGCAGAGGTACCGACTGAAGGGAGAGCTTCCTCCTCTTCCCACCTTCACCTGGTTGGTTAACTTTCTTCTCAGGGTCCCGCTGAAGAGTCAGTTCTTCAAGGAATCATTCCTCAACTCCCTAAATGGGGCCAGGTTCAGTGTTTATATTCTCTCACCGGACAATGTACTTTTCTTCTGAACTGATTGTTCAGTTGTAATTAGTTAACACTTCATGTTATTTCTGTGTAATGTCAATCCAGAAACCTTTTTAGATCAGTTCTCAAAAGTGTGGCCCCTGGAAGTCTCTGAGATCCCCTCATGGATCTACAAGGTCAAAACTTCATAATAAGACTCAGCATCCGTACACAGTGGTTATGGCATTGGCCACATACACTGAACTCAGCCCGGGCCAGCTAAATAACAATGACAACTGCAACAACAACAACAAAAAATAGTTGGGCATTGTGGCAGGCGCCCATAGTCCCAGCTACTAAGAAGGCTGAGACAAGAGAATCACTTAAGCCTAAGAGTTGGAGGTTGCTGTGAACTGTGATGCCACAGCACTCTACCGAGGGCGGCATAATGAGACTATCTCAAAAAAAAACAACTTCAGAATAATATAATATTAAGAGGTTATTTACCTTTTTTGCTTTCAGCTTCTCAAGAGAGTCCAGAGGCCACATGGCATGTGATTTTCCCACAGGTTGATGCGAAAGTAACTCTTAGGACTCAGCTGTCCTCTATTAAGGAGATTGGCAAAAATGTAAAATAATGCTACTTTCTCACTATTGTAGGGGAGCATTGGAAAATATTTAAAAGTTTTGAGAAAGGCTGTCCTAGAAAAGCAGTCAGAAACTGTGCCTTAGACTAGACAGTACAATATTTTAGACTTTGTGGACAGTACCATCTCTGTCTTAACTATTCCACTGTGTAGAATGAAAGCAGCCATAGATAATCTGTTAACAAATGGGCATGGCTGTGTCTCAATAAAACTTTATTTATAGAAACAGGCCTGATGAATTTGGCCTGTAGGCTATAGTTTGCCATCTCCTGCTCTACACTAGAAGCTTTAAAAGGGCAGGACCCACATCTAGCTTAGAAATTGCTTCATTTCCTGCAGTTAGCACAGAACTGCTACTTAGTAAATGCTTGATGATTTTTTTTTTTTTT
>NW_003852398.1:8690830-8693060 GCF_000181295.1 Otolemur garnettii | reverse complement strand
ATCACAGCTCACAGCAACCTCAAACTCTTGGGCTTAAGTGATTCTCTTGCCTCAGCCTCCCAAGTAGCTGGGACTACAGTCGCCCACCACAACGTCCAGCTATTTTTTGGTTATAGCTGTTATTGTTTTTGGCTGGCCCAGTCTGGGTTTGAACCCACCATCTCCGATGTATGTGGCTGGCACCATAGCCACTGAACTACAGGCGCCGAGCCAAGAAGTCTTAAAATCATCTAAAAAATAGCATACAGGAGAACAATTGGAGTTACATAAGGAGAACAACAAGAATGCCACTGACTTCTCATGAGAAACAATCCAAGACAAAATATAATTGAATTATATCTCTAAGGCACTGAAAGGGAAAAATACTGACAACTTATAGTTCTATATCCAACCAAAAATATCCTGAATAAAGATAAAATCTAAACATTTTCAGATAAAATAAAAGCTGAGAGAAAGTATCAACAGCAGGGTTAGACAAGAAGAAATATTAAAACCTTGTTGGATCAGTGACTCAAGAGTGCCTTAATAGTTGTAATTCTGTAGAGACGCCTTCTGTGCATGTTAGCCACGTAAACTAAAAATATCCTTCTGTGGAAATGAATGATCTATTGCTGCTCCCAAGACAAAAAGGGTTTCATTTAAAGCAGTAATAAATATGTGGCGTTTGAAGAAAAAGAAAAAGAAATATTAAAAGAAATTCTTTAGGCTGGGGGCTGGCGCCTGTGGCTCGGTGAGTAGGGTGCCGACCCCCTATACTGAGGGTGGCGGATTCGAACCTGGCCCTGGCCCAACTGCAACCAAAAAATAGCTGGCCGTTGTGGCGGGTGCCTGTAGTCCCAGCTACTCAGGAGGCCCTAGGCAAGAGAATCGCCTAAGCCCAAGAGCTGAAGGTTGCTGTGAGCTGTGACATCACAGCACTCTACTGAGGGTGATAAACTGAGACTCTGTCTCTTAAAAAAAAAAAAAAAACCCAAAAAAGGAAAAAGGAAATTCTTTAGGCTGAGGGAAAATGATATCAGGTGGGAACTTAGATCTACATGAAAAATTAAAAGCACCAGAAATATGAAAGCCTTTGAAGAATTCTTTCATTTCTTTGGAAGATAATTGTTTATAGTAAATAAAACGATGGTATATTGTGGATTTTTTTTTTTTTTTTTTGAGACGGAGTCTCAAGCTGTCACAATGGGTTGAGTGCTGTGGCATCATAACTTATAGCAAACCCAAACTCTTGGGTTCCTAATGCCACAACCCTTTAATATAGTTCCTGTGGCTCACAACCCACAGGTTAAGAACCTTAGCTTAAGTAATTCTCTTGCCTCAGCCACCCAGGTAGCTGGGACTACAGGCGCCCTCCACAACGTCTGACTATTTTTTGTTGTTGCTGTTATCATTGTTGTTTTAGCTGGCCCGGGCTGGGTTCGAACCCTCCACCTTCAGTATATGTAGCTGGCGCCCTACTCACTGAGCTATGGGCACCGCTGTGGATGAATTTTTGAAAAAGGAGAAAAAGAAGAAAAAAGAATCAAATGGATGCAAGTTGATAGACTTAAATCCAACTATATCAGTAGTGGTTTTTTATTTTTTTTTTGAGATAGAGTCTCACTTTTTTGCCCCCTGTATAGTGTTGTAGCGTCACAGCTCACAACAGCCTTGAACTCTAAGGCTCAAGCTATTCTCTTGTCTCAGCCTCCCAAGTAACTGGGACTACAGGTGCCCGCCACAACGCCTGGTTATCTTTAGAGATGTGGTCTCATTCCAGCTCAGTCTGGTCTCCAACTTGTCAGCTCAGGCAATCCACCCGCCTTGGCCTCCCGGAGTGCTAGGATTACAGGTGTGAGCCACTGTACCAGGCTTCAATAGTTTATTCAAAGTAAATTGACTAGGCTCGGTGCCTGTAGTTCAGCGACTAGGGCACCAGCCACATACACCAGAGCTGGTGGTTTGAATCCAGCCTGGGTTTGCTAAACAACAATGACAGCTACAACCAAAAAATAGCCGGGTGTTGTGGCGGGCACCTGTAGTCCTAGCTACTTGGGAGGCTGAAGCAACAGAATTGCTTAAGCCCAAGAGTTAGAGGTTGCTGTGAGTTGTGATGCCAAGGCACTCTACCCAGGGTGACATAGTGAGACTGTCTCAAAAAAAAAAAAAAGTAAATTGACTAAACACTTTAATTTAACAGTATGAAATAAAAAAAAGAAAAGTGGCTCTCATCTGTAATCCTAGCACTCTG
>NW_003852398.1:8684979-8690306 GCF_000181295.1 Otolemur garnettii | reverse complement strand
AAAATTTTTTTTTCTGAGACAGAGTCTCACTTGGTCACCCTGGATAGAGTGCCATGGCATCTAGCTCACAGCAGCCTCAAACTCTTGTGCTCAAGCGAACCTCTCGCCTTAGCCTCCTAAGTAACTCAAGACTATAGGGACTCACGACCATGCCTGGCTAGTTTTTCTATTTTTAGTAGAGATGGGGTCTTACTCTTGCTCAGACTGGTCTGGAACTCCTGAGCCCAAGCAATCTACCTGCCTTGGCCTCCCAGAGTGCTAGGATTACAGATGTGAGCCATGGAGCCTGGCCAGGAGATTTATTTTAAATATGAATACAGCTGGCTGGGCACGGTGGCTCATACCTGTAATCTTAGCATTTGGGGAGGCTGAGGCCAGTGGATTGCCTGAGGTCACAGGTTCAAGACCAGCCTGAGCAAGAGCAAGATACCATCTCTAAAAATAGCTGGGCATTGTGTCTCTAGAAATAGCTGGGCATTGTGGCAGGTGCCTGAATTCTCAGCTACTCAGGAGGCTGAGATGAGAATTCGCTTGCACCCAAGAGTTTTAGATTGCTGTGATCTAGGATGGTACGGCACTCTACAGAGGGCAACAAAGTGAGACTGTCTCAAAAAAATATTTTTTTAACAATAAAATAAATATAAATTCACAGATAGGTTAAAAATAAAAGAATAGGAAAGATATATCATACAAATACTAATCAATAGGGAATTGGAATAAATGTAAATTCACAGGTAGGTTAAAACTAAAAGAATAAGAAAGATATATCATACAAATACTAATCAAAAGGGAATTGGAATGCTATCATAATGTCTTATAAAGAGAGCTTTTATAACGATAGGCTGATTCATCAGAAAGACACAACAATCTTGGATGCACAGACACCTAGTAACTGAGCCTGAGTGCATGAGTCAGTGACCAGATCAAGTAGAGCAAGCTTTCCGGCTCCTTGCAGGGGGAAGGACCCATGGAGCCATTTCCTCATTCCAGTCCCGTTCCTCATTCCTGACTCCTTTGAGTCAGTGGCAAAGACAGAAGAGGACAAAGAAGAAGCCAGACTCCATGGCTCATTCTGTACTTGGCATTGAGACTATGTGGGCCCTCCTTGTGCCTCTGAGACAGTGGGCCCTGGGGCCCTCTGACCCTCAGACAGGAGCTCTTGCAAACAGTTCCTACAGGGTACTTCAGCCCCAGCTCTTCTTGCCATGAAGAGTGTTTTCTGACACCTGCCAAGCTCGCGTGGGATGTCACGCAGGACTTGGGGTCATGTTCACTGAGGTTGGAGAGGGCTGGTCCTGGAATGATGGGTGGGATGCATGTTGGTCACCAGGAACTCCAGGTGTCCTAAGACACAGGGGAAGGTGGCTGTATCTACCCTTAGGCTGGGCCTGCCTTTCAGATACTGAGAGGAGCTGAGTCAGCATCAGGTGGGGCAAGGGTAAGGGAGAGGGGAATTTTTAAGCAATGATGAAAAGTTGCTTGGAAGAGGAGGAGGTTCCCAGATAGGGTGCGCCTGGTTGGCAGGACATTCCCTTGTTTTCAGGCAGTCCCGTTTGCTCTGACAATCCACGTGGGCAATGATTTCTTTCCTTTTTCTTTTTATACTTGAAATAAAATTGTGGCAAAATACACGTGATAAAATTTACCATCTTAACCATTTTCAGGGGTACAGTTTAGTGGCAAGAACCTTTACCTTGTAGAACCATCCCCACCACCAGAACTCTTCATCTTCCTAAATTCTGCACCCATTAAACGATGACACCCTACTCCTCTTCCCTCCTTAGCTCCTAACACCCACTTTTCCCCTGCATTCTGGCTCTGTGAAGTTGAGTGTCCTATGTACCTCAAATAAGTGAACTCATATGGTTTTTGATGTTCTGTGGCTGGCTTGCTTCACTTAGCATAATGTTCTCAAGCCTCTTCCGTGTAGTAGCATGTGTCAAAATTGTCTTCCTTGTTTAGGCTGAATATTATTCTATTGTGTGTTTATATCCCATTATGTTTTTCCGTTCATGGAAGCTTGAATGGAAAGTTTCCATGAATGGAATGTGGATGGACACTCGGTTGCTGTCTACCTTTTAGCTGTTGTGAATAATGCTGGCTGAATGTGGTTGTACAGCAGTGATTTGTTTTTGTTTTGTTTTGTTTTGTTATGAGACAGAGTCTCACTTGGTTACTCTCAGTAGAGTGCAGTGGCATCATAGCTCACAGAAACCTCAAATTCTTGGGCTCAAGTGGTCCTCTTGCTCCGCCTCCCAAGTAGCTGGAACTACAGGTGCCTACCACAATGTCTGGCTAGCTTTAGAGATGGGGTCTTGCTCTTACTTAGCCTGGTCTCGAACTCCTGAACTCAAGCAATCCACCTGTCTCAGCCTCCCAGAGTGCTAGGATTACAGGCATGAGCCACTGGGCCTGGACCACTTTTTCTTTTGTTTTAAGGCAATGAGGTGAATATGAGGATAGGAATTTGTAGTTCGGGACATCTACATTTCACATTTCTAGAGACCTAGAATGAAAATAAGCATCTGGGGAAGTTTATCCTTGCAAATCTGCACTTTTGAAGGGACAGAGCCCCCAAGAACCTCTGGTGGTTGAGTTCTTTGGGCTTATTCCCATCCTTCTACCCAACCTTTGCCATATGTGGTCCCTAAGGCTACTGTCCAAGTGAAGGTATCATTTCTTGGCTCTGGCTATTGCGACAGGCAACTAACAGGTTGGCTGGACACCAAGGTGATTTTCCAGCAATCTCTTGCAACAACTTTGGAAATTTTGTTCCACAGGGCTTTCCAGAGTAAAGTGTTCCCCTTCTCCAGAATCGCTCATGGTTCCCCACAGCCCACAGAATACCCTGAAACTTTTAAGCTTGACTCTGGGGTCCCCATTGGCCTTCCTCACCTCCTGTCCCTCTCCTTCCCTCCATTCTCTCACTTAGCATTTACTTCCCCACATCCTGTATTTTTGTATTTGTTTCTGACATGCCCATCTGATACCGACTCACAGCACAAGAATGTTTATGATTAAAAGAATTTTACTTTGGGGGAGGGGTTCTCCTTAGGTCTTCATCAAAACCTGGTGAGGTAAATTGTTTCATCCCCAATTGACAAGTTGGGAAATTGAGATTCCAAAGTTCAGAGACATGGGTTTGTAATTACGGTCCATGGATCAAATTCAGAACCAGAGCCAGAGGGTTTCTCTATGATCCCTGGGGGGCTGGAGGTGGGAAGAATTGATGCCCAGGGGCTCAGAATCTGATTTCTCTACGTAGGTAACGGTGTAATCTTTCTGGGACTGAGTGTGGTTGAAGAATCATCAAGGGCCAGGATTTGTACCTGTTCCCTTAATGAAAGTCTAAGTATAAAATGAAGTGGTATAGCATTAAGTTGGCTGCTTTCTCCATTCTAAAGGATATTTAGTGAGAAGATAAGCCCATGTCAGAAGGCTTCCCACTTTACAGAGAACCCAGGAGCTAGGGAAAGCCTTAGCAAAATATGTTGAATTCATGCTGATAAATTCTGAATCCTCAGCTGGATGGGTCAGGAAGTTAGGGCACATGGGTGGATATAGACTCCTTCTTGCAGTGGGTAGCCCGCTGAAATGCTGGGCTGAAAGTAGTGGGACCAGAAACATCTGCAGAGGGTGTTGAGTAACTTGCTCAAGGTCACCCAGCTGACAAAAAGCTCAGCTGGACCTCACACAATTTAGGAGTCCAAATTCAGTGCTCCTAACACATCTGCCACTCAGAGCCCACCTCGTGCAGTAGAAAGGGTAGGTTTGCAACTTGGGCCAGGTTATCTAGCCTCACGGATCCCATGTGCAAAGTGGGCTGCCCTGGGGACTGGTGAGATAATTAGGAAAAGCAGTCACAGGGGCTGCAAAGAGGTGGTCATGAATGAAGCTGCTTCCTGGGGTGCTTCGGACTTGCCCCACATAGTCAAGAGTGGTTGATCCCGACCAATAGAGGCTATCATGATGGAGGTGCTGTCAGTAGAGGAGTGGAAAGGTCTGACTGGATATAAATGCCACACAACGGCAGTCGCCCTTTCTTTTCCTCCCGTTAGAGCATTTCCACTGGCCTGCAGTCTTGGGAGGGATATGGGGAATTTTTTCACTTCCCTTTCCCGGAAAGTACTTGCATGGCCTCACTGTCCAGTGACCCTATTTGCCATGGCATCTGTTACCCCATCTGTCAGCCCAGCCAGCATCCACCAGGGCTGGCTGGGCTGTACCCCTCACCCACCTCCAATGAAACCGACAGGCCTCCTTGAGAAAATAGCTTAGCCTGGTGCAAATTGGGAGACATCCTGCTCTTTTTCTCCAGGTAAGTTGGTCTTTTCCTCTGGCTCCCCCAGGGGAAGGCACTCACTTGTCTTTTCTTTCTCCTTTGGTGATATCTCAATCAGGAAGAAAGTTCTACCCTAGAGTTCCAGGAGGCCACTTGATTACATTGTTGGCTGATAACCCAATTGAACCCTGGAGCAGAAAGGTATGGTTTTGTGTTGTACTTAGGATTTAATGTGCACTGGCCCCACAAGGCTCAAGAGAAAAGCTCTGAAAGCCTGGTTCTGCAGAGCCCAAGCTGGGCATCACCCTAGAAGGCTTTGAGGTTTTCTCTCTTCCAACTTGCATGTTATTTTCTTATTTTATATATTTAAAAGGACTCCCTTTTGTGAGGCAGAACTTCAAAGGAAGCATTCCAGGCCACACTTCCTTTTGGTAAATCTTAACTAGTGTAAATGTTTACTTTTGTGTTGTAAAGCCTAGGCGGTGGGGAGGGGGAGAGAAGGAATGTCAGAAGCAGGTGTCCTGCCAGCAAAAGTTAAAACTTAATCTGCTGTTTTGGGTTTTTAGGGGGGTGGGGAGTGTTTATAATTAATGAGCCATGCTAATGAACCTGGAATTAGGCAGAACCTTTTTGCCAGGTTCTGCAAATTTCTGGACCCACTGGAAAGACAGAGCATTTGGGGAAACCTACCTTGCTGCTTTTCCTGTTGGGAGGTCAGTGCTTGAAAATGAGAAGAATGAGCAAAACCATAATTAAAAGAGTGGAAAGGTAAACAAAGGGGAAAGTGAAATGATGTAAAGCAGTATTGCTGAAACACTTTGGCTTTGGGCAAAAATGTAAACCCTAAAAAAGATTATAGAAAGAGGCATTGCCATTTCCCCGCTACCCTCACTCAGCTGCACCCCGTGTACCTTACCCAGGATGCTAACGTGTTAGACGCCCACCCAGGGACCCACACTCTCTAGGAAAACGACTTTTGCGTTTCAGTTAGCTACCTTAGAAACACTCTCTTGGGAAAAATCCTTGAAATCCAAGGGCATTCTCC
>NW_003852398.1:8681960-8684391 GCF_000181295.1 Otolemur garnettii | reverse complement strand
GTGGCTGGCGCCTTAGCCGGTTGAGCTATAGGCACCGAGCCAGAGATTCAGTTTTCTTATCAGTGACATGGAGCTGACAATAGGCACCTTCCGAATTACGTGAATTAATTGGGATTGTGTGTGCTGAGCACTGTGTTGGTGATCACACCTGAGGTCACTGTTGTTACCTCTACTCCTGGGATGCTCATGATGCGTGTATGGGATGTGCTAGAAGGGGAGAGGGTGCTGGGAAGCGATCCTGGGGCAGTAAAGCTAAGACCTCTGCAGCCCATACTCCCTGCACTCATTCACAGAGGCCTCTTTCCTCTCTTCCTGTGAGAGGGGTTGGGCTGGTAGGGGAGGAAAAGGGACCTGAAGCAGAGAGGAGAATGCAGTGAGGGTGTCCAGGACAGGTGGCCGGCAGTAGTCAGGTTCTATTGTGGCAGTGATGAGGCATGGGCCCCTCCTCACTGTCCTTCCCCTTAAAGCCACTGAATCTTCAGATATGAGAAGTAGTGGGTGCATCCAGAATCCTCTACAACACTCCCCTCTCCTCCCTAACAGCTTCCTCCCCAGAGCAGCCAAGAAGTGAGCTGGTGACTCACACAGCCATCCCCTGGGGTGTCAGAGGGCCCACCCTACACACACCCCTGCTCTGCTGCTTCCTCACCACACCTTGCAAGTGAGAGCAGCAAAACCAGCGACCAGCTGAAATAAATAACTCTCCCTGGGAGCTGTGTAGATAAGTTACAGGACACCCGTGCCATGGGGCACCATATAGATACTGACCAGACTAAGGCAGAGCGGCAGGTGCTTTGAGGGAAGGAAGTCCTGGAGATAGGAGGGAGCAGACAGACAGTGAGGTTCAGAACAGTGTATTTTATCTTTTTAAAAATGGGGTTAATCCGACTACTTTCTTAGTGATGAGGTGGAGTGTATGTGAGTGTATCTGTTCAGCATACTAGGTATTTATTCAAAGGTGAAACAGTCATTTTATCATAAAGATACATGAACCCAAATGTTTTTAGTAGCACAGTTCACAGTTGGAGAGGTGGGGAACCCACCCAATTGCCCATCAATACATGAGTGGATTAATAAAAATGCAGTATATGTATATGGAGTACTGCTCAGCCGTTAAAAACTGAGATCTAGTCTCTTTTGCAACAATCTGGATGGACTGGGAGACTGTTCTCCTAAGTGAAGCACTGTGAGAATGGAGAAACCACCGCCACAGATACTCGACACTAAATTAAACTAGTAGATCAACACCCCTATGCTCATATGGGAACGAAACACAATGAAACAAGTAGCGGAGTAGGGGAGAGGGGGATGGGTAAATTCTCGCCCAGTGGGTCCCCCCATAGGCATGCTTTCTGAGACAAGCGCACACCCATAATTAGCCACACAGAAGCAAACCGTAACCAAAACACATGGTCCCCCATAACAATCTGAAATAAAACGAGAAAAAGGTTAAAAATACTCATTCACATTGACTAGAGTTCTGACCAAGGAGCTCCAGGGAATCAGCTATTCCGTAGAAATGTTTGGCCCACACGGTATTAAAAGAGGCACTGTCCCAGGACCATGCCTGGAGAGCTTGCGTTCCCCACAGCTCACCTTTCCCACCTCGCTGGGTTACCTGCCTGGGATTTGAGTTTGTGACCACCGGTCTGCTGAGAATGAGGGACATAATGTATGTCCAAATATAATGTAGTCACTCAGTTTTGTTTGTTTCCCATATTAAAATCTTCCAATCAGGGGCATCTTATAAATGCGGTTGGCCATTGTCACCGTCATGCTGACACAAGCGCGAGTCCTGTTGGTCCTGCTTGTGCAACTGGGTAGCTGTGGCCCCTCGGTGTTAATCAGACACCGTGGAAGAACCTTACTGAAATACTTTCATTAACATCATCTGATAAAATCAAGAAGGCACCAGAATCAAAACTCAAAGCCATTTGTCAGTGGCTTGGAGGAAAACCCTGGAGCTATTATCAGGGTTCTCCCTCCAGAAATGCTGCCTCACCATTCAGTGCGCAGAGATGCAGGTGCCTGCCTATGACTCAGCGGGGAAGGGGCTGGCTCTTCCTCTTCCGAATACCTTAGCTCATTTATCTTGCTTATATCTTTTCATATGTGGAAAAGAGAGTCATATAATAATAGCCATGGCTAAGTCAGTCTAAATGAGTGTCTCTTTACCATATTCTACAGTAAAGAAATCATTGGCCTAGCCGATTGGCAGTGTTTTTCTCTCTTGTATAGAGAATAATCCTGTTGGTAAGAGATGCTTTCTTACTGATGAGGTGGAGTGTATGTGTGTGTATCTGTTTAGCATGTGAATGTATACACGTGTATATACAGATATACGGGTCCATATACATGCAGGTATGAAAACATTTCTGGGAGGACACAGGAAATTTTAACTCTCCCGTAACTTTATTTTTTTTATTTTTTT
>NW_003852398.1:8678131-8681786 GCF_000181295.1 Otolemur garnettii | reverse complement strand
GGGTCCGGGCTGGGGATTCGAACCCGCCACCTTAGGTGTACATGGCTGGCGCCCTAGCCGGTTGAGCTATAGGAGCCGAGCCAACTCTCCTGTAACTTTAGAGCAGTATTTTTCAATCTTTTTTGTCTCATGGCACAATTGAACCTATAGTTAAACTTCCGTGGCACACTTAGATTATGTTGATCAAAAGACAATTAAAAAAAGAACATACTGTGCTTTGAACGTCTTTTGAATTTAATTAATGATCTTTAAACATTTTCATGGCACACCTGAGATCCTCTCATGGAACACCGGTTGAAAATCACTTCTTCAGAGGCTCCTTACCCTGGGTGGGGAGGGGAAAGTTTTTTGGATGCTTGTATTTGTGGGTTATTTTTGTGTTTTTGGTTCTTTTCTTTCACTTTTATGAAAAGGTAGGGTGGGGTAGGGGAACCTTTCAGGTCTCGAGCCCTACCTCAGACTTCCTGACCTCGGTGTCGACGCGATCACAGGTGCTGGGCAGCCTGGTTTGGTTCTTCATCTCAGCAGGCTGAGGGCTGCCTAGCATCTCCAGGGGGCCAAAAAATCATCAGGGTTTAAAGGAACTACTAACTAATTAGCCAATGAGCCGTCTTCTTGCCCTCCCCCCTTCTTCTCCCTTCTCTCCTCAGACGTTTTTTGAGCTCCTCTGTGTATGGAGTCAAACGGGCATCTACAGTCCCTCCTTTCCCTTCTGGTGCTGGGGAGTGGGGGTGCCCAGTTTGCACTTAGAGGTGCCTGGGAAACCACGTGTTACTCAGTCCTCCATGACCTCTTCATAGCTTTTATGCCCGAGCCTGCACCCTCCCTGCTGTGGCTTCCCTTTGCCGGCAGGATCTTGTTTGGGGGTGGGGGTGCAGATGTTGGTTTAGCAGGTTCATTCTCTGTGAACTTTGCAACCCAGAGCTGCTGCTCTGAAGCACTGTTAGTCCACAGAGCTAATGTGGCTGCAGGCTCATGCTGAGGAGAGAGTGAAAGAGAGGAACATTGGTCACCTCCCAGGCATCACCTGCACAGCTCCCTTCATCCCTGTCAGCTTGGGTCCATCTTCTTGGGGACCTGGAAACTGCCACTAAAATTCCCTAGCTCATATCCTTACTTTTAAAACATCTTAGCCTCTCCCACTCCACTGCATTCTCCGAGACGATCTTATTGCAAGATTCTTATGGAAATACAATCTGATCATGCCATCCCCTTGCATAAAGCACTTATGCATGAAGCCCCTCCCACCCCACCCCCACTGCTCTCTGGCGCTGGTCCTTGAGAGTCCTGTGTATTACACAGCCTTGCAAACGTTGGTCCTTCATCCAGGAATTTTCTTTTCTCTCCTTCACCTGTTTACACCTCTTCAACCTTCAGCCCTAAGTTTAATCATCACTTACTTGGGAAGTCTTCCTAACCTTGAAGAGTAGGTCAGACTCCACCCCACCCCCAACCCATTTAATACGTCTCCCTTCACTGTGTGCTGCTGCTTGGTAGAATTGTTGAAATTATTTCTGTGTCTGTCTTCTGCGCTGCAAGCTCCCAAGGGACAAGGCTGTGGTTCCTTTACTACAAAACTGTATCCCCAGGGCCTGGCTCTGAGTATATATGCTGGGCACATGAATGGCCCTCCTGCTAAGCAGTATAGCTTCTCCCAAGAAAAGAGGCAGGCCCAGCCCCTATCCCGGGAGGCAGGCTAGGATGTTACTGAGCGCCTGGAGACCAGCTGAGGAAGCTGATTGGTAGGAGGGAATGCCACAGGTCCCTCTGGTATCCTGGATACCGAGAGGGTGGGAATGTAAACTGGGCCCAGAGGCTGCATTCTTGAAATTTCACTGCTGCCTGGGGAGGAGCCTGCAGGGAAGTGAACCTGACCTTGAAGTTCTTGCCTTTATTTCTAGCCCCCTCTCTTAAAAAACAAATCAAAATAAAAGGTGCAATCATGCAACACATTCTTTCTGTGGGAGCTGTGAGCTGGGGGCTACTAAGTCACACTTCACTCGTCCCTGGGATCTGCTTTTTGCTGGTGCAGGTGCATCTTCCAAGACTCCTCACCTTTGCACAGCCCAGAGGAAGTGAGGCTTCTGGTGGGTGCTTCCTGGGCACTGGCAGAGCAGCAGCACAGCAGTTGGTCCCCTAATGAGGTAACACAGAATTGAGGAAGTGACTTGATAGTAATAGCAAGTGTTTATTGAGCATCTAGTATATCAGACAATGTGCCAAGGGCTTTGTGCACTTCCTATGAGCTAGGCCTCCCAGACACCTGTAGGCAAGGAATTATTATGCCATTAAACCGAAGAGGAATTAGGACTCAATTATTGAATCAATCAAACACAGCGGAGGGTGGGAGTGCTGGGATTTGAGCACAGATCCATCCATCTAGTAGCTCCCAGACCTCTATTCTTATGACTGTGCCACCACCAGGGACCCTGACAGACAGCATGTGACCACCTCCCCTCTTCCTAACACTTCCCATTCGATAGCTCATTTAAAGCTAATGGTTTATAGAACTTGATGAAGAAGATATGATTACTCTCATTTCTCAAGTGACTAAACCGAGGCTTCGAGACAAGAAAAATAGCCAAGCCAGGATTCAAATGATTCAAACACAGCTTCCTGTGCCACAAAGACTTTGCTTTCCTTCCCCTAAGGGAACAGGGGAGTCTGTCCCATAGAGCAAATCACTTTTCCTCTCTGGTCTTCGGTTTCCTTGTCTGTAAAAGAGAGACATTGGACACCATCAGGAGTTTCCAGATGTTTTCTCTGCAGCGGAGCCGCTTCCTGGAGTGGGATGTTACCATGGAACCCTGCCACTTGAACCTCTCCCTTTGCCTACTGAAGGTTCCCTGTTGGGCATATGGGTTCCACAGAACCCAGTTTGAAAATCCCTACAGAAGGGATTTCTAAAAGCCTTTGCTGTGTGATCAGCCATCTTTACTTCTCTAATTTTGAGCCCAGTAGACGAGGCAAGGCATGTTCTCCTTATTGAAAACAGTACCTCATGATCTTCAGCCTCCTGGGGACCCCCAAGCCAGATGATCTGGGCCTGTGTCCCAGAATGCCCTGCCTGTGTGTTTAGACACTGGCCTAACTGGAGGGAAGAAAGGTGAAATTCAGTTATTTTACTTGTGCATTACAGTTCTAATTTCCTAATAAATCTGTCAACATTAGTGCTTAATGCAGGACAGCTAGAGTTAAACTGAGTTGGTTCAGATGCCTACACCTTTGCTTTACAGCCTGTGACTGAGTACAAGATGCCTGACCTGTCTGTGCCTTGCTTTCTCCTGTGTATGGAGAAGGTGGTGATACCCGCCTCCGGTCCTGCTTTTAAACTAGATGGTGTGTATGCTCAATAAATATTAGCTGTTATTACTGATCGATTGCAGAGTGCCTGCTGTGTCTAATGTAGCATGACCACAGTTAGAAATAGGAGCTGAGCTAAACAGTCTTGGGTTATGTATAAAGATCTTCTTACCAGCTGCCCAGCTATCTACACCAGCTGATGATGGCAGAATTGTTGGAGTCCTTCACAGAGGTGGACTTTGCTCGGTGCCTATAGTTTAAGCAGCTAAGGCACCTGCCACATACCCCAGAGCTGGCGGGTTTGAATCTAGCCCAGGCCTGCCAAACAACAATGATAACTACAACAAAAAAA
>NW_003852398.1:8663244-8677408 GCF_000181295.1 Otolemur garnettii | reverse complement strand
GATCCAGCCCAAAATGTCAGTAGTCTTACTGTGAAGACCAAGGTCAAGAAACCTGGAAATACAGTAGAACATCTGTAAGTTGACCCCCCAAAACTCTGTGACAAACTGGTTGACATACAGAGATGGTCAACATAAGGAACTAGGCCTGCTGTACTGATATGTACATGTGGTGCATGTCTGGTCTATGAAAATGAGGTCAGCTTGAGGTGGGCAGTGTAGGGAGGCAGTTAGCTGTGGAGGTGTGGCTGTATATGTTGACCATCCACCAAGTGGGCCTGGCAGTGAACAAGACCAACATGGTTCCCGGTCATGTGTTGCAGAGGTAAGGGAGGCAGGAAGTAAATGACTAGACAAAGAGAGAAGCAGGCAATTGCCAGTTGTAAGTTCCAAGAAGGAAATATGATGATGCCATGGTGGAGACAGGCTGAGGGAGAGCCTACTTACTTAAGATGGCTCGGTCAGATAGGAAGGTGACAGGTAAACTGGGATCTGAAATCCAGGAGCTGGCAGTGCAGACAAGGAGCATTCCCAGCATGGGTCACAGTGTGCTGGAGTAGAGTGAGCCTTGGGGATGATGGGGGGAGCTGGAGGAGGCTGGAAAGCGGGCACAGGGGGTGGTCAGGCCTGGGCAGGAGTGTGGATTTTGTTCTAGATGCAGTAGGAACCCCCTGGAAAGCCTTTAATAACCAGGATTGCAGGTATTTTATAAGATTTTACAGGTATTAATAGGAAGGGGGGTTTCCTATATTAAAAATGTTGGGAAGTGCTGAGTAACCAGACATGTGGTCATTGTAGGGACCAGGGCCCTGGGGAAGCCACTGATCCCTTGGCAGGTGTGAGAACACATGGATTACATGACAAGGGCTTTGGAACAAGGATAATTACATGACAAGGAGCTTTTCCAGCTGGACTTCTAGAAACCAGACTCCTCAAGAATAAGAGGGTTGAGGGCAGGAATCCTGGAACTCGGGAGGGGAGGGAACTTCCCCACACCTAGTTGCCTGGAGGACAGAATGCAGGTGGACAGGGTGGAGGGCCTGGGTGGGGGGGGGTGTGCTCATTTGATATTAAGGAGAATGTTGTTTTGGTTGTCTGTGTTTACCAAGCGTTTCCTACTTCAAGTCAAGGGACCTGTGAGTTTGGGAAAAGTTGTTTTGGCTGTATGTGATGGCTTAGGGCACTAATGAATGGCTTTCCATTTACCAGCCCTGTCACCTTAGGTGAGTTACTCAATCTGTGTATGCCTCAGTTTCTACATCTATAAAGTGGGAAAAAGAGAGTACTTCCTCACTGGGCCCTAAGGTACCATTCACAGGGGCCTTAGCAGAGTGCCTGAAAAACAGTTAATGAGGATTAATTGTTTATGTAGTTAAAGTAACAAAAACCTTACAAATAATGATACATTTAACTTTATATTCTTTTTGTTTTTAAATAGTATTCTTGTAAGGTGACCAGATTTTAACATCAGTAAGGTGGGACAACATGGCCGGGGGTGGGGGGGCAGGGCAGGGCAGGGCCTGACAACAATGCAAACTTTGATAAGCAGTTCTTGATAATCACTTCTCAGCAATTATTTGTTATTATTACAGTTTAACATTATAAAATTAACAAAAATAATATAAAACTCATATTCTGGTGAAAAAGCCACATGGCAGCCGAAAACCGTATATTCCCTTCCTGTTCTCCCGCCCGTTTGTGCATTCTTTCCAAAAATCGGGACTTTTAAAAAACGCCGCGGGATGCGGGACAAATTGTTCAAAAGCAGGACGTCTGGTCACCCTATATTATTGAGATATAATTTACATGCCATACAATTTACCCATTCAAAGCTTACAACTTTTTTTTTTTTTTTTTTTGAGATGGAGTCTCATTTTGTTGCCTGGCTAGAGTGTACTGGTGCCACCATAGCTCCCTGAAGCCTCAAACTTCTGGGCTTAAGAGATCCACCTGCCCCTTAAATAGATGGGACTACAGGTGTGCACCACCACGCCCAGCTAATTTTTGTATTTCTTATAGAAATGGAGCCTCAAGATGATCTTGGACTCCTGACCTCCAGCAATCCTCCTGCCTGGGTCTTTGAAAGTGCTAGGATTATAGGCATGAACCAAAGCTTTAAGTGGCATTTGGTATTTCAGAGTTGTATCAACCATCATCACAATCACTTTTTTGTTTTTAAACAGTATTGTTGAGATATAGTTTATATGCCTCACGGTTTACCCATTCAAAGCTTACAATTTTTTTTGAGATGGAGTCTCCTTCTGTTGCTCATTCTCTTCTCCTTACCGCCCCCCCCCAACCCTGCACCTCTTAGCTGTCCCCCACATTTCTCTTTCTCCAGCCCTAGGCAGCCACTAATCTGTCCCTTTCACTTGGCCTATTCTTGACATTGTATATAAACTGAATCATACAATATGTGACTTTGTGTCTGGCCCTTTTTGTGAGCATAGCGTTTGCCGTTTCATCCGTGTTGTGGCATGGACCAGTACTGCTTTCCCTTTTTATTGCCAGATAATACTCATTGTACTGATAGGCCACATTTTTGTTTATCCATTCATCAGTTGGTGGATATTGGGGTTAGTTTTACCTTTTGGCTGTTAGGAATTAATACTGCTATGAACATTCACGTACAAGCTTTTGTGTGTACATTTGTTTTCTCATTTCTCTTGGATGTCTGTTCTTACCCTTAAGTAAGGACGCTGAGGCACAGAACGGTTAAGTTATTTGCCTGGGTCACATAGCAAGTTAGTGACAGAGCCATAATTGAGTCCAGGCCCTCTGGCTTGAGAGTCTTTGCTCGTGGTCAGTACTTCTCCTGAGAGTGCCCTGCATACCAACTACTGTGCAAGGAACCAAAGGACCGGGAGAGCCAAGCAGATATGTCCCTGTCCTCATGAGCTTATGGGGACACCACATTGCAATAATCAAAGACACAGGAAGCCACTAGTGTGGCGCCTGTATTAGGGATTACATTAGAGAGTGCCAGAGTTCTGGCAGGTGGGCTGGTGGGCCCTGGGACTAGTCATCATCGGAGCAGGCAGGGAAGGAAGGCTTCCCTGGAGAGGAGGTGTTCGCGCTAAGATCTGCTAAGATCTGCGGGATGTGGAAGTGCTGACAAGGCAGGGTGAAGGAGAAGAGCAGCTGCAAATGGGTACAGCCCCTCCAGGGTAGTAGAGTCAGGATAACATGCAGCCTTCTGAGGCCAAGAATCGACAGGCAGGCACGGGGCTCTGTGGGGGTGAGTCCTAGGAACAGTGTTAACTGAGCAAAACACCCCCGCCCCACGTCCCCTGCTCAGCACCAGGCAGGAGTACCTCCTGCTGTCAGGTATCCCTGATGTCTCAGTCTCAGAGACCCAGATTCCCTCCCATCTCTGCCTTGCACCTTAAACATCAAAAGGCTGGTATGCTTCAGATCAAAACCTGGAATGGCAGGGATGGTGTTTTTCATCTCCTTCCCTCCAGATAACTGGCCTTTCAAATGGAGAAGAATATCCACTTCTCTTCAAAGGAGTGCAGGTGTCATTTGGTAATGAAAATGAATTTGGAGGACCAGGCTTGGTGGGTCACATGCCTGAGTTCAAGACCAGCCTGAGCTAGACCGAGACTCCACCTCTAAAAATAGCTGGGCGCTGTTGCAGGCCCCTGTAGTCCCAGCTATTTGCGAGGCTGAGACAAGAGAATCACTTGAGCCCAGGAGTCTGAGGTTGCTGTGAGCTGAGTGCCACAGCACTCTGCTGGGGGTGCAAGTGAGACTCTGTATCAAAAACAAACAAACAAACAAAATGAATTTGGGGAAAAGTGAGGTCCAGATACATACTTGCCAGGTATTTGAACAGCCATGTCCTTCCTTCCCTGGCCCCTTCTTAAGTGATTCGCACTTGGGTAAAGGAAGAAATGCCCATTATCTGTTGATAGCAGCTTTGGCGCCCACTCCAATTCCCCAGGTGGATTAGGAGCAGGTGTTAGGAAAATTATCATTATTTTGGGGGGGGACAGAGTCTCACTCTGTGTCCTAGGTAGAGTGCTGTGGCATCACAGCTCACAGCAAACTCAAACTCTTGGGCCCAAGCAATCCACTTGCCTTAGTCTCCAGAGTAGTTGAGACTACAGGCACCTGCCACAATGCCTGGATAGTTTTTCTACTTTTAGTAGATACGGGGTCTCTCTTTGGCTCAAGCTGGTCTTGAACTCCTGAGTTCAAGCGATCCATCTGCCTCAGCCTCCCAGAGTGCTGGGATTAACAGACATGAGCCACTGCGTCCAGTCTTACTAGTGAAATTATGATCACTGCACAATTAGAACCGTGCTGCCCTCTGCCCATGCCCTGCAGGGGCTTCACTGCCCAGACTGAAGTCTGTGTCAGCTACTGACATGCGTGCCCAAGACACTGGTTCCAAGTGCATCCTCAGATGCCGAAAGTGGCACCTTGGGCTCGGGAGTTCCGGTAGAGGAGAGTGGGAAGCGATGCTGGGGCGTGCTGAAAGACTTCTAGATGTCGGGAGGCTTCCATACAGCTTGTGTCCAGCTGGCCTAGTTTTGTTCTGTATTGTGCGGCGTGTAGGAAGGGAAGGGAAAACATGAAGAATGGAGCAGCCACTTCTAGGGTCTGATGGAGCTGAGCAGGGAGGGACGAGGGAAGGTTAAGCTGCTGAACAAAGACTGGGCCCTCCACATCCCACCAGGCACAGTGTTAGGTGCTATGAGTGAGTGTGCACCCACACGCGTGTGCACAACCCCTGCCCGCCGGAGCTTACAGCTCAGCCAATCATGTGCGAGCAGAAATTAGAAGCAGAAACATTCCATATGAGATTGGATTCAGGCAGACCGGGTTTAAGCAGAGAGATTCCTATAGACTTCATGGAGACCCTGAAGGCTTTGTAGGGATTAACTTATTATTTATTTATTTTTGAGACAGAGTCTCATCCTGTCATCCTGGGTAGAGGGCCATGGCATCAGAGCAGACAGCAACCTCAAACTCTTAGGCTCAACCAATCCTCTTGCTTCAGCCTCCTGAGTAGCTGGGACTACAGGCACCTGCCATACGCCTGGCTAGTTTTTCTATTTTTGGTAGAAATGGACTCTCACTCTTGCTCAGGCTGGTCTTGAACTTCTGAGGGAACGGGAGCTTCTCACCTGTGCCTAGGCAAGACCCATGGTGCAGATGCTGATGTGGTTGGGGGTATGTGAAGGGGCAGGGGAAGATCCATACAGTGACCTTGATGTGGGGAGGGGTGCAGTGGGGGACTATGCTGTGCAGAGGAGGGGTTCCTGCAGAGGAAGAGAACTCCTAAAGGGTAAGTGAGGAACAGCCTTGAAGACACAGCTAAGGACACCCATTAATGACTGGGAGCCATTGGAAACTCCTGAGCAGGGAAGAAGAGCATGAAAATGCTGCGAGAACAGATGACACTGTGGCTGCACTGAGGGCACAGGGCTGGAGCTCCTGAGTGTTTCCACCCTTTGGGCAGTAGAGCTTGTCTAAGTGCCCGCTGCCAAGTGTCTGGGCACCAGGCAGGGGGCAAAGGGTGTTTCCAGTTCCAGTGCTGAGCAATTCCTTCCTGTTTATTCCCTCCAAAGAATGGAGTTGGAGAAAACTGGAGTCCTTGTTTAATGATCCCCACCCCAACCCTAAGGTGTGCGTGTATTTCTCCCCCGGATTTCCTCATCTTCTCTTCTTCATTTGCACAAACCTATAGACCTGGTTTGGAAGGTCATGAGGTCTCCTGTTCTCGGGGGTACAGAAGTACCTTCTTGAGGAAGGAAGGGGCTTAAGGTTTACTGGAAGATAAATAAAACAAACTGTTGGGTTTCATTGATTGATTGATTTGTTTATTTTTGAGACAGAGTCTCATTTGGTTCCCCTGGGTAGAGTGCCATGATGCTATTGTAGCTCACAACAACCTCAAACTCTTGGGCTGAAGCAATCCTCCCAAGTAGGCTCCTCAGCCTTCATGTGCCCTGCATTTGAATTTTTTTTTTTTTTTTGAGACGGAGCCTCAAGCTATCCCCCTGGGTAGAGTGCCATGGCATCACGCTCACAGCAACCTCCAACTCCTGGGCTCAAGCGAGTCTCCTGCCTCCGCCTCCCAAGTAGCTGGGACTACAGGCGCCCGCCACAACGCCCGGCCATTTTCTGGTTGCAGCCATCATTGTTGTTTGGCGGGCCCGGGCTGGGGATTCGAACCCGCCACCTTAGGTGTATGTGGCTGGCGCCTTAGCCGCTTGAGCCACAGGCTCTGAGCCCATTTGAATTTTTTATGTTTCATTTATTTATTTTTTGAGACAGAATCTCACTCTGTCACCCAAGTTGGAGTGCAGTGGCATCCTCGTAACTCACTGCAGCCTCAAACTCCTGGAGTCAAGTGATCCTCCGGCCTCAGCCTCCCAAACAGCTAGGACTTTTGGCATGTGCCACTGTGCCTGGCTAATTTTTTAAAACTTCTCGTAGAGATGGGGGTCTAGCTTTTGCTTAAGTGTCTGCGTTTAAATTTACTCATGATAAGAGGACCTGGATATTTTGAGTGTTTACTATGAGGCAGGCCTTGTGCTAATCGTGTATCCCAGTATCCTATACACTTTTCACGACAGGTGGAAGTGATAGTCCCATTTTACAGAAGAGAAAAACAGCCTCAAAGAGGGAAACAATGTGCTCAAGGTCCCAGGGCTGAGGGGAGCGCAGCTGAGGCTTTAGAGGGTCCCTTGCCTGTGCCACACCTCCCTGCACCTGAGCAGCAGCACACAGCTGGCTGCAAAGGACTGGCTGACTTAGACTTTGCAGTGAACTTTTGCTTCTAGGGGTGTTTTTTCTGAGTCCTCAGGGGTTCAGGCCTCTTAGAGGTTTCTTCTTTTTTCTCCTAAGTACCTGCACTGGTGACATTTCTCACTAATTCATATGCCACTCCCTCGGCTGAGGTGATGGAGAACACTGCTACAACCAAATTGCAAGAAGCCGTCCTGTGGCACACCCAGACAATGGCTTGCAAAGCCTGTAAATTCTGAGCATTTGGACCAAGCTCTTCTGACACTTAATCTTCCACTTAGAGCAGATGACACTGTGTAATAGGGCAGGGGGAATATATTAATTGTCACCATTTTGCTTAAGCACTGTGGACTGTTTCTGTGAAAGGAAAAACGACACGTTTGGAGGCTTTGAGGGTCTTAGGGTGCCCTTGCAAAAAGCCTCAGAAAAAAAAGCATTCGTTGGCCTGAAAAAATGTTTGCTAGCCTGCAGAACTTGGATCTATCTTCCTTCAGCCCAAGAGTTGGGTATCCCACAGGGAAAGAATGCACCATTAATAACCTGGGTTCTGGTCCTAAAGCTTCAAGCAGTGAATTTGTTACAAGGCTTCAGGGCAGGTTCTTTAAATCTCAGCCTCAGTTTTTCTCATCTGAGAAACGCGAGTGTTACTTTTGTCTTGCTCAAGTGTCCTGTGGGTCAAGGGGAAATGGCCATGTGATGAGAGCTTTGTAAACTACAAAGTGTGACGTGCTGTGTGTGGAGGGGATGACAGTACACCCTTCACTCAACTAATTCCTGGAGTTCTTCAAGGCAGCAAATGAAACAGCAGACAGGAAAGTTCTGTGGTGGTGTCAGAGCTCAAGCCTTAGCAATGTGTCCCCCATAGCAGGAAGCAGGGATTGCTTGACAAAGCGGTGCAGGAGGTCCCTATCCCAAGGAAAGCTTTCATTTAGAAGAGAAATAACTTAATATAGAAGCCATAAATATCACGGGGGAAAGATTTAATTAGGTCTTTTTTTTTTTTTTGCAGTTTTTGGCCAGGGCTGGGTTTGAACCCATCACCTCCGGCCTTTGGGGCTGGCTCCTTACTCCTTTAAGCCACAGGCGCCGCCCCAGGTCTTACTTTTGAAAAACAAAACTAGAAGTTATAAGTGAGTTTTATATTGTATTTAACACACCTTAAGTGGTAGTTGAAACTATGCCCTAGTTCTTAGTTCAAACAAAGTGTTGGTTTATTGTTTGCATAATTATTTTGACACAGTTAACCCTAGCAAAAGGACACAATTTTGTCTTCTTATCTGACTTTCATAGCAGGCTCATAAGAAAGATTATTTTTGCAAAATGTTGGAAAGGAGTTTCTCAGTTTTCATAATGGTGTCAGTTAATCTCTTTTCACTGCAGTCCTTCTCTTTTGAAGGGCCTGTTGTCTCTTCTTGATCTTGGTGGTTTTTCCTCTCCTCTGGTTTCCCCTCACAGTCTTTGGGTGTGATTTGAGTAGTTCTTCAGCTTTAGTCTTACCAACTTCATGAAATCCTGCCTCCTTTAGAATGTTAGCTATGTCCCTTTCCCTTGGCACGGCATTGTACTTGTATGGCTTTGTCAGATGCTAAGACATCCCACCAACCCATAAAAATGAGGATTGAAACACTGATGGGCTGAGCTAGACACTGATGTTCAGGGGGGAGTAATATTTGTGTGGGCACTGATTTTACAAGTGCATGATTTCGGGGTAATTTTCATATTTTGATGACTCTTGCTTTGGTTAAGGGATCTTCTAAGTACAGAGATTAGGATAATACAAGATTGAGAAGAGTGGACAGTGGAGTCAAAGCAGCTGGGTTTGAATCCCAGGTTCTACTTGTACAATCTGTGTGGCCCTTGATGAGATCATTAAATTATTGGAGTCTCAATTTTCCCCCACCTATAGAAAGCGTAATATTACTCACTAACTCATAGTATCTTCAGGAGGATTAAATGAGGTAGTTCAGGCAAAGAGCTTAGTTTAGTTCCAGGAGCATAGCATACCCTCAACAAGTGTTAATTATTATTACCTTCAAGGAGTGGCATTTGTGGTTTTCATCAGCACACTTTTTTTATCTTTCTGTGACCCAGTTTTTCTATGGAGCTGTAGATCATAACTCATTGCCACTCTATATCCAAATCCAAGGTCTGCAGCAAGAAAGAGTCATCTCAAAGCCATGTCAAGTTTGGGAATAAGAAGAGTATTGCCAGCATGTAAGGGCTCTGTGGTGAGAGAAGCTCCCTTCTACACTGTCTGGGTGGGGAGAAATGACTGGCCTCAATTGATAGCAGAGTCAGATGGCTTAGAACAGCGGGTCTCAGCCTGTGGGTCGTGACATTAGGAAGGTTGAGAACCACTGGCTTAGAAGGCACCTACAAGACCATTTAACTGGGATGCCCACTCTTGGCTCTACCAGCTCCTGACAGCAGTTGGGTGCCTTGTGTCTGATGTAAAAAGGAAGAAGAAGGGTGTGGGGAGGTTCTTGCAGACCAATGTTAGTAGGTCTGGAGTTAGACTAGAATTCTATATTTGGCAGGTACAAAAACAGTGATGAGGCACTTTGCATACACTCTGCCTGAAATACTTGCTCAGGGGTTCAATGCATGCAGAATACACGGCTCACTTGAATACCCCCTTCACTTGAATACCTCCTGTTTGGCTAGGATCAGAGGAATTCAAGTGAGCCATTGTTGAGAAACCTGTGGGACTAGTTAGAATGAGTTAACAAGTAAGAAGCAGGAGACCCCCCAGGGCTCACGTTTGGTATGCTCTTTGAGTGAGATTGTTCTGTAAGTTGGTGATGGTTTAGAAATGACTGCCTGAGGAGCCTTATTTTTCAGTTGGACAATGGATGTTTGGTTCTGTGTAGATGGGAGTAGGAGCCATTTGATAAGTGTCCTGCGCTGTTCCACCCTGTCTCCTTGACTCTCTCCTTCTGACATTGGGACACTGGGTAGATGGTATGAGTGTTCTTTTTTTAAATTTTTTTTTATTTTAGAGACAAGAGTCTCACTTTATCGCCCTATATAGAGTGCCATGGCATCACAGCTCACAGCAACCTCCAACTCCTGAGCTTAGGTGATTCTCTTGTCTTAGACTCCTGAGTAGCTGGGACTACAGGTGCCCGCCATAATGCCCGGCTATTTTTTAGTTGCAGTTTGGCTGGGGCCGGGTTTGAACCCACCAGCCTCCATATATGGGGCTGCACCCTAATCACTGAGCCACAGGCGCCACCCAGTATGATTGTTTCTTGACACCTAAAAGGAGCTAAACAGATAGGAAAAATGCCTGCAGCCCTCTGTCTTCTGCAGGAATTACTTCCCTACATCATTCTGAATTTGCAACTCTGAGCTTGTCCCCTGGACTCTCTTCCTTACCTGATGGGATCCTCAAACATCACCCCTCGCCACTATTGGCAATGCCCCTAATCTACTGAGTGACCCCTCCTCAAAGGTAGGGGTCTCTCCAGTTCAGCTGCACTGACTTTGCAGTACCTGGAAGCTATGTCCCGGGGCCTGGGACACTAGGAGTGATTTAACATGGCCTCCAGGGCAGACCCAGGAGGGAGGCAATTCTCGGGACACTGCTCATTTGGCCCACCACGCTGTGAGCATGCCCATTCTCAGCCTCTGATTTGCCTTCCAGCTCTCACACTGGCCTCAACTGCTGGAAGAGTTTAGAATTCTGTGCCCTGGGTCCCAGCTGCTGCTCTGGCATCTCCTCAAATCTTTTTTTTTTTGTAGAGACAGAATCTCAAGCTGTCGCCCTGAGTAGAGTGCTGTGGCGTCACAGCTTGCAAGCAACCTCAAACTCTTGGGCTTAAGCAATTTTCTTGCCTCAGCCTCCCAAGTAACTGGGACTACAGGCTCCTGCCACAATGCCTGGCTCTTTTTTGTTGTTGTCATTGTTGTTTAGCTGGCCCGGGCTGGGTCTGGGTGCCCCCCAGGATCTTTTGTTAAGATGTTGGTGCTGGGGAAAAGGTTGTGTACCGTCCTTGCTCATTCTGTTTGTGGGGTGCTGGCAAAGGTGGAACTAAGACCCCGTCTTTGCTATTCTGTCAGCTCTTGGCCTCCTCTGGGCATCACCCTCATCATATACCCTCAAGTGACAAGGAAAGCTCCGAAGGCAGAGAGGAATCTATGTGAGGATCTATTTCATTTATTAGCCTGGGTGGAAAATGATTTTTCTTTTTTACAGTGTCATTGTCAAGCCACGTCAGCCCCATACCTCACAAAGGAATATTCCTGTATATTACTAGACACCAAGACCGAGTCTGTGCCCTGTCGGTCACATGCCTTATTTTTCATTTGGACAATGGGGATACTATAACAATCCAAACAGTCCTAAACCCTGTCCTCGTGAAAGTCACTATCTAAGACTATGAGTCATTGTGAAGAGTTGGGAAGCAGAGGGGCCATGGGCTTATCAAGCCGGGATCCGACCTGGTCTGGAGGGTCAGAGGAGTATGCTCAAGAGATGGTGATTTAATTTTTTGACATATCTACCTTAATAATAGTATTGAGCACCTACTGTATCCAAGCACTGTGCAAACACCTGACACACTTATGCTCCTTAACTCCTGCAGTCCCCAAAGAGATGGGTATTACTGTCAGCCCCATTTGACAGGTAGGGAATGTAGCACCAGGAGTCGTGATATGCTCAGGGCACACAGCTGGCAAGTGGCAGAGCTCTGGAGCCCGGGGACTACAACAGCCACGTGCACACGGGCAGCCGCGATGGCACACAGGGCCATCACCCTCACCCTCTCTACTTACTATTTTTTTCTGCCAAGGAAGGGCATGTCCCCAGGATGTTTGCAGGCTGTATTCCGCCTGGGCAGTGACCCAGGCTCCTTTAATCCACGGCCGGATGGGAAGAGCTGCTGGCAGAGGGAAGGGCCACACATCATTGTCCCTTTCACTGAAGCACACCTCTCAAGAAGTTCCGGGGTGGGGTGGGAGCTTGGCCATGAGCACAGGCCTGCCTTTATCCCACCTCGACCATGGACGGGCCAGAGGGGAGCTGCACATACTTGCCAGCCAGGGGTGACAGCCATCACAAACAAGGACTGCTCCAAGGAGGATACAAAGGCTGCATCCGGAAAGGATAGTGAGGAGCAGTTGTCTGGGCTGGGTCTACTGGAGAAATACAAAGAAAGAAATGATTAACCCTGGAACAGCCCTTCCTGAAGGTGGCCTAGGAAGAATTTCGCTGGGGTGAAGCTTGGGGTGTCCAGCTCTCCAGCTGTAGTCTGGGTTCCTTGCTTGGGGATATGGGGAAAAAGGGTTTCTCTCCTCGTGGAAAAATTCCTGAGTCTAAAAATTCCAAAGCTAACACACCTCAACTGCTTTCTATATGCCCGACACAGCACTCAGTGTTATACACACGTCATTCTGTAAGTCTTCCAAAAGCTCAGTGAGGTGAGGACTATTGTTATTCCCATTTTACAGCATAAGAAACTGAGGCACAGCATGTTAACTCTCATACCCAAAGTTCTAGAGCTGGTAAATGGCAGATTGATTGTTGAGTGATTAGGGCCAAGTTCCTTCCTATCCCTGTGCCTTGGTTTCACCATCTCCACAGTCAGGTGACTGGACACAGTGATTGCTTAAAATCCTTTCAGTACTTGGTTTCTATGATTGTGTCAGGGACCTGCAAGGTCATTTAGTCCCAGAGAGGTGAGACCTCGGGAAACCTGCTCCTGAGAAAGTATCCTAGAAGCTCCTTTTGTGTACTGCATTCGCTTCCTTACATCTGTAGAGAGGTTTTCTTGATAGTTTTTTAAAGTTTTCCAACATTAGGCTCAAGAAATTCCTATTTTCCTTCCTTATAAAAGCTTTCTGCCTTCCAACTCACTCTGCAGGCCTTAATCCTGGCCATGCAGCCCAACCCTCACTTTCAGCACAGCCCTGCAGACAGCTGTAACAGCTTTGTAGTGTTTACTGGGCAGCTACTGTAAGGACTTGCTCACATAGTCGGTGAGTGGCCACACCAAGCTAGGACCTACATCCAGGTGTGCTGGTCAGCCCACAGTAGCTCCTCAGGAGTGCTACTTTCTTTGCCCCTATGAACTGGCTCTTCTTCCTTTGCTTCTGTTTGTAAACAGATGCCAAAGCAGGGCTGAGGGTGGTGTTGGCTGCTTCTATTCTGTTGGACAGGGGCCTCTTCAGTCCTTTAGCTTTTAGAAGAGTTGGTCTGGACTGGCAGCCCCACCAGCCCCACCTCCATGACCAACAGCAGCCCCCTCACTAACTCTTTGTGTCTTTAAAGTAACATTCAACATTTTTCCCCGTACAAAGTGGGGTAATCTATGTGGGTGCCATCTTCCTGGGCCCTCCAAATGTGGGCTCTCTCCACCCTTGCTGCCTGAAACACCTGCTTCACCTCCCGCCTCCAGGTCATTCCTCTAGGATCTCATGGAAAAACCCGACAAGTTGGACATTAAATACTAGAGCAGTGGTTCTCAACCTTCCTAATGCCACAGCTTTTTAATACAGTTCCTGGGGGTCGGGACCCACAGGTTGAGAACCGCTGTACTAGAGGAATATATGGCTTCAAATACTGGAAAAGCCCCGGGGAAGGAGTGGTTAGACCCCGGGCTCCAGTTCTGTCCTCGAGACTTGGTTTCCCTCCATCTCCTGTCTCTGCCTGCTGCTGCGCTGGCTTCGTTCTCGGCTCGCACATGATGGTCTTCCGGACTGAAGAAAAGTGCAGGAAGAGGTCTCTCTTATTCATGGCCTGGAGGGAAGTCCCAAGGTTAATGCTCACTAGCCCACGTGGGGTTACTTCCCAGACCCTGAACCAGAGGCTAGAGTTCAGGAGCATAGAGCGGGATTTAGTCGGGCTCATACTGCCTGCTCACCTTCAGAGCTGGTGTGAAATTAACTCCCCACCAAAGCACATGGGTGGAGAATCCTAGAGAGGCGGCTTCCCCAGGAAGTTTGCGGTGCTGTCATCAAAAGAGGCAGAATGGGTGCTTGGTGGTGCAACCCACTGACTCCTCCGCATCTTCCCCTGCGGATCCCCAGCTCTGGGCCAGAAGGGTGCTTAGACAGAAGATGAGAGCTCCTCTGCACTGACTTTCCCTCAGCTCCCTACTTTTAAGAATGTTTTGTTATTCTCTACCCAGTGAAGGGCATCTGGCCAAGGGCAGGACAGGAGAGAAAGGAAGTGGGGGAAAGCATGTCATTATCATGATCATTCATTCATTCACTCATTCACTCATTCTTCTTCTCAACTGTGTGCTCAACACATGTTTACTGACCATGCAACTCTAGCATCGCAGGCGATGAGTTAAATTAGGGCTTCTCAAACTTCAGTTATTGGGGTGCCCTTTCCCCAGTTTTTGCCAACAGAAGCAGAATGAGGTTATCAATTCCTAGCTAGGTTCGTGGGAAGGCTGTG
>NW_003852398.1:8662548-8663206 GCF_000181295.1 Otolemur garnettii | reverse complement strand
AGACTGAGGCTCCACTCTGGACTAAAGCTAAAAAGTGAAGGAGCTGAATAGTGTTCTCACTAAGAGATCCAGGGCTTATTCTGGCTTCACATGTGCACCCCATGATGTCTTCCTCCATGCCACACAAAGGCTTCGTGTACACTCAGCATATGTAAAATGCTGATGGAATTCAGGAGGGAACCCGACCAAGACCTTGCCTTGAAGTGACTCCCACTCTAATAGGAGAGAGAAGAGCAGGGCCCAGTGGCATGCCACGTGTAGGGTGTGATGGAAGGCAGGGTGCAGGTGCAGGGCGTGGGAGAGCACAAGAGGCACTCCCCTGGGGCCTGGTGAGAATGGGGCAGGGGGATGATGGAGTCTGCAGCGGTCCCGGGTATCTGCTGAGGATTTTGACCTCCAGAGAAGGCAGAAAAGGGAGTTGGGCATCCCAGACAGAGGAGGAACAGGATAGACTGGGAGGTTTGGGGCAGTGGGGTTGAAGACCATCTAGGCTGCTGCTGTGCCGAGTGCCACCTCCCCACGCTGGGTAGCCTGTTGTCTTCCTGCCCTCACAGTGTCAGTGGGTAGACTCTCCACTCAGGATCGAGATGGGGTGTCTGCCCAGGAACTGGCTGCTTCTCTGCCCCTTCTCTACCAGGGCACCCCCGCTTTGCTCTAC
>NW_003852398.1:8661205-8662062 GCF_000181295.1 Otolemur garnettii | reverse complement strand
AAGGATCACTCATTGAGCTCTAATTTGGAATCCTAGCTGTTTGTACTTTTTCCTGATGGTCAAAATAGCTCTGTAAGGTAGTGGTGGTGTTCCCGTTTTGTTAGTTGCATGGTACGTGGTGGTCAAGAGCACGGGACTCAGAACCTGCCTGCCCGAACTCAAACCCCAGCTCCACCTCCTTCCAGCTGTAGGGGCCTGAGTAACTGGCTGAACCTCTCTGTGCCTCAGTTTGCCTCTAAAATGTGGATAGTAATTGTTAATTTTACAAAAGAGTACCTTCTCAGAGGATTACAGTAAGGATTAAATCTAGTCAATATGAGTAACTCTCACGTCAGTGCCTGGCACACAGTAATGTCCTATGAATGAGAACCGTAATTGTTACTGTTATTGTTATTAATGCGGTAAGGTTACTTCCTCAGTGGTAATTGAACTCGGATTTGAACCCAGACCCCTAGGCTCCAAAGCCCACATTCCTTCCACCTACTGGCAGCCCCCTTCCCAATCACAACCCCCTTCTGTGTATTTTGGGCCCTTTCTGGGGGACCAGAACAGCCCTTCCCATGCTGACTGCCATCCGTAGGCCCTCCCAGAGCCCCCACTGCAGGTTACTGCCAGCCCACTTTCCTGCCTCTTGAGTCTTTAACAGGAGGCTGTATCGACCTTCCCCAGAGGTACGCGGGAGTGGCCTGGCTCTTCCTTCTTGACTCTTCCAGTCCACACTATCCTTCCAGACCCCGAGGCAGTTCTTGCCCTTTGTATATGAAGTTCTAAAGTAAAGAGACAAGATGCTGCTAATATGCAAATATGTCACTGCCTGGCTCCTGGCACCAGCCTGCTGTGGTCTTGCTGAGCCTCTG
>NW_003852398.1:8659879-8660640 GCF_000181295.1 Otolemur garnettii | reverse complement strand
TTTTCATTCCTCCATATATGTGGTCCTGGATGAATGAATGTGTTTGGGTGTTTATTTCCAGCTGTTTTTAAGCTCATGTATAGTACTTGGTGCTGGACATAATAGTAGCTACGCAAGAGATACTTGGTAATTAGCTTAGGCTCTTCCCAAAACCAATGCCTTTCATCTTTTGTTTTTAAATATTGATGCACTGGAGAAGATATAAATCAGGGGCTCGTTGTGGAATATTTTCTTACTGGTTTGCATTTTCTCTAAGGCAAAGCAAAATGTAAATTATTCGGATAAATTTTTCATCTATATTTTAGCTTGTTTTAAAAAACGCCTTTTAGGGCTCCTCCACTCTGCATTGATGACGATGTGCTGAGTACTAGCACTATCCTAGGGACAGAAGCAAATAATTATTCCTGAAGCTTATGAGTGAACCCAATTCTAGGGTCTGACTTTGCCAGTGTCTGGAAAAAGGTTTCTGGACCCCTGCCCCACTGGTGAGTTTCTTCTTTGTGGACCTGATTTACTTGTCATTTCTGTCTTCCCAGGGTCTCTGGGCCTGTTCTTGGGCAGTTTCCAGTTTGCTGTGGGTTGTGTGGAGAGCACTGCGCTTCTCGTTCTGTGGCCTGCAGCAGGCCCTGAGTGGGCTGTGCACTTTGTGTCCCTGAAAGTCTTTATGGGAGTCTAGTGCTCACTTTGTAAGTATTGGGCTCAGGGGCTTTATTTCAGGAAGGACAAGGGAAAAAGAAAGACCTCTCTTCCCCCTAAAAAAC
>NW_003852398.1:8657379-8659650 GCF_000181295.1 Otolemur garnettii | reverse complement strand
AGTCACAGTTAGGCAGGGGTGGGCCGTGCAGCACAGCTCCATTTGAGTGGGAGAGTCAACATGTCAACAAACACTGCACCAGAAAGTAAGGAGGGGTAGTAATGGTAAGGTTTCCACGAAGGCCTCTTGGGCAAAAAAGTGGGCGAGTATGTGGACAGGGCAGAGGCTCCAGGAGGGAATGAGGCTACTATGCGCTGAGAATTGAGGGAAATTGAGGCTGCAGAGGCAAACGGGGCGGGGGGAGGGGGTTGGTCACAGAGGCTCTGCAGGGCCCTGTAAGGAGTGTGATTTCCTCTCTTTTTGGTGGGAGGACTTTGAAGGGGTTGAAGCAGTACAGTGACAAGATTGCATTTCTATGTTGTTTTTATATCGGAAGGAGGACCAGGGAGTGAACAAAAAAGAGGGGCAGAAGAACTGAGAAAGGAAATGTCTAGAGAAGGGAGGAGGGGGCTGCCATGTGGGGGGATGGGGCAGGAGGGAGCCAGGGAGGGAGGGAAGGGCCAAGGTTAGGGATGGGGGGGAGAGGTAGAGGGAGCCAGGGAGGGAAAGATGTCAACAGTTCCTTGGGGACCATGAGGAGAACAAGTGGGAACAATCTAGACTTCTAGAAATCCATTAGGTAAAGTCTGGGCCTTGGCCTGCCAAAGCTCAGAGCTTAGGGATCTGTTCCCCCACCCGTGTAGGGTGTAGGGAGTGGGCAGCAAGGGGAGAATCCCAGGTCATCAGCTGGTGTTATAGGCACATATGCTCTTTCCCACCGTGAAGCCTTGCCATATGACATCCGCTGATTAGACTAGATGTCACGGAAGAGTGTATTTATTAGAAGGCTTTATTCTAGAGAGAAAGTAGAAGGCAGAAAAGAAACACACGCTTCTTGAGCCCTGTGCTGTGCCAGGCTGCAGGCAGCCCACAGAGGCACAGGGTCTGGCCTAGGCTCTCACAGGTGGGAACCTGGGTACCTTGGGTCTGCAGCCTTTTCCCTCTCCCCTGACCTCTTGGCTCCTGTGTGTTGGTGTCCATGGGTAAGAAGCCACAGTACATCAGTGGCAGTCAGCAGAGCTGGGAGAATTCCACAGCCTGCACCCTGCTGTGCTCTGAGAATCACATGTGGTGATGGAGGCAACCTAGCCTCACAAATACCTGCAACCTGTAGTCCATCCACAAGGATCCTTTCTGCCCCAGGTGTTACCTGTTTCCCCAGGACATCTGAAGGGCTGCAGAATGCACATGCCAAGGAGAGTTTGCTCTGCATGATGATGATTACACTAATGAAAATGAAACAGGAGAAAGAGACTCTGTTGGCTACCCAGTGGGTTACCCATTCCCAGGGGAGGGAGGATTGGCTGTGGCCATGCTTCTCCAGTTACTAGCTGGGAGTGAGGGGGAGGCCTATGGGGGACCATTCATGGCAGAGGGGGTCAGGCAGAGGGCCAGGGCTCAAGTGGCCCATGTCCAATAATCCTGGCCCAACCCAGGACCTGCAAGCCTGGTCATTGTAGGAAGGTCTGTGAGTGTCCATTTGCTCATTTATAACAGGGGAGTGGTGATTTGAGAATCAAATTAGATCAAGAATCCAAAAGCACTTTTTGAGGACCCTAATCATAAAGTCCTCTTTGTTGGGATAAGCAAAACTTGGGAGGTAGAGGGGGCCTAGCTGTGATCCTTGCTGAGAATTCCTGTGAAATATTTCTTTGTTCTTTTATGAGTTCATTTATTCATTCAGTGAACATTCACTCAGTGCTAAGATACTAAGGTTACAGCTATTAACAGGATACTAAGATGCTGTCTTTTTCTCTCTGTCTCTTATACACACACACTTTTGGGGCCAACTGGAAATTCATACATTCTCCTCTGGCACTGGAGCTAAAAGCGTCTGCCAACCTGTGGGTTTCTTTTCCATGTGGCTCACCATCTGGAGTGGCAACCTGGCCTCCGTGTGTATGTGTGTGTGTGTGAGAGAGAGAGAGAGAGAGTGTGCGAGCGCACGCACACACACATGAGCTAGGGTATTGTGTTCCCTTTCTGTGCTTGAGCAGCTGAATGAACAAGAGAAAGAGAGCAGAGGCAGAGAGGACAATGCCCAGAAGTCATCCTAGCAGTGTGAATGAATAATTCATACTGTATCTGCCTCTTTCCAGGGCTTCCCAAAATAGCTGTTTTAATTGCATATTTGTTTCGCTGGTGACTTTAATCCAGCCACCTTCAGCTCAGAACACTGGTGTTTCATGTTGACTTGCAGGTAGGGCTTCCCTTCAGGGAACAACTTTCTAT
>NW_003852398.1:8655240-8656217 GCF_000181295.1 Otolemur garnettii | reverse complement strand
CTAGCTAATTTTTTCCATTTTTAGTAGAAACAGGGTCTTGCTCTTGCTCAGGCTGGTCTCAAACTCCTGATCTCAAGCAATCCATCCACCTTGGCCTTCCAGAGTGCTAGGATTATAGGTGTGTGCCACCCGGCCCGGCCTGCTTCATGCTCATTTGTAATTGTCTCCCTCTACCTAGGCAACCAGTGGTCTGCTTTCTATTCCTGTAGGTTAGTTTGTATTTACCAGAATTTTATATAAATGGAATCATACAGGGCTAAGTGCAGTGGTTCATGCTTATAATCCTGCACTCTGGGAGGCCTAGGAGGGAGGATCCTTTGAACTTGAGTTTGAGACCAGCCAAAGCAAGAGCAAGACACCATTTCTACTAAAAACAGAAAAACTAGCCAGGTGCAGAGGTGGGCACCTATAGTGCCAGCTACGCAGGAGGCTGAGGCAAGAGGATCGCTTGAGCCCAAGAGTTAGAGGTTTCTGTGAGCTATGATGATACCATGACACTCTGCCCAGGGCAACAGAGTGAGACTCGGTCTCAAAAAAGAAAAATAGTAAAAATAAAATAAAATAAAAAATAGACTCATACAATATAGTCTCCTATTCCCCCTTTTTTCTTACCTAATACGCGTCTGAGATTTCACCTGCATTGCTGCATGTGTTAATAGTTTGTTCCTTTTATAGTGCCGAGTAGTATTCTGTTGTATGGATATACCACGTTAGTCTGTCCATTTTCCTATTGAGAGACATTTGGGTTGTTTCTAGCTTGTGGTTATTACAAATAAATATAACATCGATTTTAAGAAGCACCATTATCTTATGTGCCATAAGAAAGGGAAAATGATGCCAATTGAACTATGACCCAATGTTTCTTTGTTTCTTTGTGTTTGTGTTTTTGTTTTGTTTTGTTTTGTTTTGTTTTTGAGACAGAGCCTCAAGCTGTCCTCCTGGGTAGAGTGCCATGGCATCACGCTCACAGCAACCTC
>NW_003852398.1:8647229-8654506 GCF_000181295.1 Otolemur garnettii | reverse complement strand
CAACTCCGGCATATGGGGACAGCACCCTACTCCTTTGAGCCATAGGCGCCACCCTGGAGTCTCTTTTTAATTGAGATGTTGCTGTCTATGCTTTTAATATTGCCCTTTGTGCCCTTCAAAGTGGTAGTCCTGCAGCCTCGTTACAGGGACCCACAAAGAGATGCAAAGCCTGGCAATTCTGTAGTTAGGCAGCTTTGGACTCCTGCTGGGAATGCTGCAGAACAGGTCTGCTCACTGCCTCCTCCACACCTCTCCCCAGCCATTGGTTCCTAGGGGTTAAAAGTGCTCCAGTCTTGTTTCTGGGACTTATCACAAGCCTGGGACACCCATTTTGCCAGTCGCAAGTCCCTTCAATATCTGTGCACACACAGGCATTGACAGCTCCATCAGGATGGCAGCCTGGCTGACCATTGGTTGTAAGATGTCAGCAGTGGTGACATACATACCAATTTCAGAGATGCCGAATGTATTTCCAAATGTCTAAGAAAGTCTTAGAATTAGTGAAATAAGTCTATATTGAGGGACCTTGGACAGTGCCTGGTATTTTGCAAATAAATACTTGGTGAAATTTTGCTTTTATTATTATTCTTATTTCTATTTAGCATCAGTGTCGTGTTGGTTAAACAGTGGCCCACCTTATAGAAGTATTGCGAGGATAAAGGAAATGATTTATGTTCCAGTGCCTAGGACTTGACTGGCCTTAGGTGGAAGGTGCCCTTGACCTTTGGGACAAGTGGGCCAGATATTAGACTTATGGAAGCCAGTCCTGCAGAGGGGGCTGTTACAGTCTTGCTCCCTCACTGTGCAGGTGGGAAGGTAAGGCCCAAGGGCAGTGACAAGATTCAAACCCAGGTCTTGGCACTCCTCTCTAGCGCTCTGCTTAAACTATGCTGTTGGGAGAGGCCCTTTGTCAGATGGATCCCACAGAAGCTTTCAGAGGCTCATTCTATTTCTGAAGGACCAGCTCCTCAAGCTGTGTGGTGAGGGCCAGACCTCAAGGCACAGAATCTGGAATGGCCAAATTCCAGAACAGGGTGCACTACTGCCTGTGCTCTTGCTGGTGAGCAGGTTTCTGGACAGCCCAGCACCTGGAGAGATCCCTAAGAAACCCAGCTATGGGACAGGAAGGAATAAGGCTGGGGGTTGAGTGTCTCCACGGGCCAAAGGCCTGCCTGGAGTTGTATCCCAGCTGCTGTGTTGAGTCATTCTCACGTACTAATTCATTTAATCTCTTCAGGAACACTGAGAGGCAGGTTTTCTGGACTGCTTTATACCTATGGGGAAACCAAGGCTTGGAGTTGGGGAAGGAAGGGGCTATGACTACCCAACTGGGAAGGATAGAACTAGGAGTTCTGTCTGGGCCTATTGGGCATTTTTTTTAGAACATGGATCGTCTATAACCTAACTCCTAATTTGGGAATGGGGATGACGCTGGGGTTGAGCTGGGTGAAGAGCAAACAGGTACACCAAGGGCTCCATCCTGCCAATGGTATTTACTGGGCTTTTAGGAAATTACACCACCACCACCACCGCCACCACCCCAAGGAGGTAACAAGCAAAGGGCCCATCTCTCAACCTCACCTCTGCACTAACAGGAGCTTCATAGTTCCGTCTTGGTCCTACCACTTGATAATTCTCCTTCCAGCATGATGGGATTGGTTATCTGAAGAAAATACTATCAGTTACTATTTCTTAGAGGTCATTCAGACACTTGCTGAATTTCAGATGGTGCCGAATCCAGCACCTGGCTGACTTATGTCTTGGTGATCTTAGTGTGATACAGGGCTACCGTTGGTCCCCAGGTGTTAGTCTCAGCCCTGCCAATGGGTCTTTGGGTGGCTTTAGGTAAGCATTTTCAACCCCATGCCTCACTTTCCTCATCAGTAAGGTAAGAGGGTTGATTGTCAGATTCCTTTTAACTGAGACATTCTTTAATACGTCTGCATTAGGGGCCTGGTTTGGACTACAGTGTAAATAATGACTCACTCACGTTTATCGAGCTCAAGCGCTCACTGCATACTCAATTGCTGTTTCATGCATTATCTTATTTAATCTTCAAAGAGCAGTGTGGGCCCAGTCTGAATGGTGCCTACCTGAAAGAGTTATTACAAAGGCCAAGTGAGCAAATATATATCCATAAAGTGCTCAAAACAGTCGGCAGTGCATAGCAAGTCCTTAATAAAGGTGTTACTGTTGTCCTGTTTTGCACATGTGAAAAATAAGCCACAGAGACTGTAAATAACTTGCCCAAGGTCACACCGCTAGAAAATGGCAGAGTTCGGATTTGAAGCCAGAGAGTCTGGCCCCAGAGCCCTGTACTCTGGACCACTGCTCTACAACTGCCTCTTGTTAAGAGGTAGAATAACACCTCAGAGAGCAGCAGGGACTAAGAGCAACGAGAGGGCCTGTCCCCAAAGGCATGCTAATTCCAATTTATAGCACTATAGATCAACGAACACACAGCCAGGCTGAATTTGACCCTCAGGTAGTCATTTGGCCACACCTACTCTAATTCAGGTTCTGGCTTCCAGAACTGTTGTTTTTTTTTTTTTTTTGTTTGTTTGTTTTTTTGAGACAGTCTCACTTTGTCACCCTTGGTAGAGTGCCATGGCATCATCATAGTTCATAGCAACCTCAAACGCCTGGGTTTAAGTGATCCTGTTGCCTCTGCTTCCCAAGTAGCTGGGACTGTAGGCACCTGCCACAAAGCCCGGCTATTTGTTTTATTTTATTTTTTTTGGAGACCAGATCTCGCTCTTGCTCAGGCTGGTCTCAAACCTGTGAGCTCAGGCAATCCACCCTCCTTGGCCTCCCGGAGTGAGAACTTTTGTTCTTAAGTTCCAGCAGGTGATAACACAAAGAGATTCACCAGTGTGTTAGTGAGCTGGAAGGAATCTGAGTGAATAGGCATAGATATTGAGATGGAGGTGAAGAAGAGAATGGCCCAAAGGGTGCAGGTGTGTGGCCCCAAGAGCTCGGCAGGGGCAGAGTGAAGACAATACCTGAGATTTGGCAGGGGGAGGGGAAGCACTGGTTTGTGGGGCCCCCGTCTGAAGGCCAGGAGGATTTAGGGTAGGGGGGCAGTGCAGAAATCTTCCCTCCAGCTGTCCCTCCTTTTCTTTTCCCCATGAAAGAATTCCAGGAATGGGATTGACAGGGAGGGTTTAGGGTAGGAGGGCAGTCCGGAATCTTCCCTCCAGCTGTCCCTCCTTTTCTTTTCCCCGTGAAAGAATTCCAGGCCTAGAAAGCTTCGGGATAAGCAAAGAAAGGAAGCAAGGAGGTGTGAGGGATGAAGGAGCAGAATGTTGAGACAGGTGTTTTGAGAGGGAGAGAAGGGGGAGGGAGGGAGGGAAGCTGGGAAGCCTTTAAGAGAAGAACTGGGGAATTCCAGGTGTAAATGCCTCCCTGGGAAAGCAGATTTTGAGAAGCAAATCCAATTCAGCTGCCATCTCCCACCCTCTCCAGTTTAAGTTTCTAAGGAGAGAGAGCTTACGCAGTCCCAGGTCGTTCAGGAAAGGAGGCAGCAATGTGCGGTGCAAGATGAGAGGTCAAGGACCGAAAATGGGAGGTAATTCTGGGACATGAACAAAAGGCAGTGGAGTTCAGGTTCTGTGTGGGCAACATGGCCTTTGTTCACTCGGATGCAAGCCTGCTGAGTCCGAAAAAGAAGTCAGCACGTGGGTTAAGGTGGGGGCTAGGGATTGGCATGCTCATTCCTTCCTGGTCTGGGTGGGTGGGTTCCTACATTCAGCCCCATCACAAGGCTTATTAGCTGCGAAAGCCAAGACCAATATTTTGCCTCAGTTTCTCCATCATGAAAATAGGAGTATACAAGTCTAACTCATCATGAAAGCTAATGTTGGTGGATCCCGGGGTGCTGTGTGCTCAGCACAGCCCATTTCAGCCATCGTCACCCCCACTATGTGGTACCCCTGAGCATCCCTGTAGTGGGGGTAAGGAAGCAGAGTCAGGGTAGAGTTCGTGCCCAGGGGAACAGAGCTGGTGAGGGACAGTGCCTGCATGGGAGCCCAGGCAGCTGGCTGCAGGGCCTGTGAGGTCAGCCGCCACTGGGTATCTCATGGGGTGAAGAACATGGCAGTGATAGCTAATATGTTACGGATTTACGAATGAAGGGTGATGTGACTGTTTGTGCACAGAAGTCTCTCAACTGATCCTGTTAACAGCTTACACTAATGGAGGGAGGGCAGCTTGTACAGTAGGCCCTGTGCTGGGCGCTTTATATGTGTACTCTCTTAACCCCACTGTGTACTCTTATGAGATTCGAACTTAAGTTTCACAGAAAAGGAGACTCCTCTTGAGGTTACATACCACACCCAGAGTTTTGGAAGAGGCGAGGCCTGGGTTTCAGACAAGCATTCAATTCCTGAGCCTTTGTCAGTAATAACTGTGAGGCTGACCACTCCTCCCCTCTCCAGATTTCCCTGACTGTACCCCATGGCTGCTGTCTCTCCAGCCCTGTGGCCCTGTGTGCCCACGCTGCATCCTCTGAACCTGTGGTTCACATCCTCGGGTAGCCTTTCAGACACATGCCCTGCCATGGGGATGACCCTCTGCCTCTTTGGAGTGTAAATAGGCCTTGCAGGCCAGACCCTTGGCTCCTGAAGGCAGAAACACGTGTCTGAACCCTCGTGGCGCTTAACTGGGGCTGCAGGGTCCACACGGTAAACTTGTTGTTTGGTGGTAGATTGGTTGAAATAAAGATGAAAAGAAAATGGAGGGTGAGGCAGAGAGCTTCTCTTGGTCACCCTCTGCAGCTTGGCACAGGGTGGTGCTCAGAGGACTAAAACCCAAAACCCATACCCAAGGGTCCACAGACCCCAAAGCCACGTCTCTGCCTCCACCCCGTTATCCATCGCTCACCGGGCACACTCTGCTCTTCCAGGCCAGCCTTCCTTTCAAACTCACCAACGTCACCCCACCCCAGTGCATTTGTACCTGCTATTCTGATGCCTTCCCCACCCCCCCATCTTCACACAGCCAGCTACTTCCCACCACCTGTCTCCCCAGACCCACCTCAGGCTCTCCTGGATGCCCACCTGCCTTTACACTTGACCCCAGCACCCCTCTGGTTTTTCTGAATAGCATGACTCTCTGAGATGACTGTGTTCACTTGCTTTTTCTGGTTGGCACACCTCTCCGCCCTCCCAAACTTGTGAGATGGCTCTTTCCCCATCAGACAATAAAGGTGCCTGAACCTAACTGAGTGGAAGGAAGGAAGGAAGGAGGGCTTCAAACATTGCCCTTTCTTCCTGCGCACTCCAGCCTCCCAGGTGCTAAAAGTTCACTGAGAAATGGAGCTCTGCAGCTGGGGTGAAGCGGTGTTATCAGGAGTTGTGAAATCTAAGCTATGGGAACTATGCGTGTGAAACAGCCCTGGGCAGGAGGAACTGGCCTGGCCATTGTGCCTGGGCCTGGGAGGAGAGGTTCGGCTGAAAGTTTGGACAGTTCTTGGCTGGGAGTCTGGAGGGCCCTTTAGAAAGTGATCCCGTCCAGCTGGCCCTCAGAGCGCTGCAGGGCCAGCTTCCTGCTGGAGGGTGATAAAGAGGTTGCTGTGGGAAGCCTGGGCTTGCTGGGGAGGCAGTAGGAACATGAAAGATAGGTTGCACATTCTTCAGTCCCGAGAGAATCACCACCCAGTGTTCAACTTGGCAAAAAGCTTTCTGCTCCTCTGAGCCGCCTCCTTAGAAAAGACACACTGTCTGAATACAGAATGCCCACGGTGGCCACGTGTCCCGCAGCCTCACCCATAGCAAATAGCAGAGCAACAAACAGCCGCCCACTGGTGGTTGCCCCTGAGAGGAGGCGAGGGGTCTCTGGGGGCTTCCCAACAGGTGTGCCCGTGTGCTTTCTGTAGGGTGCTCCTGGCAGAACCTACCTGTCTCCCAGGAGATACATCCGGCCGTTTTTCTAGAAGGGCCTGTTGGGAAACATTCAGGAATGTTTGTGCTCCTTCAGAGATTTGTAATTAAGAAGAGGCAGAAGAGGCAGAACTCGTTCTTGCCTGGCACTCTCTCCTCCCTGTCTCTCGCCCCTCCAGCATCTGGGTCATTTGATTTCACAATTGGGATTTTCACCAGCTCAGGACGGAGGCTGGAGGTAGGGACCAAGTGGGCCAGGCTGGATGGGGGATGAATCTCACTGCTTCTGAGGCTGAGGGCTGGGAGTTCCAGGCAGGCCCCCAAGTCCTGGCCACATCTGAAAGCGGACATCTCTTCCCAGCTCACATTTTTGGCATTTGCCCAATGTGAAACGTTGCAGGCCAGAGAAGCACCCACAGTTTCCCAGGGGGACTGGTTTAAATGGACAGTTCCTCTCTTACTGACAGGAAGAGGGAGTGTGTGTGCGTGTGTGTGTTTAAATCCTTGTGCAGCCAGAAACACTCCTCTTCAGACACGTCTCCACACACTGAATAATTCATCTCCCCCTTGGCATTTGTTCCAGAGAGAATCTTGCTGTCCAGATTGCTTATAAGTTGTACAGCCTTCCCATAGAAGCTTCCCTCTTTCCCATGGAAGAGCTCTGGGAGTTGGGCATCAGTCAGCCCTCTGGCTTTTCCTCCTCGTGATTGCATCAAAGGGGACCCCGAGTATCAAACCCAAAGCCTTTCTCCTCCTGCCCTCCCCTTCGAATGTCAGGGCTCTCACCTCCCTCTCCTCCTTCCTAGTGAGGCACAGTGATGTACAGTGTCGGTCACTGCAGGTGGGAGTCAGCATCTCAACCCCATAGGATGTCCTCGTGTCTCACATTACTGATGCTTGGAGCTCACAAACTTATATGGGCTCTCACTTCTCAGTGGGTAAGGCTGCAACAGTCAGCGGAGTCAGTGGTGAATTTCAAGATAAGCAATGCATTTTTGGTGTTTCGGTCCCATCCTCCCACGCCCATTGCTATGCTCACACCCAGAGAGCTCAGTGAATCATTAGTATTGATGACTCTGATGAAACATTGAATTGCCTTTTCATTAAGCAGCCATAGATTTTCCAAGTCGATAGAGTATCTTTGGACCAAGACATAGACAATGGAAGGTTCCAATATGCTAGAGCTCTGATGCCTGTGCCTGCTTCACATTTCTCTGTTTCATCATCTGCACTTCTAGGATAGATAACCGGGGGCGGGGGGGGGGAGGTCAGGATTACTCTACAACTCACTTGGTCTTGTTAATTTGTGTTAGCAGAGCTCAGGAACCCAGCAGTGGAGCTTCACTACGTGTTTGCTAGCAACATGATGTCAAGCATGTTTTCTTTTTTTTTTTTTTT
>NW_003852398.1:8645361-8646778 GCF_000181295.1 Otolemur garnettii | reverse complement strand
TTTTCTTTGAGACACAGTCTCACCTTGTCACCCCTAGTAGAGTGCTGTGGTGTCACAGCTCACAGCAACCTCAACTTCTTGGGCTCAAGCAATTCTCTTGCCTCAGCCTCATCAGTAGCTGAGACTACTAGGCATCTGCCACAACACCCAGCTAGTTTTTTTTAGAGACAGGGTCTAGCTCTTGCTCAGACTAGTCTTGAACTCCTGAGCTCAAGTGATCCACGTGCCTCGGCCTCTCAGAATGCTAGGAACACAGACATGAGCCACTGAATCCGGCCATAAATATTTTAAGTATAATGGAACTGTGAGCATTGCCAAGAAATAAGTTAAAAAGGAAAAAAATTAAAATACCCAAATAACACTTTGCTGTGTATCTTTTCAGTTTTTCTTCACACACACTCTCTCTCTCTCTCTCTCACGTTTTAGGCAAAATATCATACAGTAACAATATCCTGTAGCTTTTACCTTTCAACAATGTTGTTTTTCTCACAGTATATCGAGAGCATCCCTGATGTTAGCAAAATAGAGAACGCCACATTTTTTGTTATTACATATTCATTACGTTATTCACCCATTACACAAGTATTTATTGAGCACCACTTGTGCTGGACATAGGATTCTGTTGTCTGGATGCACCACTGATTAAAATCATTTCTTTGATCCCCAGGGAGAGATTTCAGAAGCTGATGATCCATGCATGGATGCAGGGGAGCCGTTCCGAGGGGATGTGTCTGTATAGGATGCCTGTCTCCACTGGCAGGCTGACAAGCTGGCAGAGGGAGCTTCTCAGGGCAGGGAGAGGAATGAGCCAGAAAGAGAGGTCTCCCTGGTGGCTGGGGCATTCCTGTCCCCTCACAGATTTATTTGTCAGTAAGAGAGTGGCTCACCCTGGAGGGCATGCCTGAGTGTGGAGCTTTTCCTCGGAGACCCTTTGCATAGATTTCTCAGAGAAGATGAGGTTGGGTGAGACTTGGCTCTTGGTCGCAGGTCTTCCTCCTCTGTGAGGAAAAGGGGACACAACAATTGGGGAACTCTGGCCAGGGCAAGGCGCTGAGGGAAGCAGCCTTTATTTCTGATGCTTGCAGAGCGTTGGCAGGGGGAGGGGGTGGCTGGCTGGCTGAAGGTGGCTCAGCGGAAACTTTATCCAGAGCATTCTAAGTTGAGGAACCCTCGACCACCTTGCCTGAAATCCCAGCTTTATCATTGGCATCAAGAAAGTAGTTTAGTCTTTCTTAGCCTTTGTTTCTCCTTCTGGTAAATGGAGGTAAGAATAACTAATTTTTTTTGAGACATAGTCTCACTATGTCACCCTCGGTAGAGTGCTGTAGTGTCATAGCTCACAGCAACATCAAATTCTTGGGCTTAAGCGATTCTCTTGCCTCAGCCTCCCAAGTAGCTGGGACTACAGGCGCCTGCC
>NW_003852398.1:8641570-8645327 GCF_000181295.1 Otolemur garnettii | reverse complement strand
ACACCCAGCTATTTTTTTTGTTGCAGTTGTCATTGTTGTTTAGCAAGCTCAGGCTGGGTTTGAACCTGCCAGCCTTGGTGCATATGGTCAGAGCCCTAACCCCTGAGCTACAGCTGCCAAGCCAATAACTCATATTTTTTGAGTGCTCGTTTGTACCAGCACCTGTGCAGAGTGTACTCACAGTCATTGTTACCCTCATTTCACAGGGAGAAATATCGAGGCTCAGAGAGCTGAAGTAAGCTGCCTAATTCACACAGTTTTAAATCCTTATTTTGTAGAGTGTGGTCCGTTGCATATGCTATACCTCTGGTCTCATCCTCTTGGAACCAATAACAGTCTTCCCCGCTGCAACAGTAAATTACCCACAGAAGCTTTGGGGCTATCCATTCACTCAACTGATAGATGCTTTCCACAGCCTGCCAGACCCTGAGCGTGCCTGGTACACGAACACATGAACACCCCAGGTCCTCCCCTCCGCATGCTCTCTTGGTGTCTCTTCTTCCACCGAGAGTGGGTTTTAGAGAGAAGGTGTATGCAGGACAAGGGAGGGGAAGGAAGCTCTTGATCAGAAATCCCAGACCAGTGTTTTCCCACCTTTTTTATCTTACAGCACACTTGAACCTATTGTTGAATTTCTGCATGGCCAGGCATGGTGACTCACGCCTGTAGTCCTAACATTCTGGCATTCCCAGGCAGGTAGATTGCTTGAGCTCAGCAGTTGGAGACCAACCTGAACAAGACTGAGCCCCCAACTCTAAAAATAGCTGGGCACAGCTCGGCACCCGTAGCACAGTGGTTATGGTGATGGCAACATGCACCCAGGCTGGCGGGTTCGAACCCAGCCCAGGCCAACTAAACAACAATGACAACTTCAACAACAACAAAAAATAGCCGGGGCTTAGTGCCTGTAGCTCAAGCGGCTAAGGCGCCAGCTACACGTACACCAGAGCTGGCAGGTTCAAATCCAGCCTGGGCCTGCCAAACAACAATGACAACTACAACAAAAAATAGCCAGGCATTGTGGCGGGCACCTATAGCCTCAGCTACTTGGGAGGCTGAGGGAAGAGAATTGCTTAAGCCCAATAGTTGGAGGTTGTTGTGAGCTGTGATGCACGGCAGTCTCCTGAGGGCAACATAGTGAGACTCTGTCTCAAAAAAAAGACTGGGCGTGTGGCAGGCACCTGTATTCCCAGCTACTAGAGAAGCTGAGACAAGAGGATCACTTGAGCCCAAGAGTTTGAGGTTGCTGTGAGCTGTGATGCCACAGCAATGTACTGAAGGTGACAGAGTAAGACGGTCTCAAAAAGAAAAGAAAACAGGGTGGTGCCTGTGGCTCAGTGAGTAGGGTGCTGGCCCCACATACTGAGGGTGGCGGGTTCAAAACCCAACCCTAGCCAAACTGCAAGAATAAAAAAAAGTCCTAAAAAAAAAAAAAAAGAAAGAAAAGAAAACAACAAGCCACTTCTGCTGCGCACTTAAATTATGCTCATCAAAAAAAAAAAAAAGAAAAAGAAAAAGTAAATCCTCTTGAATGTGGGACATAACTACAAATAACATTGTTGGGTTTGTACAGTCGTTTGTACCCTTACATTAATCTGAAATTTTAAAAAGAGAATAAAAAATATATACATACCGTGCTTTGACGTCTTTCAAACATAACTTAATTAATGGCCTTTAAAAATTTTCCCAGCACGCCTAAGACCCTCTGAAGGCACACTGGTTGGAAATCGCTGTCCTAGACCTTCCTGGTCCTCTTCCTGCCTGTCCCACCGTGCGTGTACTTTAGTTTACCAGTCTGTAGAAAGGGTGTGCAGCAGAGGTTTCTGGAGAATTGGGAGGAGGAAGGGCACAGACAGGAGAGGGGAGAATATTAGGATATGTGTTTTAGGCAGAGGTAGTGATGGGAAGAAACCACAGTGACTGTCTGGAGGTGGGGCAGTGGGGTAGGACTCCGGCTGAGTCTCATAGGCCTAAATTCCTGGCTCCTCACACTCTGGTTAAAACACTTGACAAATGGTTTACGATACAGTTTTCCAGCCTTGACAAGCCTTTGTTAGTTTAGTTGGGTGATTTGTTTGTTTGATTTAGCCGTCAAGACTTGGTGATAATCACCACTTCACTGCCCAGAAGATGGGGACTTTGTGAGAGGTTGTTGCTGAAAGATCAGTTTGGCCCAGCTTGTCTGGGGAAGGGCAGCCATGGGCACAGACATTGGGAAGCAGCTCAAGAGGCAAATAAATACTGCTCCCTGGCCAAACTCATAGTGATGGGACATCTGCTGTCCTAGATGTTGCAGTAAGCCAGCTTTCCAAAGGGCAAGTGGGCATGACAAACATGGGATAGAGCCAGGAATAAAGATTGGAGGAGGGGTGGGCAAGTGAGTTGCAGGTAGAGGCCAGAGAGGGCGAGAGGCCAAGTCAGGGGGCAAGACTTGGTCTTACAGCCCTTTCCTGCAAATTTTCTATTAGAGATGCAGAAACAGAAGCCCAGAGAAGGAAGGTGGCTTGCTCAGGTCACTACCCAGTGAGTGGCAAAGTTGGGACCGGAACACGGATTCTTTGCCTTTCTCCCAGGGCGTCTTATCCTGCTGCTACGGGCATGCCTTCACCTTCCCGGGAGCAGAGGGGACAGCAGAACTGGTGCTACCATGCAAAACTTCTGGATCCTTTGGGTCAGCCCAGAGGGACAGGAGGCCCAGAGAAGCAGCAAGCTGTCGGAGCATGAGGACTGTAGGTTGATGGAGTGTGTTTCTCCTCTCCCTTGCCAGGTATACCAAACCGCTCACCTTTGCTGACTGCATTAGTGATGAGTTGCCGCTAGGATGGGAAGAGGCATATGACCCACAGGTTGGAGATTACTTCATAGACCACAACACCAGTAAGTTCCTGACATCTCCCTCCCCGTGCTCCTTCTCCTTCCCTCTACCTACATGCCCGCCCTCCCTCTAAGTCTGGAAGAGCCACCAGCAGAGACTCCTCAAGCCAGACATGCCTGCCCTCCCTCTAAGTCTGGAAGAGCCACCAGCAGAGACTCCTCAAGCCAGACTATATTTCTTCTTATATAGATTTAGATAGAGATGTTAGTGTTGATACAGATAGATAACATAGGCTCATGTAAAAGTAACAGTTTAGCAGGGTTTTAATAGAATCTAAAACTCCTCACAATCCAGCGCCCCAATTTTACAGAAGCAACCATTGCTAAGTTTCATTCCAGAAATTGTCCAATCATGTGTTTGCATGTGTACATGTGTGTATGCATATGTTCTTTTTTTTTTTAACATGTATAGATTCATGTGCATACAGCTTTTTTTTTCCATATAAGATACTTCATTGTCAGTGCTAGACCATCTTGGAGCAGCCAGAGCCCTCGCAGGCAGCACATAGACACATACATCCTTAGTAGATTGGTGTAAGTGGGATATACGGGGTGATTAAGTCAGCCTACCCTGTGCTTTCAAATCTGCGATCCCAATATCCTGATCCAGTGCGAAGATTCCTAGTGCGTTTGTCTCTTGGCCTGTGAGCGAGGAATCAGTTGAGGGAGGGAGAGGCTCATTGTCTGACAGGTGGAGGAGCCCAGGCATCTGTCCCCCAGCTGGGGAGAGGAGATGTGTGTTTGTGCCTCATCATCCACTGTGCACCCTTGTGGCCAAGACTTCCTGTCCTCTGAAATTGACTGCCCCATTTGTCCATGTGTGGAGAGGAAAGGAATTTTTCTCTCTGTCAGCTATTTCAACTATAGGATTCCCTTTAACTTT
>NW_003852398.1:8640247-8641495 GCF_000181295.1 Otolemur garnettii | reverse complement strand
AGAATAGGGCACCAAGTCTTGGTCACCTCTGTAGACTGCACACCCTCTGTGTGCCTTGCCAGGCCTTTCATAGGCATTATCTCACTTAATCCTCCCAACTAACCAGGTGCGGGTCCTGGGATGATTATCTCCATCCCATAAGTAGGATTTTAGACGTAGCAATCGATTGTTCAAGACTCACAGCTAGAACCCTGCAGAGCTGGGGTTTGAACTGCTGCTGAGGGGTGGAGTTGCGCTTCCCCATCCCTGTCCTCCTTGGGGTTTTAGTATTACCCTGGCCACTCCTCTGTAGTGCCCTACATCGCTTTGTATTATATTGTAATTACTTACCTGCGCTCACAAGTCCTTCTGCAGAAGACACTGTGTCTAATTCCTCTCTTAGTCCCGAGTCTTTGCCTAGCAAGGCACATAGTAGGTGTGCATGCCACTCTGCTGAACAGAGAGGGACGTACGTGCATGAATGCATGAGTAAGTGGATGAACGAGCGGACTGTTGGCAGCACAGTGGAGAAGAGTTTTTGAGAGACAGCTAATGGCATTAATTGCATTGTTGGGGGTAGCAAAGGTTTTTATTAGCACTCATGATTGCATACTGGGTAATGAGAAGTAAATATGCCTAATTGAGTGTGTATGGGGAATGAGGTTAATGCTTGGAGGGCTGCATGGGATGCTGGGTTAAACACTGATGTACAGGAACCCTAATGAGTCCTTTCCTATTTCTAATTGCTGAGTACATCCCCCTCATTAAAATCTCATGGTGAGAGTGGGATATTAAGGTGCTTCTGGGAGTTGGAGAAGTGAAAGGAAGGAAGGAGTAGCGGGCCGTGGCAGAGTTTCGTCTTGAGGAGATTATGGCAGAAATGGGGTGTGTAGGGGATGATTAAATCAGGCCACAACAGAAAGATGTAATAGAAAGAGAGGAAGAATTCTATCTGGTAGTTTTGCTGGCTGTCAGGCTACTAGGTTCCTCTTGGCGTGAGGGTGCTCTCATTGGAAGGAGGGTACCACCTTTGTAGATGGAGCCATTGATACCAGTACGGTATGAATGTGACCCATCAAGGCCCAAGGATTCAGAGCCATGGACTTGGGCCAATCTTGTGTTGTGTGTTTCTCATGGACTGAAATTCTTTTCATTGTAGACACTCCCAGCACCCTGGGAGGCCAACACAGGAGGATCACCTGAGGCTAGGTGTTCAAGAACAGCTTGGACAATATAGCAAGACCCTACCTTTACAAATAATTTTTTTTT
>NW_003852398.1:8626504-8636803 GCF_000181295.1 Otolemur garnettii | reverse complement strand
ACAGGCAAAACTTGGCAGGAGGGTGTGGGTGGAGAGTTGCTGGGAAAGAGTCCAAGGGATCATTGAGTTAAAAGAAATGTTCTAATAATTGAAATGGTGGTTCAGGGGTGTCCAATCTGTAGCCCATGGGTCACATACAGATTATTTAAGGACTGTTTGGCTTATCTATGGTGTTGGATATTGCGAAAAGTATGCACAATTTTTTTTCTTATTAGATTTTGTTTATGTTTGTGTATTTAAAATGTGGCCCAAAACAACTCTTCTTTCAATGTGCAGCCGAGAAGAAAAATGTTGGACACCCCAGAGTCAAACAATACAGTTTAAATGGCTGTACTTTATTTAAATGATGCCTTAATAAAGTTGATTTTAAAAACATACTGATTTTCTCACTTCATACTGCAGACCAGTTAAATGGAAATCTTCCCAGTTGTGAGGCCAGGCTGGGAACCAGCACTCTGGTAGGACTGTGTGTGTTAATCTGTTTATGCACCATCTCTTAGTATTGATTTATAACACAAAAGAGCATGTGGCCCAACAAAAATGGTGGCCAAGCTGCCTGGCTGAGCCAGGCCTTCAATTAAGGCTGCACATACTTTTATCCAGGATTCCATGGAGCAGGGCTCAGGCCTGAGGCCAAAAGGAGGGTGGCCCTCCTGGACTAAATCCAGAACTCTGCAGGGGGGATGCATCCAGGTGAGCTCACTGGGTGAGGGCCAGCGTTTCAACCAGTCCTGTGGCAGGTGATGCCATCTGGAGCTCATCTTTGCTCCTGCCAGCCACGCCTGCCACCACAGTAACTGCCCAGCCTAGGTATGTGTGATCACTTAGATACTGGTTTTCACCTTTTGGGTCACACTGAAATTATATGGGATTCTGAGTTAATTGGTCTGGAGGGGGAGTGATTCTAGTGTTCACCCAGGTGGAGGTGATCAGAGTCACTTAGGGAAGGTTTTAAAACTATCAACACCTGGGCCCTACTCCTAGAAATTCTGATTTAAGTATTTTGTGTCTATTTTTGTTTTTTGAAGTTTCTCAGCTGATTCTAATGTACAGCAAAGACAAAATCACTGAATGAGGCACTATCTGGAAAGAAAAAAAGGCTGGATGCAGTGGCTCACCCTTGTAATTTCAATACTTGGGGAGGCCAAGAGTTCAAGAACAGCCTGGGTAACATAATGAGACCCTGTCTCTACAAAAAAAAACGGAAAAATTAGCTGGGCATGGTGGCATGCATCTGTAGTCCCAGCCACTGGCAAGATTTGAGCCCAGGAATTTGAGGCTGTAGTGAGCTTTGATTGTGCCACTATACCTCAGCCTGGGTGACAGTGTGAGACTGTCTCAAAAAAAAAAAACAAAACAAAACAAAAAGCAGTTTCACTGAGAATCTGGGGAAAAAGCACTCTTGTAAATTGTTTTGAGACTATAAATTAGAACCTTTGATTATAGAAGATAATTTAATAGTATCTATTGAAACTTAAAACGTGTGTGTGTACCCACTTGACCCAGTAGTTCCTCTTTCAAGAAATCTATAGAATTAATACCACAAGGTCAAAGAAGTAGGGTTTTGTTTTGTTTTGTTTTTTCTTTTGACACAGAATCTCACTCTGTTGTTTGGCTAGAGTGCCCTGGTGTCGTTATAGCTCACAGCAACCTCAAACTCTTGGGCTCCAGCAATCCTCTTGTGTCGGCCTTCCCATTAGCTGAGAGTGCAAGCACCTGCCATGATGCCTAGCTAGTTTTTCTATTTTTAGTAGAAATCAGGTCTTGCTCTTGCTCAGGCTGGTCTTGAACTCTGGACCTCAAGTAATCCACCTACCTCGGCTTCCCAGAGTCGAGGTTTACAGGTATGAGCCACCTTACCCAGTCAGAAGTTTGTTTTTAAGAACTCTCACTAGTATTGATTGTGAAAGCAAAAGAACTGAAATGACCCAAATGTTTCCTAATAGAGGTTTGGTTAAATAAACCCTAATGTCATGTAATACCAAATATGGCCATTTAAAAATTGTGCACCTATATGGAAAGATGAACATGATAGATCATTTGGAGATGAGAACAACTTGCATATCAATATCTAATATGACATGGTCCATGTTGCTTCAAAAATAACTTTGTATAAATAGACATATAATATATATGGAGAGAAACAAAGATTTGCAGATACTCAGAGGGTGATGTCTGTGTGAGACTTATCAATGCTGATCTCTGGGGAACAGGGGTGGAAAGATGGAAACCCTCCCCTCTTATTTTACAAATTTGTAGTGGTGGAATTGTGGGATTTTTCTTTTTTGTATTTTTAATTATTCTTAAATGAAAAATTAAGTTTTAAAAAGTTACAGACATCTCCAGCCTGACCAGGACAGGCTGAGTTGCTTTTTGGCAGTGTGGGCCAGCTGCAGGTAGGTACAGGTTTGGTCCCTAAGGGAACCCACAGGTCCCAAATGCTGATGGAATCCACTCACCCCTCTGATGTGAGATGGGGGCTGCAGCAGCTGTTCTTAAGCCCAGCTTTATAAATTCTCCCCTGCTCTCTTTTTTTATTTCCTTCTCTTACATTTATTCCTCCCTCTTGCTTAGTTGAAGGAGTGTAACTTTCCTTGTTGGAAGCATTTTGTGGCTACTGGCAGCATCTTCAGACCTTGTTTTCTTTCTCAGAAAATGGGAGGAGGAAAAGTTTAAAGAATTACTATTCACAGGCAATTCAAAAACTGGTTGTAGGCAATAGTTTTAGTTTTACTTTCACCATCACTTATTTTCTTTACCTAGGCGGAAGTGCTTTAATACCTGGGAAGTAATGATGCAGGGTCTGTCATCCTCTTTAACAGATACAGAAGTAGATTCAAAGAGGTTACATAGCAGGGATCAGAACTTGGCCCTGCTGCTTCTTTGATCTTTCTGTCACTGGAGATGCTCATTGGACCTGTTTGGAAGGAATCGGTGCTAAAGGGCCTAGGTTAGGAGGCACAAACTCAGATGTCCCCAAGGGCCAGGCACGGAGCATAAATGAATGAAGAAACATTAGTCAGGTTTTGACAGATGGAATGCTGGGGTCTGTGGCAAATTGTTAACCCAAGTGGCCAGATCTTCTGAATGATCCCAAGAAAAGCTGTAAAACAGAATCTTAATGAATAAATCTCTCTTTCTATAAACCAGTAATAATTTCAAAATTACTTAAACACTTTCAGCTAAGCAAAACCTGTCTGTAGGCTGAATTCACCACATGACCATGACTGAACAATTTCTAGTTTGTCAATCACCCCTAACCCCACTCAACAACTAGGCATTGATCCTTTGACCTCTTCCACTTCTCAGCTGCATTTTTTTCAACGTGTATCTTTTTACTTCGATTTGTTTTTTGGATTATCATTGTACATATTTATTTTATACAAAATTTAAAAACAAACAGAAAGAATAAAGAAAAAAATATCCTACCACCCAGCTGGTTGTTGATGTTTTGCTGTTTCCTCCTAATCTCTTTGAGAATGTACATATATACTTTGATAAATTCAAAATTATTCATTTAGTTTAACAACCTTCATTTGCATTCACTTTTGTATCATAAACACTTTCCATTTTTTTCAAGGACTTTATTTTTAATGGCTATGTGATAGTGCATTATGCAAATGTAGCATACTTATTTGAACAGTTATTTCCTATGTGACCTTCAGCAAGGTCGTTAACCTCTTTATATCTCAGTGTTCTCCATGGTATAATGGTGATAGTAATGTAATCTACTTTGTATGGTTAATGTAAGGATTGAAGAAGTAAATACATGTAAATTACTTAGAATAGTACTTGTCATAGAATAAACATTAAATATATGTTTTCTGCTTATTATTATGATGGTTTTGTAAAAATCTATATTTGCCTGAAGTTTTTGCTACTTTTTATAATAAATTACCACAGAGGGGATTATTTACATTTCAAGGTTCTTAATTTGCATGGTTAAAAAGCCCTCTAGGAAGGCTGTTCTAATTATACACATATTTCCAGCTGTGTATGGGATGCCTGTTTCTCCATATCCTCTGAAATATTAGTCGTTATTCTTTTCTTTATTCTTCATCAAAACAGATTATCTTGAGCACCTGTAATATCTTTGAGCTTTCCTATCTAGATTAGAACTCAGCCTTAGTCCTTTTTCTGGCTATTCTCAGAGATTAACTTTGGGTTTGGAATTTTTTTAAAAAGCGACTTAGAAGTGAAGGGTTTGGAAATTTATCTTTGTTTATTTTTTGTTTGACTAATTCAAATGGAGAATCTCTGTCATTTAGTAAATGGGTTTAACCCATTTACATTTATTGTGATTTTCTATGGATTTTGTGTTTCATTTTCTGGTAGTAGATTCCACAGGACATCAACTCAAAAGATATTTGTGAGATGCTGATCTAAAATCTCTGGAATCTGTTTTAGAAACCACTCAGATCGAGGATCCCCGAGTACAATGGCGCCGGGAGCAGGAACACATGCTGAAGGATTACCTGGTGGTGGCCCAGGAGGCTCTGAGTGCACAAAAGGAGATCTATCAGGTGAAGCAGCAGCGCCTGGAGCTTGCACAGCAAGATTACCAGCAACTGCGTGCCGTCTGGGAGCACAAGCTGGGCTCCCAGGTCAGCTGTGAGTACCTTTCACCACTAGAGCCCCCATAAGCACCAACAGGGAATGGACACACTGAATCCTGCCAGTAGTGCTTCTCAAATCTGTCCATTTTTCTCTATCTTCACTTCTTGTTCAAACTATCATTCCATTTGCTGCTCTTTTTTTTTTTTTTTTTTTTTTTGAGACAGAGCCTCAAGCTGTCCCCCTGGGTAGAGTGCCATGGCATTACAGCTCACAGCAACCTCCAACTCCTGGGCTCAAGCGAGTCTCCTGCCTCCGCCTCCCAAGTAGCTGGGACCACAGGCGCCCGCCACAGCGCCTGGCTATTTTTTGGTTGCAGCCATCATTGTTGTTTGGCGGGTCCGGGCTGGGGATTCGAACCCGCCACCTTAGGTGTACGTGGCTGGCGCCCTAGCCGGTTGAGCTATAGGCGCCGAGCCATTTGCTGCTCTTTTCGTTCCAACCTGTGCCTTACAGTGATTCATTTGCCTTTTCATTTCATTCTGATTCAATTTCATATCATTTCATTTGTAATCATCTCAGAATGCCAATTGGACTGTTTATCTCCTTATATAAAACCCTTCATTGGCTGGGGGAAGTAGAAATGGAGAGTTATTGTTTAATGGATAGAGAGTTTCCATTCGAGACGATTAAGAGGTTCTAGACAAGGATGATTGTATAACAACAGGAATGTATTTAATGCCACTGAATAGCATACTTTAAAGTGGTTAAAATGGTAAATTTTATGATATGTGTACTTACCACAATTTAAAACAAGCCGAAGGGAAAAAAAGTAAATCAATTAAAAAATAAAAACAAGCCGTCTTCAGAGGCTTCTCATCACTCTATTCATGGTCTACACAGCCTTCTGCAATCAGGCTCTTGCCTCATCTCACGTTCAGACTCGGCCCAGATACACTGAGTCTTCTCCCTAGCCCCATTCTGCGCTCTAAGCCTGCCTTGCACTTTTTTACCTCATGGCTTTTGTCTTCACTATTCCCCTTCCTGGAAAGCTTTTCCTTCCATCCATTTGAAGTGTTAAATCCCTCCCATCCTTTAAGTCTCATCCTCCAGGTCATCACCTCTGAGAGGCTTGCTCTGATAGTTCTACCAAAAGCCTCTTTTCCCTAACAGCAGCCTCTGTCATGGCTCTCTGTTTTCTTCTTAGCACATATTGCAATATACTTTCTTTCTATCTCGATTATTTTCTCCATTAGAATGTAAACTTTGTAAAGGCAGGGTCTATCTTTCTTGGTACCCGCAGGAAGGGAGTAGTCATGCCAGTAGGCATGAGTGCTTGACAGATCAGTAGCTATCAGGGAACCCAGTGACTTTCTCCAATATGTTGGGGTTTGTTTTTTTCCCTCCTTTGCTACTATTTCTAGTAACCAAATCTTCCCTGTGTTTCCGGCATGCTTATACATGTCAGATGTTTTACTACGATCTGAATATGCTCTTTCAGTTAATCTTCATAACAATGCTGTAAGCCGGTACAATTACTATTCCCCTTTAACAGATGAGGAAACTGTGGCTTAGGAACAACATGCCCAGGGTCTTACCACTGCTGAGAACAGTAAATCACAAGCCTATCCTCTTATTCCCTCAACATCTTCTCTCTTTTTTTTCTTTGTGTTAAGCAAAGCAGGCTGGGGCCAGGGTTAAGCCCGCCACCCCTGTTGCACAGGGCCAGCGCTGTAACCACGGAGCTACAGGTGCCCAGTGACCTCAACATTTTCAATATGAACCAGGCCATGGTGTCAGGGTGGCCGTAGCTGAGTTGGGCTACTGACACTCCTCATTCCCTCTCACTTTGAGTTCAGTCTGCTGGCAAGGCAGCATAACACAGCCTTTTTCTTTGGCAACTCAGGACAACCCCCAGAATCTCAGAGATTGTAGGAAAGAACTATATTACATTCATTAGCTATTTTTGTGTCAAGTGATGTTCTGGAGACTGTCAAAAGGGGTTTAGCACTTAATCTGTCTTAGTCATCTTGGGTTACCTCAACAAAATAACATAGACTGGGCGGCTTTTTTTTCTTTTTCTTTTTTTTTAAGAGACAGTTTCACTTTGTCACCCTCGGTAGCGTGCCATGGCGTCACAGCTCACAGCAACCTCCAGCTCTTGAGTTTAGGTGATTCTCTTGCTTTAGCCTCTCTTGTAGCTGGGACTACAGGCGCCTGTCATAATGCCTGGCTGTTTTTTGTTGCAGTTTGGCTGGGGCTGGGTTTGAACCCTCCACCCTCGGTTTGTGGGGCTGGCGCCCTACTTACTGAGCCATAGGCACCACCCTAGACTGGGCAGCTTTAACAACATACATTTATTTTCTCACAGCTCTGGAGGCTGGAAGTTCAAGATCAGGGTGCCAGGTTCTGGTGAGGACTTTTTCCTGGTTTGTATGTATCTTTGCATGATGGAAAGAGAGAGCTCTCTGGTGTCTCCTCCTATAAGGGCACTAATGTTATGAGGTGCCCTTCCTAACCTCATTTAAATGGAATCTCTTCCATAAGCCTCATCTCCAAATATTATCACTTTAGGAATTAGGGCTTCCACCTGAGAATTGTGGGGAGTCATAGTTCAGTCCATAGTATAACCCTTAACATAGTCCTAGAAGGAAGATATTATTCCTATTGAAACTCAGGGTTTTTTTGTTTTTTTGTTTTTTTTTTTGAGACTGAGCCTCAAGCTGTCACCCTGTCACCCTGGGTAGAGTGCTGTAGCATCACAGCTCACAGCAACCTCCAACTCCTGGGCTCAAGCGCATCTCCTGCCTTCACCTCCCAAGTAGCTGGGATTATAGGCACCTGCCACAGTGCCCGACTATTTTTTGGTTGCAGCTGTCATTGTTGTTTGGCGGGCCTGGGCTGGATTTGAACCCACCAGCTCAGGTATATATGGCTGGTACCTTAGCCATTTGAGCCACAGGCGCCAAGCTGAAATGCAGTTTTGAAAAAGTGAAGTGATTTTTTTTTTTGAGTTTTTGGCGGGGGCTGGGTTTGAACCCGCCACCTCTGGCATATGGGGCCAGCACCATACTCCTTTGAGCCACAGGCGCTGCCCAAAAGTGAAGTGATTATTTTTTATCTCTTTCTAAAGTCCCACAGCTTAAAAAAGTGGCAGGTGGGCGGCACCTGTGGCTCAGTGGGTAGGGCGCCAGCCCCATATACCAAGGGTTGTGAGTTCAAACCCAACCCCAGCTGAACTGCAACAAAAAAATTGCCGGGCGTTGTGGCAGGCGCCTGAAGTCCCAGCTACTCGGGAGGCTGAGGCAAGAGAATTGCCTACTCCCAGGAGTTGGAGGTTGCTGTGAGCTGTGTGATGCCACAGCACTCTACTGAGAACAATAGAGTGAGACTCTGTCTCTACCAAAAAAAAAAAAGTGGCAGGTGTATATAGAAACAAGCCCTCCTGTTTTGGGGGAACAGGAATATTAATATGGACTCAAAGCATTATCCCACAAATTGTGTATTACTTCCAGAAGATAAAATGTACTTTTGCATTGGAGAGATGTGGTGTGTGCAGCCACCAATTACACAGGTGGTAAAACTAACATCACTGAGACCCAGTGCCATAATATGCCTTCTAATCTGATGCAATAAAAACATCATGGACAGTCCCTCACGAAAACATTGAATCCAAGTCTAACCCTGAGCATAGTCAGACAAATCCATAATGTAGAATAGTCTGTAAGATTTTTTTTTTAAAGCCTAAAAGGTCGTACCAACCCAATGATATGTTTGTACTTTAAATTAGACCCTGACCTAGGGGAGAAAGCAGCCATAAAACCCATTGCCAGGTAATTGGAGACTTTTCTTAGGTGTGATAATGGCATGATAGAGATGTAGAAGAATGTCCTTGTTTATAGAAGATGCGTGTGATGTCATATCTACAACATATCCCAAAAAAGGTCCAGGGAAGAAAAAAAAGCAAAAAGAGGAAGGGAAGGAGGGAAAAGAAAAATAAAAGGAAAAGGCTGGTGTCCGGCCAACTGAACAGATCAGTAGATGTCCATGATGCTCTGATGACTTGGAATCTGCCCAGGTGGTGGTCTTTTGCCACCATTGCTAATAATCATTCATGGAGGTCTTACTAGGAACCTGGCACATTACTGAAAGAAAGAACTGGGATTGGAAGAGGGATGGCGAAAACAGATGTGGGAAAATGCTAAGAATCGGGGGATCTAGAAGAAAGATATAGCAATACGCTATTTTTTTTCAAATTTCCTATAAATACAAAGTTTTTATAAAGTCAATTAAATGCTGCGGGAATGTATCATTCCTATAAGAGGCACTGTAGTGGGAGGTGTCAGCCATTGGATTCTGAAGTCAGAGGCTTGGGTACACTCTTGGAGAATGTACCATACCTCTCAAGTCTCCAACTCCTTATCTTTAACTATGGAAATGTTAACAGTACCGTCATCTCATGGGCCCATGTCCAGGTTTCTCAACCTCAGGGCACTGCTAACATTTTGGCCTGGGGAAATCCTCGTGGGGACTGTGTATGGTAGGGTATTTAACTATACCCCTGTCCTATACCCCTTAGATGCCAATAACATCCCCATACTCCAAGTTGTGACACCCAAAGCTGTCTCCAGACATTGCCCACTAGGGGGTAAAATTACCACCAGTTGAAAACCTCCAGTCTGGCTAAAATACCTGGGACAATTTCTTTAGAACATATTCATGGCTCAATAAATAGTCTTACTGGCGGAAACACATTACATAATATTTTGAGAGTGTGGACTTTGGAACCAGACTGTCAGGGTTCAAATCCAAGTTGCAAACATTTGTAATCTTGCACATGTTACGCCACTTCTGTGCCTCAGCTTTCTTGATTTAGAAAGAAAGTCTAATAATGGGATCACCTTTTTAGGAACATTAGGGGACTTAGATTAGTTAGCAAATATATATAAAGTATTTGGAGTAGTACTCATCACATTCTCAAGCTCTCAATAAATAATAACATTAATTAATAGGCATGTAAATAGGCATTATTAATTAATAGGCATGAAAAGGTTTTTACAGTTCCATGGAACTATTAAGAATAAATGCATGAGCAAAGACAGGAAATAAATGCTGCGATTCCTCAGCCCTGTCCTGCGACTTCCAAGTACTCCCAAGACATCACCAGGCATAAAGGCACCACCGTTTTGAATGTTAAAGATCTTCCATCTGAAAACACTAGGGTCATTTCAGGCACCTGGATCTGGGATCCAGACCAAACAGAAACTGGGGGATCTCCCAGCCGAACCGTCCCAGTGAAAGGAGGCACAGGCCAACCCTCTTTTTCTGGGTTTTACATGCAGATCTGACTTCCAGGGTGAGCTCTTGAGGTGTGACAAACAGGTGAGGTCACATGCCTGTCCTCTTAACTCGGATGGCTTGCCAGAGCTTGTGAAGGTTTTGCTACCCAGCCTCACCTGTTATGGGTCCCAGACGCAGGTGGGGTCCTGCCTCGGGGATGGAGATTTTGTTGTCAACCCTCTGGTGTTATCTCTACTTTTGTAGGGAGGGAAAAGGGAACTGACATTTAATGTGGACCTATAGTATGCCTTGGAGGGCAGCATGGAAGACACTTTACATAAATAATGTCCCTCCCCCCTCACATACACAATCCTGCAAGGTAAAGCTATTCCCATTCTGCAGACAAGAAAACTGAGGCCCCAGAGTAAGAATTGTCTTCCCCAAAGTTACATTGATAAAAAGTGG
>NW_003852398.1:8619906-8626285 GCF_000181295.1 Otolemur garnettii | reverse complement strand
GGTCATTGTTGTTTGGTGGGCCTGGGCTGGATTTGAACCCACCATCTTAGGTGTATGTGGCTGGCGCCTTAGCCCTTGAGCCACAGGTGCCAAGCCAAAACCATTTTATTAATTTGATCCAGGTCAGCCAACCAAATGCTAAGGTTCTTGGGTTACACTTGGTTCCCCTTTCCCTTTAAAAAGTGAGGACTCAGGAGAGCTGGGTTCTTTGGGACCTCACCATGTTTTTCCTCCCTTTAGGCCATACTTTCCCATTTGAAAACAAGTCATTGAAACACGTGCCGTTCAGAAAGCTATTTGAACCACCCACCTGATTTCATACTCCCAAAACAAAGAAAATATCAGATAAGAGATTTTTTTAAAGGACAGGGAAAATTGGAGAAAGAGCAGCATTAAAATTTGGAGGCTGGAAAGTACACAGGTGACAACATAATAGGTAGATCTGAGGAGAGAGAGAACAGGCTGATAGTGGCGGAACGTGGCAGATTTGTTGTTCTCTAGAGCACTTGCAAAGCCTTCGGAGTTGGTGAGCACAGCTGCCTGTGGAAGTAGCAGTGAAGGGAGGAAGGTCTCAAATAAAGAGGACTTGGTGGAAGTTGTTCCCAAGATAGACCCTCTCCCCAAATCAGTACATCCAGGCAACTACCATCTCCTAGCTGAAAAAATACTGTAGGTTTATTTCTTGGAGAAGATAAAACAGAGTCTCTGAACTCTAGAACACTGGGTGATTCAGAGCCAGGATGCACCAAGCTGAGATCACAGTAAGTTGACACGGGAATGCCAGGTTTTGAGACTTTAGCCCTCGTGTACCACGTGGTATCCAGAATGGTGCCCAGACATTACCCTCTAGGCTGAACAGTAGGAAAGTCTCCAGTCTGACCAGGGGAAACAGAAGTAAAGAGAAAAGCTGCAACACACTGACATTGAGGAATCCTGGGTGAGGCAGTCCAGCCAAATCATGTGCCGTGCAGCCCACAAGCTCCACTCTGGTCACTTTTTTAGGCTCTCATCCTTAAATTGTGAACAGACAGCTTAGATTCCAGGTATCTGAGGAAAGTCTCTAACAAGGAAAATAGAGACTCCAACCAGCACATGGCAAAGGGGGGTGTTTGGAAGGGACAGGGAATCCATGCATGGGGAAGAAGACATCAAGAGAAGCTGCACAACTGGGAAACAAGAACAGGGTGCTCCTTTTTTTAAAAAGGACTCTTCAGAGAACAACAAAAAAAGCCTTTGGGAATTAATATATTAGAGCAGAAGTGAAAACCCCATAGGAAGACTGGGAAATAAAAACGAAGAAAACTTCTAAAAAGCAAAGCAAAAATACAATGAGATGGAAAACAGAGGAAAAAATAGAGCACCAGGCCAGGAAATTTACCATCTGAGGGGGGAAAAAAAAGTTCCAGTTAGAGCAGAGGAAACAGAGGGGAAGAAGCATCCTTCAAATAATGTAGAAATGTTTCCCAGAACCGAAGGAGAGTTTATAGCCTGAAAGAGTTTGCTGTGTGTCTAACACAATGGATGAAAGTCAACTCACACCAAGATACACCACTGTGGAACTTCAAACACTGGGACAGTTCAAGATCCTCAAAGCTTTCAGAGAGAAAAATCAGGTCACACAGAAATGATCAGGACTCAGAATAGCTCCAGACTTCTCACCCTTAACACTGGAAACCTAAAAGACAGTGACGTGATGCCTTCAAAATTTCAAGGAAAATTATTTCTGACCTAGAATTCTATATCCAGCAAAACTACCTTTCATCCAGTGGAAGGTAGAATAAAGGTATTTTTAAACATGAAAGATTTTAGAAAGTTTATTTCTCTTACGGATTCTTTCTCAGGAAACCACTGGAGGTAGTGTCATACCAAAATGAAGGGACAGACCACAAGGAGGAGGATGTGGTATACAAGGAGGAGAGTGTTGAGGAGATGCCCGGAGTAACATGCACGGAGTAACATGCACGGGGAATCTCAGGATGTCCGCCAGGCAGAGAGCAGCCAGCTACCACTGCAGTGGGGCAGAAGCCTGGGCAAGAGACCCAAAGAGAGGATACCGGCTGAATGTGTACTGGTCCAGACTCTGAGAGAGACTGGATAACTGGAAGAATGTGAGATTGAATCAGCAAAAAGTTTGTAGAAACTAAGTAAACTTAGAAATAACAATTATTAGCTCTAGGGAAAAAACCAAAAAGTGCAAAAGTAACAGCCATTAGTATATGCATATGCTAATTCACACAGGGAGGTCGCTACCCCAGACTCCCTAAATGCATCCCAAGTGGTTCCTTTTTGGGGTGTGTGTTATGGGTTTAGGGAGCTATAGAATGCTCTTTCTATAGCAAGCCTTGTGCTGTGTTGAACTGTTAAACTGTATTCTTATATATATGATTTCAGTAAACACTACAAATTAAAAACCATTTAAAATGCAACAAGATAGCCTTTAAGGTCTTATTTGCTATAAGATTCCTTTGGTGGAGAGTAGTGGAGGGATACAAAGGGGAGGCTGATGCCCTATTTTTTTGATTGCTGTGCTGATGACTTGAGTGTGTTCCTTTTGTGAAAATTCATCAAGCTGTACACACATGATGTTCATGCTTTTATGTGTGGATTTTTTTGCTTCAATTAAAAGTTTACTTAAAAAATAAGTAATAAGCTCCATCTCATTTCAGACGGTTTGGGTGCAAATTGTGCCCTTCACAGGAGATATTGGCAGGAGTCTAGTATTTTTGTGTGGGGGGGTGGGTGCGTGGGGCAGGGCTTCCTTCTCCAACCCTCCCCTCCCCTCCCCTCCTAGATCTCAGAATACTGCTGAGTCCCTCAAGTCAGTTGTGGGGCAGTGGTCATAGCACAGTGGTTACAGTGCCATCCATGTGTACCGAGGCTGGCGGATTCGAACCCAGCCCAGGCCAGCTAAACAATGACAACTGCAACAAAAAATAGCTGGGCATTATGGCAGGCGCCTGTAGTCTCCGCTACTTGGAAGGCTGAGGCAAGAGAATCACTTGAGCCCAAGCATTTGAGATTGCTGTGAGCTATGATGCCATAACACTCTACCAAGGGTGACAAAGTGAGACTCTGTCTTAAAAATAAAATAAAAAGAGCCAGCCCCGTTGTGACTGGTCCCCACAGCTGATCTCTCTCTGACTAGATCAGGTCTTGCCATTTTTATTGAGCTCTTCCAGGCTACCTGAACATTTACCCACAGTGCAGACCTCTGTGCAAAGGGACATCTGCTCAGCAAGGTGCTTGACCAGGACTGGGTCCTCACAGCCACAGGCACTGCCCCTGAAAGGACCTTTCTGTGGATATTCCTATCTTAATTCCACACCAACTCCTCTTGTCTTTTGCTCTGTTCTTATTATTGATGACAAACAGTATCAGTTCTCTTAAATTTGCCTATTTGGGGAATACAGCAGGTCCTCAAATAATGTCATTTTCTTCAACATCGTTTTGTCATAGCTGTAAAGAGAAAAAAAAATCGCTTGCTAGCCCGGGCCACTGCCTGTCTGCACACTCTCCCCATGTCTGTGTGGGTTTTCTCCACGTCTCCAGTTACCTCCTGCAGCCCAGAGCTGTGCATGTTAGGTGAAGTGGCATGTCTGCACGGTCCCTGTCTAGGTGAGTGGGGGTCTGAGCATGCCCTGTGAGGGGATGGCATCCTGTCCAGGGGGGGTTCCCTCCTGGCACCATGAGCTACAGGCATGAGCTCTGGCTACCTGCCCCCCACCTCCCTGAAGTAGAATAATTAGGTAACTAATTGTCTTTCATGTTTTTATCACTGCTTCTTAAATATATGTGTGGCATATGTTTATTTCAATGTTTAATATTAAAAGTGTTTAATGACTCAGCGGCTATAGCTCAAGCAACTAAGCCAGCCACATACACCAGAGCTGGCAGGTTTGAATCCAGCCCAGGCCTGTCAAACAACAATGACAACTACAATCAAAAAATGGCCGGGCATTGTGGCGGGCACCTGTGGTCCCAGCTATTTGGGAGGCTGAGGCAAGAGAATCGCTTAAGTCCAGGAGTTGGAGGTTGTTGTGAGCTGTGATGCCACGGCACTCTACCCAGGGTGACAGCTTGAGGCTCTGTCTCAAAAAATGTATATATACATATATTAAAAGTGTTTTGCTCCATGTTTAGAAGTTTGGTGATTTATGACCAGAAAGATGCCACAGTAACTTAACTCCTGTTTATATCCTTAGTCCAGGCATCTTCAAACTACGGCCTGCAGGCCACATGTGGCCCATCTAGGACATTTATCCAGCCTGCTGGGTGTTTTTGCTGCCGCTGCCTGTCCTGCTTAGCAGCCAACTCCTCCTGGGGCCCGCAGTCCGGCCCTCCAGCAATCTGAGGGATAGTGAACTGGCCCCCTGTTTAAAAAGTTTGAGGACCCCTGATGGTCAAATTGGTTTCGGTGTACATTTTTGCTTAAAGTCACAGTTTCCGAGAACCTTAATGAGGACTTACTGTATGCTTAAGGCAGTGTGTCCAGATAGCTATCCAGCTAGGTTTTCTCCCAATTTTGCAAAAACAGCAGAATTAGAAGATAGGAAATGATACCTGAATTCCACACTCCTCACTCCGTTGCCGTCCCTATTCATCTTTTCTGCTAAACCCCAGCCTCTTCCACCATAGACTCATGCAATGCTGCCCATGGTGCAAAACACCTTTCATTATGCAGAGCAATTTTCTCTTTCCCCAAACTTCCAAGCATTACATTTTAACTCTCCTCATGCATAATCAAAAACCCATTAATTGGGTGGCGCTGTGGTTCAGTGAGTAGGGCACTAGCCCCATATACCGAGGGTGACGGGTTCAAATTGGCCCCAGCCAAACTGCAACAAAAAAACAGCCAGGCGTTGTGGCAGGTGCCTGTACTCCCACCTACTCAGGAGGCTGAGGCAAGAGAATCGCCTAAGCCCAGGAATTGGAGGTTGCTGTGAGCTGTGACATCACAGCACTCTACTGAGGGCAATAAAGTGAGACTCTGTCTCTTGGAAAAAAAAAAAAAGACCCACTAATTGATTTTTTCTTTTTTTTCTTTTTGAGACAGAGCCTCAAACTGTCCCCCTAGGTAGAGTGCTGTGGCATCACAGCTCATAGTAACCTCCAACTCCTGGGCTCAAGCGAGTCTTCTCCCTCAGCCTCCCAAGTAGCTGGGACCACAGGTGCCCACCACAATGCCTAGCTATTTTTTGGTTGCAGCTGTTATTGTTGTTTGGTGGACCCAGGCTGGATTCGAACCTGCCACCTTAGGTGTATGTGGCTGGTGCCTTAGCCACTTGAGCCATGGCGCCGGGCCCCATTAATTTATTTTAACCAAATCCAAAGAGCAGCATCCCCCTTACAACTATCACTTCCACCTCCAGACACTGAACACTACCAGCCATCACCAAAGGATAGCTTCTCTGTCCTTACACCAGTCCAAGTCTCGGCAGGTGACCTGGCTATCTGTGAATAGGCGGAGTGTTCAGCTGATGGTAGGTGGGCAGAGGAGGTGATGGAATTGCACAGTGTGATTAAGGACTCACAGGAAAAATACTTCTCTGGCTTCCCTACTCAGAATAACTATTCTTTTCTGAACAGTGGGGTTGTGTTTATCTTTAGGTCACCATAAAGATCTTTAGGGTCATCTTATATCTGACCCTCTTCCCATCACCAGCTAGGAAGCTTAGAGCCAGGTTTGTGGGAACTCTGGTTAGGAATTGGAATCTTTTTTTTTTTTTTTTTTTTTTGGCTGGATGTCTCACTATGTCACCCTCAGTAGAGTGCTGTGGTGTCCCAGCTCACAGCAATCTCAATCTCTTGGGCTTAAGCAATTCTCTTGTCTCAGCCTCCCAAGTAGCTGGGACTATAGCCGCTGCCACAACACCCGGCTATTTTTTTTTTGTTGTTGTTGTTGTTGCAATTGTCATTGTTGGTTAGCTGGCCCAGGCCAGGCTCGAACCCACCAGCCTCGGTGCATATGGCTGTGCCATAACAACTGTGCTATAGACGCTGATCCAGGAAGTGGAATCTCGTAATATGCAAGGAACCTTGACCTCATGCCTGTCCCCAGTTTGCTTCCCTACCCTCTTCCCTTTGTCTCATGCATCTCTTAATTGTATTTTACTCTATGATGTTCATTTCCATAGGCCTTAAAATCCTTTTTCAAAACAAAAATACCATGTTTAAAACACGGTAAGCTTACACCTACATAATAGAATTATAGCTAAACATTGGAAGTCAATTTGGTAAAAAGATAACTGTATTGGGGTAGTAGGATTGTGGGTGATTTATTTTCCTTTTGAAATGTACATTAATGGCACGGCACCTATAGCTCAACCGGCTAAGGCGCCAGCCACGTACACCTAAGGTGGCGGGTTCGAATCCCCAGCCC
>NW_003852398.1:8603791-8619522 GCF_000181295.1 Otolemur garnettii | reverse complement strand
AATAGTGCCCTGGCATTATAGTTCACAGCAACCTCAAACGCTTAGACTCAAGCAATCCTCTTGCCTCAGACTCCTGAGTAGCTGAGACTACAGGTGCTTCCCACTTACACCCTGATAGTTTTTCTGTTTTTAGTGGAGACAGGGTCTCAATTTTGCTCAGGCTGGTCTTGAGCTCCTGAGTTTAAGCAAACTACCCACCTTGGCTTCCTGGAGTGTTAGGATTACAGGTGTGAGCCACTGCACCCAACCCATTATTAATCTCTTTAGATATCAATGTTATCTTTTTGGTACATTTCTTCCTGGCCTTTCCTGAGGTACATATCCGTATCTGTTTATATCTGCAAACTGTGTAGATTTTCCAAATTTAAATCATTCCTTAAATTATATCAGTTGCGTAGCCCCCATTTTATATATGTACAATATTTAACAAGTCCCCCTTTTATTGAACATTTGGGTTGATCACTTTTAGTCCTTCCATTCTGGGTTCATTTAGCTGGCTAACTAAGCCAACTTTGCTGAAATATATTTCTCCTACTGAAATTCTTTTTTTTTCCTTTTTTCTTTCATTACAGTGGTCTCTGGTTCATCATCCAGCTCTAAGTATGACCCTGAGATCCTGAAAGCTGAAATTGCCACTGCAAAATCCCGGGTAGGACCTCTTTACCTGTGCCATCAGTGGGGATCCCTGAGGTCTTTTTTAACAGTAGAAGCAGCAATCATGATGATAGTGGTGGTCACCGTGATTCCATTCAGTAAGCAATCACCATATACCAGACATAAGGCAAACTGCTTCATGTGTATTATTTTATGTCCTTCAAGAAGCTGACAGAGTTGCTGATGTCATTATCTGCATTTTAAAGATAAGCAAATGGTCTTAGAGGAACTAAGAAATTATCCAAGCTCACAAGAGACTCAAGTCTTACTCTAAAGTTCTTAATGCAGTTGCTATCTTCCTAGCTACTGATGATTCTCATTATCTTATTTAATTATTATGTTATTATCTTTTGGTGGGGCAGAGCCTCACTCTGTCACCCTGGGTAGAGTGCTGTGACATCCTAGCTCACAGCAACCTCAAATTCTTGGGCTCAAGCAATCCTCTTGCCTCAGCCTCCCAAATAGCTATGACAGATGTCCACCACAACATCTGGCTAGTTTTTCTACTTTTAGTAGAGACAAGGTCTTGCTCTTATCCAGGCTGGTCTCAAACTCTTGAGCTCAGGTAATCTACCCACCTCAGCCTTCCTGAGTGCTAGGACTACAGGGTAAGCCACTGTGCTCGGCCCTGTGCTATTATCATAAAGGATAAATACTATTAGTTCTATTTTACTAATAGAAAACCTGAGGCATAGCAGTTAAATGACCTGCTCATGGTGAAGCCAGTATTTTGAACACTGGTTAAACTCCAGATAGTTCCCACAAACTCAGATGCTTGCAAGCAGACATACATGGGGGAACTAGGACTGGGAGTGAGGCAGTAGGGAGTAGCAGTGACTGTGTGCATTATGTCTAAAGAGGAAATGGAATTTCATCTCTGATATGCCCATGTTAGAATGTGGGCTCAGTGTTGCCAGATCTTCAGGTGTTTTTAGAGAGATCTGCAAATTCAGTTTTATTATATGCAATTTCTCAGGGTTTAATTGTTAGCAACTCATTTTGAAAGTTTAATAATACAGTGTGGACCAAATAAGACTGCAGGCTATTTCTAGTGCCGAGGGTGTGTCCTACCTCTAAAATTCCTACACAGCCCCTTGTCTCTATGTGAAGCACTCTTATAATATAGCCTTCGCTGGGTTTAAGTCGCTCATGACCTGGAGAATTGCTACTATCCTGGTCAGAACAGGAAAGGGAGGTTCAGGATGGCAAGATGGCTTGAGAGAGGTCACACAGTGAGGAAGTGGGAAGGCCCAGCTCTGTCCCAGGTCAGTCAGCTGCTGTCCACTTTCTGTTTCCCAGAAGCAAGAGCTGGCTAGGTCTTCCCTACAGGAAAACTGGCTGAGGTGCTCTCAAAACACACAGCTGCAGAGACCAAGACCAGTCCTGGTGGGGGGAAGGGGTTGTGGCCAAGATGGCCCTAGGGAGGTGGACCTGAGTCATGCTGCCCTTTGGGAAGTGGGCAGCCTGCAGCATGGTGCCAGCCTCTGACCCAGCTCGTGTTTGTGGTCTTCTGCCCTCTAGGTCAACAAGCTGAAGAGAGAGATGGTTCACCTCCAGCACGAGCTGCAGTTCAAAGAGCGAGGCTTTCAAACTCTGAAGAAGTAAGTGTGCCCTGCCATGCAGAGCATGGGAGGGTCCCCCACCCAGGCTCCCCTCCTGCTCACTCTTGTATCTCCCTCCTTCAGTCCCTTTCTCTCTTCTCAAAGTGTGGCTCCTGCATGACTCATGCTCTGTTTCACTGGCATTTCCTGAAGATATTATCACCCTGGTGGGTTTTGGAAAGAGGAAAGGGAAATGATCTCAGATCCTAGAGCTCCCATCGTCCTCTGAGCTCCCAGAGCTGTTGAGGTCTGTTCCGCTCAGCTGAGTTTTACTATCCAGTCGTGGAAACAAGTATTATTAAACACTTCTATCAACATGTCTCATCTCCTGTAGTAGATCCTATAGTCTCCTAGGCACACAGTCAGACACATTTTTCTATTCTGTGGCCCCTAAAAGTGAACTGCAACTTCACCTAGTGCTCCACTGAAAAGCAGCAATCTCTTCCAGGCAAAGCAAATTACTAGAAATGTACGCACTGTGTCACGTACACTGTATGTTATGGGCGACTTAGGAATTTCCTGGGTTAACTTTGACCAAATGTAATTTTCACTTTTAGAAGCTGACTTGCAGCCAGGTAAGATACAGCTGTATGCTTCTTAGGAGCAGTTGCGTTAACTGTCACGTGTTAACTGTTATGATTATATTTATCCAGGTATTAGTTTAGATTTGACACATGTTTCCTCTATGCCTAGAAACCTTGTCAGTGTTTCTGTGTGGGTATACTCCTTTGATCCTCATAGCAGCTTTGTAAGGAATGTTCTTTAAGCTAACCCTATTTTATAGATGAGGAAATTGAGTCACATAGCAAACATTCAAGAAATGTCAGCTTGCTGTTATTATTAACCACAGCATGTTACCAAGATTCATTCACTGAGTTGTGTTCAGTGTATCTGATGGACTCAGTGTACAGTCATTACACAGGTTGGCTGGTAGCCCTCTCAGAAGCACGAGGCAGGATGTTCAGTAGATTTCTTCCTCCTAGGGGGCATCTCACTTAGATTTCCCAGGAGGCCACACCTGCACGGATGGCTGTTTCCATAGTCATTTGTTTATTTTTTTTCCCTTTTCCTCATTCCTTGAACTTCAAGTCCATCCCCATTATTCAGTTGCTAGCCATCGCTGCAAGCCTTTGGATGTGTGTCTCCAAGCCCTGTTAGTGGAGGGGACTGTGGCTGTCCATTGAGGGGCTGGTTGGTTCTCATTCCTATCTTCCCACCCTTCAAGTGTGTACCACCTGGAGTGAGCCACCCTGAATCCAGTCCTCGCCTGGTAAAAGAAGCCATAGTTTCATATTATAAATTGTGTATAATTTTTTTGTTTTACAAATTATTATGAATGATAGCATTAAGCTGGGTACTGTGGCCCAAGCCTGTAATCCTAGCACTCTAGGAGGCCAAGGTAGGAAGATTACCTAAGGCCAGGAGTTCAAGACCATTCCCTTCTTTACTTAAAATAGAAAAATTAGCCAGGCATGGCAGTGTGTGCCCTATAGTGCCAGCTATTTGGGAGGCTGAGACAGGAGGATTTCTTGAGCCCAGGAGTTTGAGGTTGCTGTAAACTATGATGATGCCACTACCCCTATGCCCTGGCAAGACTCTGTCTCAAATAATTAAATAAGGGCTTTATGTATGTCTGTTTCCATGTATATTACATATACTACTGTAGAACTTCTATAAGTTGACCACACAAGAGACTGTAACACACTGGTCAACATCTGGAGGTGGTCAACATAAAGAACTTCTATTGAGTACATGTGATGCACATCTCATCTGTGAAAATTGGGTCAAGTGAAGATGGTGGCCAACTGTGGAGGTTCTACTGTACATAATTTATACATGTATGCATACATGTGCTAATCCTATCAAACCAGTTCTAAATTCAACAAAGCCAGGGACCATACTTTATGCTTCTTGGTAATCTTCAGCAGCACCAATGACAGGTCAAGGCAATAGTGTGAGCTTAGAAAAGTCCTCTTGTTGACCTACGTAAGCCTCAGTCCTCCGTTTTCAGAGGAGCACCTTCTGAGCACAGAGTTTACAAGCTACTCACTCCCACATCAGCTTACCCAATGTGCTCTTTCCCTCCTCCCTGCTCCTGCAATCCTCATGAGCTTCTGGTTAGAACACTTCCCATTATTCTCTGAGCCACCACAAACCTGTTTTACCACTTTGTCACCCTGTAGCAGCATTGAAAATTCCTTGTCATCTGGTAAGCTGATGCTGAAACCCTAAAGACAAGCCTCCTTTTTCTCCCGTCTGTCTGCCCCATGTTCGATATCAGGCCCAGATAAGACTCCTTCACAGCTCTGGCCGCCCACGCTCCTCAGCCGGAAGCCTGGCTCAGCACCCAGTGTGGGGGGAAGGCTGCTGCTTTAATGTGCATTTCGGTAGAGAGAGTTAGGAATGTAGTTCAAGAGGCAGATAGCACAGATTCAAGTCGCAGTTCCCTGGTTCCTTCAAAAAGTGACTTAGGCTGGGCGCAGTGGCTCACACTTGTAATCTTAGCCCTTTGGGAGGCCAAGGCAGGTTAATCACCTGAGCTCAGGAGTTCGAGACCAGCCTGAGCCAGAGCAAGACCCCATCTCTAAAAATTAGCTAGGCATGGTACTTATAGTCCCAGCTACTCAGAAGGCTAAGGCAAGATGATCACTTGAGCCCAAGAGCTTGAGGTTGCTGTTAGCTATGACAGCACGGCACTCTATCAAGGGTGATAATGTAAGACTCTACAAGAAAGAAAGGAAGGAAGAGAATGAAGTGACTTAATTCCTTTGAACTTTAATTTCTTTATGTGAAAAATGAGTGATTGTAAATATTGAATTGAATGATCCATGTCAAGCTTGTGATGGTAGCTGGCATGGAGGGAGGGCTGGGTGAGAGTGGGGTGGGGTAGTGACCTCTGGCTGGTTGCCTGTTTGGATGGGAACCGGGATGAACTCTACATCCACCTGTCCTGGGCTAGACACTTTGCTGGGTAAGCACTTCACATCAGCTACCTCATTTCGTTCTCCTTACCCACACTTTAGAGTTTTTGTTCTGCCCTGTTTTATAGATGAGGGCACTGACAGTGTTAAAAATATAGCCAATGCCCCCTAGCAAGGATCTACCTGACCTGGATCTGGACCCAGGACTATTGGTTCCTAATACGTCTCTTCCTAGCATCATCCTCAATAAACCCCCTTTCCATACCTGGGAAGTATAAGATCCCTTCCGAGCTCCCTTGGAATTCATCTCAGGTGTGGCAGGGGACTATCTAGTCGCTTTTACTTCTCAGCTTCTTCTGTTGGCAGAACACGGGGGAAAGTAAACCTCATCCTTAAGGAGTTTCCAGGATAACTTTGACCAAATGTAGTTTTCACTCTTAAAAGCTGACTTGCAGCTAAAACACAGCTCTTGTTTTTCATAAGAGCGTTGTGTCACCTGTCATGATTGTGATTACACTAGCTGAGATTCCTTCATTATCCTAGCTGAGTTTCTTTGTGCTTTGAAGCCATGTGTTCAATTCATAGTCAGCAACCCTAGTTTTACAAAGAAGAGGTTGAGGAGGATGGAAGGATGCCTCTTAGAGGAGATTGAAAAGAAAAACCGAGACAAAGGCTTGGGACTTTGGCCCATCAGCTCCCTTGAGCCCGTGTAGTTAGGAAAGAACGGAGACCAGGCATCTCGTTCCTGTGGGAGGGGGAAAGTGCAGCATCTCTGCGCATCCCAGGAGCCACCATGCCCAGGCCTGAGTTATCTGGACCAGACCAGAGGGGAGAGCCGCTGCTGGAGCCTCTGCCCCAGCCACTGTGCATGAATCTCAAGAGGCTGCAGAGAAAGGACAGCTGAGGGATTTGGAAATTTGAAAACACATGCACACATCTTTTCTTTCCCTTAAAAGAAAAAAAGAATGTTTCATTCACTGCATACATAATGGTGACCCTTTGTTCTCCCCCACCGCCACCCCCACCCCAGCTTCATCCTGAGAGTGTTCCCTCTCAGAGCCACTCTCTGGAGCCAAATTCCAGAGCCTGGGTTGCTAAGGCCCTTGAAGAAATCAGGTAGAGGCTGTCAGAGGCCCAGCAGACAAACCACTTCTGTCCCGTCCTGCTGGGGATTCAAAGCCATTCTCACCCGTTGGCAGAGGACAGCTGGGCACAGCCCCCTCCCCAGAACCCCCAACCCTTAGATGCCCTCCAACAAACAGTATCTCCCCTGTGCTGCCACCCTACATCTGTGGCAGGGTCACCTCCAGTCCTGGCAGATGCCACCTTTCCATGGGGCATCTTAGGCAGGGCTGTGCTGGAGAAAGCTCCCTTAGACTAATTCTTCAGACTAAATCTGAGACCAATCTTAGCCAACCTCGCAGGCCCTGCCCGGGCCTAAGTCCTCGAAAGGAATAGACAGGCTATTTTTAGTGAGGACACACAAATGGGGCTTTGTTTTCCCTCTGCGGAGGCCGAACTACCCACGGGGTGGGGGTGGGTGTTGAGACCTAGCTGCCCGCCTCTTCTGTCTTCTGCTCGCTGGCGCAGACAGTGAGGCCAGGGTGGAAACTGTTCTCCTGAGTGATTCCCCGCTCAGGTTATTTTGAGCCCAGGACAGTTTGGCCCGTGGCAGGTAACCGCACAGGAATGCCTGTGAGCAGTTTTTCCTCCTGAAATAATGGGTTTGTGGTGTTCCCTTAGACTGTGAAACTTCCTTTTCCCCATCTTGGACTGAAACCTCAGGCCTAGCCTTTGGCAAAAGCGTCAAGCAGTGAAAATGTGTCCCTGCCCTGGGGACCTTCCCTATACCACAACCCTCCTTCTCCACAAGCTCAGCACTCAGACCCCAGCTCTGGTGTGGTCTGACCTTCAGAAAACTACATCCAGACCTTTAGCCTTTTTGCTTGTTTGTTTTAATCCTCCCCCACCCCATCAAAATGAGCCTATAAGTAGGGACCAGATAAGCCTATAAGCTCTCTGGGCTAGTAGTGTTTTAATTGCGTCTATTTGTACAGAAGTTCCTAGTTCAGGACAAAATTTTCCATCCTGTATCTCATTTAGCATTCCTAACAACTCTATAAGGGCCTGGCAGATTACTTTATCCAGGTCTTTTTTTTTTTTTTTAGAGGAGGAAACTGAGGTTGCATGTGCTAGAGAGACATGTCCAAGGTCATGCTACTAATGGGCAGTAGGTCTGGGAGTCATTTGTCCTCCTAACCTTTTCTTCATCTATTCATCAACTCAACATGTGCTTATTAGAGAAACTGATTCTTGGCCAGGAATGGTAGCTCACACCTGTAATCCTAGCTCTCTGGGAGACCGAGACAGGTGGATTGCCTGAGCTCAGGAATTCAACACCAGCCTGAGCAAAAGACTTGGTCTCTACTAAAAAGAGAAAAACCAGCAGGGCATCATGGCGGGTATCTGTAGTCCCAGCTACTTGGGAGGCTGAGCTAAGAGGATCCCTGGAGCTCAGGAGTTTGAGGTTGCTGTGAGCTATGATGACACCACAGCGTTCTACCCAGGGTGACAGAGTGAGACTCTCAGAAAAAAAAAAAAGGAAGCGATTCTTGATGGGATGATTTTACTCCCTCTCTCCCTCTCAAGGGATGTTAGGGAATACATGGAGATACTTTCGGTTGTCACAACTTGAGGCCAGGGAAGCTGTTAAATATCCTATAATGCGTAGAACAGTCCGTCCTCAGTACAACAAAGAATGATCCAGCCCCAAATGTCCAGAGTGCTAAGGCTAAGAGACTCAAATTAAAGAACTGTTCTGTGCCTGCCAGAGTCAGGTCAAAGATGCCATCTAAGTGTAAATTATCATGCGTTAAAATGACTAAAATGTCAGAGCTACATGCCATGAATATGGGAATCCCCTACTCAGCCTGGAGGACCAGGGAGGTGATGATGAAGGCTTTCCATGAGAGCTGATATTAGAGGACCTTGCAGCTGTGTTCTCTGGGACATGTGTGGTTTAACAGGGACCTTCTGGGCAAGACCCAGGGAGGAAGAGTGAGCAAGACAGAGAGAGGAGACTTCTTACGGGCCTTGGAGTACGGTGGCTTGTGCTTTTTTCCCTGGGGAAACCCTGTCCCGTGTCACCCTGTCTAAGACTGACCTTTCCCATTACCTATCTCCTAGAATCGATAAGAAAATGTCTGATACTCAGGGCAGCTATAAACTGGATGAAGCTCAGGCTGTCTTGAGAGAAACAAAAGCCATCAAAAAGGCCATCACCTGTGGGGAAAAGGAAAAGCAAGATCTCATTAAGGTACGCACGTTCCCATCTCAGTTTCTCCTGAGTGCCCCGGTGCCAGCTCTCATGCAGGCTGTGTCCATGTACTGCTCAGATCACCGTGTTCTCATTACCAGTCTTCTTGGGTGTTTGGTTCCATTTTATAGAGGAGGAAATGGAGGCTTAGAAGTATTAAGTGACTTGCCTAAGGTCACACAGCTAGTGTAATGGAAGAATTGGAATGAAAGCTGTCTAGCCTGTCCAAAGGCTATGTCCTAGCCACAATCTCCAGCCACCTCACTTACTTTTTCAAAGAACTAAATGTAGGGAGATGGTTTAGACATCAAAATGTTCCATCTCTGTATGCATTTTATTGTGTGTTCTCAGTCTGCGCTAGGAACTGAACACATGATAGTTGATATTATTTAATGTGCCAGGCAGTTGTCTGAGCACTTTATACACATCGCGCCTCACCTATCTCTTACTTCAATCCCAGTTTATCTCCGTTATGCAGGTAAAGGCTGTATATCTCAGAGTAAATGACATAGCCACGCTTTACTCGGAGCCCATTCCCTTAACCTTCTACCTACCACCTCTCCTCACGGGAACCACTCTGACCACTGAGATATTTTATTACGGTTCCCATCAGCAGATTCGGAGTCTGAGACTCAGGGAGGCTGTAAGTTACTTAGCAAAGAAAGCTGTGTGCTCTACGATAGAACAGTTTTGAAGCCCCTGCCCAGGACAGCAGCCCCAGTGAGAACATTCAGGCGAGGCACTTGCGGACAGTGATGTTCCTGTTATAATTTGCAGTGGAGAGCACAGAACCTCAAGTCAGACAGATAACATCCAAATCCTGGTGCTGTCAATTGCTGGCTTCTCTCCAATAAAATGGGGATCATAGATCACTCCTCATAGGACTGTCAGGACTCAAGAAGATCATGGTGAAGCTGGCAGTTACTGAATATGGGCTGTATTAGCTAGAAGTGTTTTATACTTGTCACCTTGTCCAAGCAATATGATAGTCCTGTGCGACAGAATATGTGATGATCCCCATTTTACAGGCAATGAAATTGAGGCACAGAGAGGTTAATCAGCTAACTCAGATCACACAGCTAGGCAGTAGCAAAGTAGAAGTTCCAATTCAGGCAGTGTGGCTCCAGAGTCAGCACCCACACCAGTCTCTCTCACATTAAGGTCCTAGCACAAACCCTGGTACACAGTAAGGACCTGCCTGCTCCCAGCTCTCCATAGGACCAGTAGGACATGTGGGCAAACATGGGTCTCTAACATTAGGGGAGGTAGAGAGGGAGGCATGGCAGCCCCAGAGCTGCCTCCCATGAAGTAGCATCCCCAACCCTGTCCTCCCACTTGCAGAGCCTTGCCATGCTGAAGGATGACTTCCGCACCGACAGAGGGTCTCACTCAGACCTGTGGTCCAGCAGTAGCTCTCTGGAGAGTTCAGTTTTCCCGCTGCCAAAACAATACCTGGACGTGAGCTCCCAGACGGACATCTCAGGAAGTGTGAGTAGGCAGTGCGTGCTGTGGGGGCCTCCCAGGGGACAGCAGCTGCCTTCACATTGCTCACCTGGGGAGCTGGCTGGTGGTGGCCGCCCTCTGGGGGTCTGGCTGCTGTCAGCCCTCTGGAGCGCTGTTCCCTTGCAGACCTCCTGGCCCCAGGAGGATATGACATGATGGTGTCGAGAAAAACCCTGCAAGGACAGATGCCACAGTGCTGAGTATGGCCTGGCCAGGTGCTTATATCTCTAGATGCTGCGCAGAAAGCATTTTTAGAGGGCAAAGTGCCTTTCTCTCTTGCTCTCTCTCTCTCTTTTTTTTAAATATTATTTTGCAGTTCCATTCTGTTTGTCTTTCACCAGCTGGAAAGCAAAGGATATTTTCCTCCTGTTAGTCCCAAAACAATGCACGCAGCTTTCAGACAGCTGCTCGACTCCCAGTTCCAAAGCTCAGTCCCATCCTAGTTATGAATAGTGAAAGTGCTGCCCAGATGCAGGTCGGGGAATGCGTTAGAGTAGGGCTGACCCACGGAGGTCTGTAACTTCTGGAGCACTTTTGTCTTCCTAGTGGGGGAGACACTGAACAAATCTGCCTCCTCCCAGCCTCTGTGGCTGAATGCTATTCCTGTCTGATTTCCATAGCTGTCTTCCCACTTGTGAAGAGAAGCTATGTCCGTGTGTGATCCGGTGAGCCTTGTAGTAGCTTCTTGCTGCTTTGACAGACTGGCACTGCGAGAGCGGCTGTCCCTTCCCCACACCACCCGTGTGTCCAGCTACAAGCCGCCTGCAGGCTGAAGTATTTGTGAAGAAACTGTGTGCCTCCTTCTAAGTTCAAGGGCTTTCTACCTGCTCACCTAGTGTCTCCCTCTGACTGCGTCCTCTCCGAGTGCTGCAGTGACCCTTCCCCAGCACCCCCGGAATGGCTTTCTTGTGTATTTATTGGCTGTCCCTGTTTCCTCCTCACCACCTGTCCTCTACGCTTCTGTGGCTTGAATTGGCTCCAAGCCATTTGGAGCTGCAAGATGATATTTCTGGGCCCTCGGCTTCTATTTTCAAAGTGAAAGATGTCTGAGTTTGGGGCTGTCCCATGGCCTGAAGGAAGGAAAGGGCTTTTGCTTAACCAGCTTCCCTGAGATCCGCACAGCCGGCCCAGTCACTGGGGGCTATTCTTGGCTACTGCCCACGCAAGCTGTCACGTCTCCCATGAGCTCTTGAAACCCAGCTCAGCACCGGCCACAACAGCCGTGTAATTCCCGACTTTGTTTTTCTCCTCCAGTTCGGCACAAGCGGCAACAATCAGTTGGCAGAGAAGGTCAGATTGCGCCTTCGATACGAAGAGGCTAAGAGAAGGTAACTAGGGCTTGGGAGCAGCACCAGGATGGTTCCAATAATCCTAACTGTTGTAGAATGCCTGCTCTGTGCCTGGCTTTCTCTACTCCTCATCTTGTTCAGTTTTCATGAAGATTATGAAGACAAGTATTATAATCGTTATGTTTTAATCCTTTCTCAAAGTCAGAAAGGAAAAGATGCACCCAGGACACTTTACTAAATGGAGAATGGAGCTCATGTTTTAAACTCAGATTTGTTTAACATCAAAGCCTAGTTAAGTGTCCACTTGCCTGTCTCATAACCAAGATGTCTGATGATCCTGTAAACAGTTTGGTTTGAGGGAGCACAAAAGTCTCAAGGAGGGAGCTAAAAAGACTATGGGCACTAGCTGCTTTCATGTCTCCTGCTTAACTGGGAGCAAATGATGCTTTTAAACAGTGTATGACTACAAGGATGTAGATGTTCTCTGGCTTCAAAGAATCCTAAGCAGTTGTGTCCCACTACCATAAAATTAAAATAATAATTAAAGCTGACATTTTTAGAATATCTGTTAGAGGCACAGATTGTTTATTGTACTAAAACATTTGCACACACCACTTCTCACTTGATTTTAAATGCAACCTTATGGCATAGGGTCTATCTTAACACTGCCATGTTAGAAAGGAGAAAAGTAAGGCCCAAGATGTTTCGTGACTTTTCCAGGTGATAAGGGGCAGAATTTGAACCCTGGACCATCTGGTTTTGAGTTCATGATCTTCCAATGCTCCGAGCCAGCGTTATTGGGAAGGAACGTGATAAGGCTGGGCATCGTGGTGGTTGATAGAACCAGGCACATTGCATCCGTACCTCCTTAGATTAAGTTGCCTGGCCTATGGACTTTCTCAGCCAGGTTGCAGAGAATGGGGCAGTGCCCAGTTCTGCCCCTCTGACAACTCTGTAACTAGTAGAATTCTTTACAGCAGTGACAGAAATCTGATAGAAACCAGAGAAATAAAAAAAGGAAACTTACTGGCCAGGCATGGTGGCTCATGCCTGTAATCCTAGCACTTTGGGGAGGCCAAGGCAGGAGAATTACTTGAGCTCAAAGTTTGAGGTCAACCAGAGCAAGAGTGAGACCACATCTCTACTGAAAATAGAAAAACTAAGCAGGCGTTTTTCTGTGTAGTAGGCACCTGTAATCTCAGCTACTCAAGAGGCGGCTGGAGGATTGCTTGAACCTAGGAGTTTGAGGTTGCTGTGAGCTAGGCTAACATCACAGTACTCTAGCCCAGGCAACAAAAGAGTAACACTCTGTCTCCCTAACCACCACCACGCATACCTCCACAGAGGGGGAGCTTACTGGCTTCTTTAATCCCAAAATCCTGGATTAGCTAGGTTCAGGCATAGCTGAGTCCAGGGACTCAAGTGATATTACACAGACTAAGTGGTTTTGGTTTACTCAAAAACGCCAGTGTGGTTGGGCACAGGGGCTCATGCCTATTATCCTAGCAGTCTGGGAGAATGAAGCTGGTAGATTGCCTGAGCTCAGGAGTTCAAGACCACTCTGAGCAAGAGCAAGACCAAAACCCTAAAAATAGTTGGGCTTTGTGGCGGGCACCTTTAGTCCCAGTTATATGGGAGGCTGAGGCAAGAGGATCACTTGAGCCCAGGAGTTTAAGGTTACTATGAACTATGACTTCATGGCATTCTACAGAAGGCAACAAAGTGAGACTCTATCTCAAAAAAAAAAAAAAGCCAGTGCATCTCCAACACAATCATTGTTTCAGGACGGTAGAGAGTGGAGGAAATTAGAATTCTCCAAAAGTCCAGACATGGGTCATGTGACACTAGAAATGGTCAGCCTTGTTGGAACCAAATGACTTGAAAGTATAGGAGGAGTGGTTTCCCAAAGACAAATTGGTATTATTAACAATGGAAGGAGAAGTTTGATTAGTGATCTGGTAGAAAGAAACAGATGTCCTGTGGACTATTGCAGCTCTTCCTAGGGTCTAGCAAAACATCAGATTTTGAACAGCTACTTCTTGCCACCCTGCAGGGGTCCACTCTGAACCTTGGCTCTATTCCAGCCTGTAGTAATGCCTATCTTAGATTATCAGTCCTACAAAGACTGAAGGACTGAAGTCTTCTTTTTGGGGGTTGAGCCATTAAGCTTCTCATCACAGAACTTCCCTGCTCATCTGAGTGAATCCAGCTTCTTTCCTTCCCCTCTACACAAAGCTAAAGGACAGAGCTGCCTGCTCTGTAGGAAAGCAGAGACTGCAGGACTGGAAGGAAGGTCTGACCACTGGATGCCAGTTTTGTTGTTACATTATATTTCTTTTTTAAAAATTTTCGGATTATTATGGAGGTACAAATGTTTTGGTTACACGAATTGCTTTTGTACAGTTTGAGTCGAAGTTATCCGTCTCCTGGATAGTATGCTTTGTACCTGTTAGATGTGAATTTACCCCTCCCCTCCTGCCACCTCCCACCTGCTTGCTTTCCAAAACTTCCCAATGTGCACATGGGTGTTGATTGATTAGTTCCAGTTTAAGGGTGAGCACAAGTGGTGTTTGTTTTTCCATTCTTGCAAAACTCTACTTAGAAAAATGGACTGAGTTCCATCCAGATTATTACCAAAGGTATTGATTCACATTTTTTTGTGACTGTGTAGTAGTCCCTGATACACACACACACCACATTTTATTAATCCACACATGTATTGATGGACACTTGGGTTGGTTTTATTTCTTGAACAATTAGAAGTTTTCTTTGGATTCTCCAAAGGTTGTTTGACCTCAAGTTCAAGGAACACTGGTATAGGGAACGCACCCAGGAAGTACACCCCAGAAAATGTCAACCACTCCTCAATGTCCTTTGTGTGGTGGAGCCCCTGCCAGACCTTACCACATGACTCTTCTCAAAGGGCTAGAGAACAACAGCTACAAAATTGTCCCAAAGCCAGTCTGTATACATGATTATGAAATTTAATGAGCTGCATTTGACCCTCTGTATCAATAAGTTCCACCTCTGTGGATTCAACCAACCAAGGATTTGAAAATATTCAGGGGAAAAAAACAAAACAGTAAAAAAAAAAAAAATAAGTGGCTCACACCTGTAATCCTAGCACTCTGGGGTGCCAAGGCAGGTGGACATAATGACTGTGTAAGAATTCCTACAGGGACACTTGTCTGGGGAATGGAAAAACCTTGATATGTTCCTTTATATGGAATTTTTGCTACGCATCATAGGTAATCTCTCCAGCATTGCTTTGATAAAACAAGGGTTTGGCTACTTTGTCTGCAGGTCTGGGAGTCCAGAGACCTGAGCTGTCCGCAAGGATTGGCTGTGTTTATGATCCACAGTCTTAGGTGCGCCGTATCCTTTCTGGGCAACTGTCCAATGAAGCCAATGACTCCTGTATTTTTTTTTCTTTTTCTTTTGACAGGGTCTCACTCTGTCACCGAGATCAGAGTGCAGTGGCATCATCATAGCTCACTGCATTCTCAAGTATCTGGACTCAAGAGATCCTCCTTGAGCTTCCCAAGTAGCTGGGACTGTAGGCACACACCACCACGCCCAGATAATTTTTCCGTTTTTTATAGAGATGGGGTCTCCATCTTCCTCAGACTGGTCTCAAACTCCTGACCTCAAGCAATCCTCCCATCTCAGGTTTCCAGAGTACTGGGATTACAAGTGTGAACCACTGTGCCCGGCCTATCTTATCCATCCTTTAGGAATGGGATAAGGCCAGGGCATAAGAGCTGAAGGTACTTTGCTGAGGCCAACTCCTACAGGATCCCATCATGATTGATTTTAGATATTTCTTAGTTATACTGTGAATCTCCTTTTGGCCCAGTGATAGTAACACTTAATGTCTATATAACACTTGGCAATGTGTGAAGAGCTCTTAGTGCTATGTTTTCGTTTGGTCCTCATAACCCACCCTGTAGTAACTTCATCATCCCCACCTCACAGATGAGAGGCTATTGTGTCTTAGAGAAGTTAAGAGATTGGGCTGCCAGCTCCTTGCTTTAACATTTATTAAATGCTTGCAGTATACTAGGTGCCGTACTAGAGACTCATCACACCTCAGCCTCCCAGTAGCTGGGACTGTAGAAGCCTGCCATAGCACCCAAGCTATTTTTTTGTTATTTTTGTTGTTGTTTAGCTGGCCCTGGCCAGGTTTGAACCCACCAGCTCCTGTGCATGTGGCTGGCTCCCTAACCACTGAGCTGTGGGCACCAAGCCACCAAATGATTTCTTAAGAAATGGTCACTTAGGCTCAGCACCCCTAGCATAGTGGTTACGGCTCCAGTCACGTACACCAAGCGTGGAGGGTTCAACCCAGCCCAAGTCAGCTAAATAACTGCAACAAAAAAATACCAGGTGTTGTGGCAGGTACCTGTAGTCCCAACTACTTGGGAGGCTTAGGCAAGAGTATCACTTA
>NW_003852398.1:8577011-8603464 GCF_000181295.1 Otolemur garnettii | reverse complement strand
GCCTCAGCCTCCCAGTAGCTGGAACTACAGGCACCTGCCACAACACCCAGCTATTTCTTTGTTGCAGTTTGGCCAGGGCTGGGTTTGAACACGCCACCCTCAGCATATGGGGCCAGCGTCTCACCTGCCAAGTCGCAGGAGCCACCCAAGAAATGGTTACTTCTGTCAAGAAGACCAGAACCAGGACTCTAGCCAAAGGCCTCTGATCCCAAATCTACAGCTGTGTACACAGCTCTACCACTGCTCTCTGAACTGAGAGTTCATGGTTAGTAATTGTAGTCCTTGTGCTCCAGGACTGCCATTTACTCGGTACTTGTGTGCCGAACATCATGAATACATTATTACTGATTTTCACAACCATTCTGGTAGATGAATAATTGTTTTTCTCATGTTCAAGGCCCAGGGAGTTTGCCACTGTTACACACCTAGTAAGGGTCATACCAGGTGGTAACAAAAGTAGCAATAGAAATACTTACTGAAGGAAGGCTTGCTGTGTGCAAAATACTGTGCTTTGAGGGTTTACAGATTATGTCATAAATCTTTGACCACAGGCCCAAGAGGAAGGAAGTTTTGTTATTCCTGTCAGAGAGATGGTGACTTGCTTGGAGTCACACAGCTGGTAGTAAGAGGTTACTGCCTAGTCCTGAATCTAAGTCCCTACTGAACCAGTCTTAGTGTGTCCAGACAAGGATATTGCCTTACTTGTGTCCATACCCCATCCCTGCAGAGCCTGCTTCACTGTTGGCACGTGGTGTTTGTTTAGATAAAAACAGGTTCCTTGCTACCAACAAGATGTGCTGATCAAAAGGAAGATAATAACTACCTAAGATTGCTCTGAGGTAGCTGGCATGGTGGCTCACGCCTGTAATCCTGGCAGGCTGGGAAGCGAGGCAGGTGGATTGCTTGAGCTCCAGAGTTTGAGACCAGCCAAAGCAAAGAGTTAGACCCCCGTCTCTACTAAAAATAGAAAAAAAAGAAAAAAAACCCACTAGCTGGACATTGTGGAGGGCAACTGCAGTCCCAGCTACTCAAGTGGCTGAGGCAAGAGGATCTCTTAAGCCCAAGAGTTTGAGGTTGCTGTGAGCTGTGATACCATGGCACTACTCAGGGTGACAAGTTGCTGGGAGGATGTCATGGTTCCTCATGCCAACTTGCGACCTTGGGCACACCTCTGTCTCCCCTCCACAACCCAATCATGCTTGCCTTCTTGGCCCCCCAGGATCGCCAACCTGAAGATTCAGCTGGCCAAGCTGGACAGTGAGGCATGGCCTGGGGTCCTAGACTCTGAGAGGGACCGACTGATCCTCATCAACGAGAAGGAGGAGCTGCTGAAGGAGATGCGCTTCATCAGCCCGAGGAAGTGGACCCAGGGGGAGGTGGAGCAGCTGGAGATGGCCCGGAAGCGGCTGGAGAAGGACCTGCAGGCGGCCCGGGACACCCAGAGCAAGGCGCTGACCGAGAGGTGGGGCTGCGGTGCCTGGGATCCTTCTTTCACTGCTGGTCTGTCCCCCAGGTCCCAGCAGCAGGGAGGCGCAAGTGGGACACCCTAGGGCACTTGGGCTCTGCCGTGAGCACACTTAGGTTAGAGGTTCTCACATCTCACCCAAGTAGCAAGTCAGGGGAAGATGAGTCACTACCCAGAACACCCAGCTACCCTGGTACTTTACCCAGTGAATCACATTACCAAAAAGTCTAAACAGCGGGCCAGTTCAGTGTCCCTCAGACCATTGGAGGGCCGGACTGTGGGCCCCAGGATACGGCTGCTAAGCAGGACAGGCAGCAGCGGCAAAAACACCTGGCAGGCCGGATAAATGTCCTCAGTGTCCCGCATGTGGCCCGTAGGCAATACTTTGAGGACGCCTGATAGAGCAGTTGTTTTCCAATTTTGTGACATTGGTGCACATTTTATATTGTGACCTAACACTAGGTTCACTAAACAGTGCTTACTCTCTTTGTGTCTTGTGCCTTCCTCTCTTCCGTTTCCTTTCTTTTCATGCCCACCAAATTGATTTCACTGCATTAGTATGCAGTTTGAAGTTTGAAAAGCACTGCTGTGGATGGAGGTTGCAAACTGGCATGCCCATGGGGCCTAGCGGGACTTAGAATGCTGGAGACCCGCATGGGCGTGGGCCGTGTCAGACTAGGGGGCACAGACCCGCTGGACTAAAGCGAGGGGCTCTCTCCCTGCTGCAGCAAATGGCGAGGCGGACCCTGCGCTACCCGAGGTCCCTGTATTTCAAGCAAAACAGTTGTTTGGAGCTTTAATTTTTAAATATTAGCAACTAATCGAAATTCAAAAAAAAGTACCGTGAGCCAGTTTCATCTGTGGACTTGGCATAACCTAAAAGTTACTGGTTCATGTTCTCTGGCCCAGACCTCATAATAGACTTTGTCTTTATTTCCTTCAGTGTCCTACCAACCTGCACACCCACACTGCACAGAATGCAGCTCTGTGTCCATGGGGTGCTGCCTTCCCCAGCTGCGCATTCATTCATTCATTCATTCATCCTGTCCATCACAGAGTTTATTCATTTATTTGAGAGATGTTTTGCTGCACATTTTGTGTGTACAAGGCAATTTTGGGGACTCAGAATTAATATAAGACATGTTCCCTTGCCCATGACCTTGAAATCAGTTCTTTCTAGATTTTTGTTTTGTTTGCAGCAGACTTTATTCAGCAAAGTTCTTGCCCTTCAGGAGCTTAGAATTAAAGCTAGTGATTTTCAAATGTTTCTGTGTAGGATGGGGTGGCCAGGAATCAGCAAGGGAATACCTTTTCTGTGAAATCAGAGGCAGCATCTCAGGTTGTAAACAGGTAAACGTGTCTGTACCTCAGTTTGAAGTAGCCTAGAAATCCTGTATCACCCCGTGGTGGGTCCTTGAGGGAGCCCTGGTGCCCTAAGGTGCCCCATGTGTGGTACCAGCCTAGCAACTGAGTGAGCCCCTCTTGCACTTGGTGTGGTGCCCGGTGGGTCAAGTTTACAAGCCTCTGCCTGGCCTCTCCTGGCTGCAAAGACTTTCTTGACTGGTTGATGGTGGGAATCGCTCCCCACCAAACACTTTATTGGGACTGCTAGATGGATGTCTGCAGTGTCTCCATTTCCTCGTCTCCATCCTCTACTGGCTGGCATGGCTGACTAGCCCTGACTCACCTTCAGGTAGGCAGGAGAGGATGAAAAGAGTAGAGATTGAATAATTGGAAGTACATGCTAAAAGTCACCTTTAGCACCAAGACTCTCTGTCCCGCTTTCCCGGGGACTGAAGTTATTTAAGTACCTGTTCCGTGTTGTTTTACAGTCAGTTTCCAGGAACCTATTGATGACCTTAACTAAGGGTTTGCTATAATCACAGTGAATACCTATCTAGTCTGAAGGCCATTGGACCACATTATGAATTGAGGCTCTTCCCTGCTATAAAAACACTGGCTTCTTGAAAGCAGGATTAGAGGTTCTCTTAGGGACCCCTAAAGTATATGACATGTAAAAGCTGGCATCTTGTGCCAGACTCTGTAACCTCTGTCATCTCGTTTAAAACTCCTATTAACCCTAAGGCTGGTCCCCATTTTACAGATGAGGAAACTGAGGCTCAGCTGACATCACTGAGTGGCAGAGCCAGGATTAGAAGCCCCCAAGCTTGCTTGCTCCAGAGCCCATACTACATACACTTCAGCTGCTGCTAATGCAAATGACCTTTGATTATTGCCTTCAACCACATCCTTCAAAGGTCTGAGGGCTCCCCTGGAGCAATGAGTTCACACTCCCGCATACGTGCTGCTCAGGCAACCCCAGGGTCCTCAAGGGTAGGGGACTCTGGGTAAATGCAGTAGTGGGGGAGGCAGCAGGATGTGGGTAGGAAGCCCTGAAAGGAGACTGAGGAGGGAACCCCAGAAGCTGGGCAAGGGGCACCATACTGGTGGCTGTGAGCCTCCCATACTAGGGAGAAGGGAAACCCACCCAGCTGTCATTGTTGTAGCTGCAGCTGTTTCCTTAAAGCTCCACGTTCGTCTGTCTGTGCTCACCCTCTGACTCTGGCTGGGGTTTTTCCCTCCTCTCTAGGTCTCTTGCTCTTTGTTTCTCATGTGTGTGTATCTTTATTTTTAGTGTCAGTTTCTCTCTCTCCCTCCCCTGCCTTCTCTCTTTCTCTTTTTTCTCTCTCTCAAAATGGGATTATTATGCTCCTCACCTTCACACACAGCCTTTCCTATTCAAGGTGCCTTTGAGGCCAGGAATAGACACACCCAGGAAAGGCAGCCTGCAGGACCTGCCAAAGCCCCATCACAACTCAGTCAGCATCACAGGCATCCTCACAAACCTTGTCCTACCCTCTGCTGCCCCCACCCCGTTCCCCTCAAAGCGGGTGTGCAGCCCTGCGGGATACTTGTGAGGGATGCTTGTGAGCGTGTGGGCTTCCTGGCCCCCACCCAGGGACCGATTCTTCAGGCCAGGCTCTTGCATTTTTAACCAGCGCCCCAGGTGCAGAGCCGCAGCTTGTGGGGATTCCAGCCCCACCTTCTGGGCCCTCTGCCTCCTTCCATGCTTGATGTGTCCTTAGCCTCCCAGCATGTGCCAGGCGTCACACACGCATGCCATCTGGCCTGCGAAGCCCGGCACTGCTGGGGGGCAGCTTCGGCACCTGTGTGTTGCTGCCAGTGCCTAACCCCTCCCTGTGCTCAGGAAGTCAAGGCCACCCTGCTCCAGTTCCCTCAGCATTTTATCAAAGCTCCAGTGGGGACCTGCCTTTACTCCCAGAACACGACTCTGTGGCTTTTCTCCCATAGAGAAGAGGAAAGCCCCAGCTGCCCCATGACCCCAGACCTCACCCCCTTTCTGGCCTTTGCCTTTACCGAGGGTCGGAGATCCCACAGCCTCCATGCCATTGAAAGTCAAGGATTTTGTTCATATGGGCTCCATCTGCCAGTCTGCCGCCTGCCCCCACCAGCCTCAGGCAAAACTCTGGAAGAACAGCGCCAGGGACTGAGATGGCCCAGAGCCATGCCGAGGCCACTCTGCCTACTGCTTCTGCTGTCTTTTTTATAAAGTCACAGGTGCAGTTGCCCACCGAGGTGCCCCAGCCGTCCCTCGAGGCTTTTCAGATGTATCCGAGAGCAAATGCTGGTGTCCACTCCAGGGCACGTGTGTTGGCGGCCTGGGGTGTGGGTGGCGGCCTGGGGTGTATGTTGGTGGAGGGATAGTGTGGCTTGATTTTTCTATAGAAATGAGCCCTTTCCTCCAAGCCCCCAGCTGTGTTAGCTGTGCCCTCATTACACTCCCCTGTCCAGGAAGTCAATAAGTCCCTATCCAGCAGGGTATCATGAGGGGCCAAGGGGACAGCAATAGATCCCATCTGTCTATGGGAGGTTCAATGTGCAGGTCTTTGAGCAGAGCTTTTCCTCCTTTATCTGGGGAAAACATCACACATTCCCCAAATACTGAGCACTTCCTTGTGGTATTGGGGCAGTAAGACACAGCCTCTGCCTCCTTGCAATCCCCTAAGCCTTAGTGTGCAGCAGCCCCTAAGCCTTAGTGTGCTAGAAGATCACCTGGAGGCTTCATGAAAAGGCAGAGTCCCAGGCCCTGCCCCTTGGCTTGCTGATTGAGCAGGTTGAAGTAGGACCCAGCACTCCCCTTTCTAATGCAGGTGGTTTGCATTCCAAAGCCAAGAACCACTAGCCTAATGGATACAGGAGAGCAGCCCAAGTTCTGAGTTTGGGAGGACACCTGCTTGCTTGATGGAGTCTCTTCCCCATCAGACCCTTAGATCTTGGAGTGAGCCCACTCCAGGTGTCAAGGAGAGCCATTCCAAGAGCCTAACACACTCCCTGGAGCCCACACGAGCAGCCCTCCAAGGAGGCTTTCAGGAGAGGCTGGAGGCTGACATAGGAACCTATATCCAGAGGTCTCTTCCAGACAGAAGTGTTTTGTCTCCAGAGAGGTAGTTACTGAACTGGGCTTTCGTATCAGATCTACCTGGTACAGACCTTTGCTTCCAGTTCTGTGACATTCCATCACATTTAACAACCTCTTCCCCTGCTTTCCGGCTGCCTTGCGGCCTGTTGCCAGTCCCTTCAACCTTGGAATCTGTGCTCAGAACTTGGTCTTAGGCCCTGCCTCATTTCCTCCTCTATGTCTTACCCTAAGATTCTGTGTTAGCCTGTTAGGGCTCCCGTGACAAACTACCACAGACTGACTAAAAGTCCTTCCTCCAAATACAGTCACATCCTGAGGTTCTGAGAGTTGGACCTTCAACATATGCATTTGGTGGGAGGGACAAAAACAAATCAGCTCTTAAAAAACAAATAATCAGGCTCAGCGCCCGCAGCACACTGGTCTCGGCGCCAGCCACATGCACCGAGGCTGGCAGGTTCAAACCCAGCCTGGGCCAGCTAAACAACAATGACAACTGCAACAAAAAATAGCTGGGCATTGTGGTGGGTACCTGTAGTCTAGTCCCTAGGTACTTGGGAGGCTGAGGCAAGAGAATCGCTTGAGCCCAAGAGTTTGAGGTTGCCGTGAGCTCTGACACCATAGCACTCTATTGGAGGCAGTGTAGTGACGCTCTGTCTCAAAACAAAAATAGTAATAATAATCAACTTTAAGTAGGTAGTCATCTCATTCATATAATGATCCACATGATGGTGACCCCAACTTTATAGCAGCTCTCCCATCCGTGGTTCATGTCCAAATATCTGCAACAGAAGTCTTCTCTTCCCGGGGTGCCCCCTTCAGCCTTCCCATGCCAGCAGATGCCCCGGCTCCAGGTCTGGTCAGCTGCTCCTGGTGATAACTGACAGTCTTCCTCCTTGACGTTCTCTCTGCCTCAGCCCCTTGTCCAGCCCATGCCCTGTCTTCATCTTTTCCAGCATCACACAAGTCCTACTACCTGAGTTCCGCCACTGCAGCCTCCCTCTCTGCCTTTGGTTTTCTTCTGCCCGTTGTCCTCACAGCAGCCATAATCACTTCAGGATGAAAGCCTCTGCTCAACCCCTGCTTGGAAGGGTCTTTCCCCCTGCACGTGCCCTAACCAACTTCTGTCCTTATTATATCAGCTTAAATTCTTATAGTAGTTGACAATCTACCTGTTGTGAGAAACAGCCCCTAAAATCTCTGTGGCTTCACACAATAGGAGTTTGTTTCTTACTCATACAATGTCTCATTGGGGGCTGGCTGCGGTGGCTCATGCCTGTAATCTTAGCACTTTAGGAGGTCAAGGTGGGAGGATTGCTTGAAGCCAAGAGTTCAAGACCAGCCTGGGTAACAGCAAGATTCCATCTCTACAAAAAAAAAAAAGAGAGAGAGAGAGAGAAATTAGCTGGGTGTATGGTGAGCGCCTGTAGTCCCAGCTACTAAGGAAGCTGAGGGAGGAGGATCCACTTGAGCCCAGGAGTTTGAGGTTACAGTGAGCCAAGATGATGCCATGCCACTCTAGCCTGGGCAACAGAGCAAGATCCAATCTCAATAAATAAATAACAGTCTACTTACATATTTCCACTAAACAGGCATCTTTTGTGTGTGGTCCTTTAGGAATGTGGTACTTCTCCTTTGAGGTCACAAGAGTCCTCCCAAAAGGACAGACAGACACCCCCACTTCTCTTAACCATTCCTTCTGCTCACACCCTAGTGGCCAGAACACACACACACACACACACACACACACACACACCCGCCCACATCCAGTGCAAGGGGGCAGGGAAGGCAGACCCCCTGGCAGCCACGGACACAGAGGAGGCACACAAGGCTGTGTCCCAGACTCAGACGTGAGGTCACTCCTGCAGAGAGGCTCACCTACCAGTGTAAATTGTGCCTGTCCTCTTCTGTTCCTTCCTACTGCTGCCTACCCTGTGACACACTGTCAATATAATACTTTTGAGTGTTTCATTCTTTTTAGAGACAGAGTCTCACTTTGTTGCCCTCAGTAGAGTGCCGTGGCGTCACAGCTCACAGCACCCTGCAGCTCTTGGGCTTAGGAGATTCTCTTGCCTCAGCCTCCCGAGTAGCTGTGACTACAGGTGCTATTTTTTTGTTGCAGTTTGGCCGGGGCCGGGTTCGCCACCCTCAGTACATGGGGCCGGCGCCCTATTCTGATATTTCTTTAATACGCCCAGTAGAGTGTAAGCTCTGTAAGAGCAGAAGCAAGTTCCGCTTTGCACACCGCTTTATCCCCAGTGCCAAGGACAGGGTCTTGTATGAGGTAGGCGTGCAGTAAATACTACCTGAAGGAGGGAAGGGGATGGAGAGGAGTGACGGGGTGGAAGCCTAATTCTGCAACCAATTCCATAGCTCCAAATAAATTATAACTTCAATAGCCTCACCTTCCTTGGATGTAGAATGGTAAAAATCATTCTTACATTAGCTTCCGTTTTCGGCTGAACTAAGGCGTAGTAGGGGAGTGATACTGTAGTGCAGCGGTTCTCAACCTGTGGGTCACGACTCACAGGAACTGTATTAAAGGGCCGCAGGATTAGGAAGGTTGAGAACCACTGCCATAGTGACACATGTGCAGACTGTATGTGTCTCCCCATATGCCATAGTAAAATGCTTCCAGAAAGTGTATGTGTCTGTGGGTCTATGTGTACATCTGTAAGAACGTATACCTACACTTCTATTTGGGGAGCTAGAGGGGAGGAGGAGGAGGGCTGGGCTATCAGGGGCACCCCCTCATGCATTCTCTCCCTGCAGATTAAAGTTAAACAGTAAGAGGAACCAGCTGGTCAAAGAACTGGAGGAAGCCACTCGCCAGGTGGCGACTCTGCACTCCCAGCTGAAAAGGTGAGTGGTGGGGGTCACTGCTATCCCCTGGGGGTGGCCAGACACAGGGGTCCCTAGTGTCCCAGCCCAGGCTCTACCTTCACTTGTGCTCCATGGCTTTAGCATGGACAGTTAGAAGCACAGCAGGTGGTCAGTCTGATGCGCTTGGGCTTGGCCTGGTGTTGGGGGTGGGGTACAGGGGCCATCTGCTCCCCAGACTGATAACACAGAGGACGAGGCCACAGGCGTGTGCTAGTGTGTCTTAAGATCCAACTCTTCTACCTGTCACCCCACCTATACCACAGAGAGAGGCCTGGGCCTTCCCTCGTGAGCAGCAGTGCACCCCTGGAATTTAATAGCAGCATTTTGTTTTCACCGGATTTTGTTTTTAATGGTTGCCTTCTACGTGCAATAAACGAAATTGATTTTCAAATGACACTTAGGATGTAAAGTTTCCTTTTAAGATAAATGTGTTAAAGTATAAAGAAGTTGATTTCAAGGAAGATATTAAGAAATATTATTTGGGGCTAGATTCTAATAAGGAAAAATATCTTGAAAATGCAAGGTGGCTGGTGGAGGTTGAGGAAGCAAGTCGAAAGGAAAAAGTGGCCCTGAAGGCGGTTAACTTGGGTTCACATCCCAGCCCTGCCACCGACTGGTTATCTGGGCTTCTTGGGGTTTGGCGGGGGGTTGTTTCTTTTGTTGTTGTTTTTGTTGTTTGCCCCCCCCCCCAGTTAAAAGAGGGTAGATATTCTACCCTAGAGTCAATTAAGTGGGTCCAATGAGATTGTGGTGCTTTCCTGAGCTCAGCAGAAAGTCCCCACCAGCCCACGCTGAGTGCCTCACTGTCCCTTCTCTCCCTGTGCCGCAGCCTGTCCACCAGCACGCAGTCCCTGTCCTCAGGCAGCAGCCCCGGATCCCTCACATCCAGCCGGGGCTCCCTGGCTGCATCCAGCCTGGACTCCTCCACCTCGGCCAGCTTCACTGACCTCTACTATGACCCCTTTGAGCAGCTGGACTCAGAGCTGCAGAGCAAGGTGGAGTTCCTGCTCCTGGAGGGTGCCACGGGCTTCCGGCCCTCGGGTTGCATCACCACCATCCACGAGGACGAAGTGGCCAAGACCCAGAAGGCAGAGGGAGGTGGCCGCCTACAGGCCCTGCGCTCCCTGTCAGGCACCCCAAAGTCTATGACCTCCCTGTCCCCACGCTCCTCCCTCTCCTCCCCATCCCCGCCATGCTCTCCTCTCATCGCTGACCCCCTCCTGACTGGAGATGCCTTCCTCAACCCCCTGGAGTTTGAAGACCCGGAGCTGAGTGCCACTCTTTGTGAACTTAGCCTTGGCAGCAGCACCCGGGAGAGATACCAGCTGGAGGAACCAGGAGCAGAGGGCAAGCAGCTGGGCCAAGGTAGGGCACCACATCCAGGGGTGGGAGCCTGGAGCAGGGAAAGAGATGCTTTGTGCTCAGGACCCCAGTGATAATGACAGTCATCATTTACTGACAGCTTTCTGTGTGCCAGGTCTTCACGTGGGAGGTTTATGTATTTACTTATTTGGTAGATAATTAACTCATTATGTTCCAGGTCTTGCGCTAAGTGTCTTCCTGGCGAATTCATTCATTCAGCAGATATGCCATGTGCCGGCACTGGGTGGGTCACTAAGGATACAGTGTTGATGACAGACAAGGTCCCTGTTCTCATGAGGCTTGCATTCAGATGGAGGCACAGACAATAAGTGTGTACCAGGTGGAAGCGCTATGAAGAAAATAAAGCAGGGAATACAGTAGAGCTTTCAGGCTGGAGGTCGGGCCAGCAGCTCACAGTGGGTTGTGAAGGACAGTGACGTGTGAGTAGAGGCTTGGGTGGTGAGAAGGAGCCAGCCTCGGGAAAAGCAGGAGCAAAATCTTTAAGATCAGATCCAGGGACTAAAAGGGGCTAGGAAGCCACAAGTCAGAGGTAGGGGGTCACCAACAGGGCTAGAAAATTAGGCAATGTCCAGAACCTGTAGCAAGGAAGTCCAACCTGCAGCCCGCGGGCCACATGTGGATTGTTTGAGGCCTGTTTTGCTTGTCTGTTAGTGTTGGATAATAAGAAAAGTATGCATAGACCTTTTCTTTTGCCCATTGCCCACAGCTCACAGCAACCTCAAACTCTTGGGCTTAAACAATTCTCTTACCTCAGTCTCCCACAGTAGCTGGGACTATAGGTGCCTGCCACAATGCCCAGCTATTTTTTGTTGTTGTAGTTGTCATTGTTGTTTAGCAGGCTCAGGCCAGGTTCGAACCTGCCTGCCCTGGGGTATGTGGCTAGTGCCCTAACAACTGAGCTATGGGCGCCAAGCCTGCTCATCAGCTTTTGTTAGTGTTTGTGTGTTTAATGTGTGCTCCAAGACAGCTCTTGTTCTTCCAGTGTGTGGCAGAAACAAAAAATGGTTAGACATCCCTGAGACATGGTGGGCTGTGGCAAGGAGTTTGGACTTTATCCTCATTGTATGTGACCATTTGAAACCAGAAATGATATGATCTGATTCCCATTCTACATACGGTCAGATGGAACTTTCTGGCGTTGATGAGATTCAAGTTGGAATCTTCAAAAGAGAAAATGGGGCAGACATTGACAACTAAGATTTAGTATTTATTACCTTTAACAGCCATCACGTAATAAATCATACTAGATAACATTTATCAGGATGTATTATGTTTGGGGCAATGTGCATTATATGGTAAAATAGATTACTTCTATTCTGTCCGTATCACAGATGAGGAATTGGAGGCTCAGAGAGGTGATGTCACTTGCCTTAGGTCACATAGTAACCAAGTGAGAAAGCAGGGATTAGAACTTGGCTTTCTGTGACCTCAGGCCCTAACCACTCTAAGGATGGGAGGTGAGTTGGTGCATTTATTCGCATGGCATCCCTGGTGTTTGCTGAGCCACCATGCCCGTCTGGCTGTGGGCGTGAAGGTCAGGACTGAGTGGGGTGCTCAGTGAGCTCACCTGGAGCTTTTGACTTTCCTGGCATCCCCCACCCTTTCATACAAATAATAATAGCTATGATTTATTGAGTATAGGTGTACAGGAATTATAATACCTGAAGTGGTTGGTTTTTTAAACAGTCCCCACCTTACAGATAAAATGAAGCTAAAGGGCTTGTGTGAGGTCATCCTACACAGCGATACCGTGGGATGCAGACTGGTACCAGGATCACCTGCCCAGAATGCACACCATCCCTGTGCCCAGCTCTGTGTGCAGAGGGCCCCTGCCCCAGGCTCCTTGTGAGGCCAGTTAGCAGCAGTAGGACCCACCCCAGCCCTACAGCTCCGGGGGTGGGGATGGGGAGGAGTGTGGATCCCGTACCCAGTACTGTCCACTCATTTTTGAGGGCCAGAGGGACCATGGGGAGAGAAGAGGCTCCCTGGTTACTAAAGGCTCTGAGTGCCGGTGGTTTCCTTAGAAGAGGAGCTGAGAGATTCCTGGGGTTTCCTCATCAGAAGGGAGTCTTGCTGAGTGCTCTCAAAAAGCAACAAAAACAAGCTTCCTACTACAGCAGGTGGTAAACCTCAGAAAATTATTCCCTGGAGAGGAGGGGTTCAGGTGGAACCTCTAACAGGGCTGGAGGAAAGTATCTCTGATGAGGTGTAAAGCCGGCTTAGGATGCTCAGGCCCCATCTGTGGCCTGGGAAGTGACTCCCCTCCCATCTCCGACAGTGTCCCCGGGGCTCGTGGGCCAGAGACAGCACATGAGGCTGGGCACACACAGTCTCAGGATGGCATTTCCATCGTTGCCATCTCCAGAAGCCTTCCCTGCAGCGTGTGATGCCAGGCAGCGCTCAGACGCTAAGCAGGTTATGCGATTAGTGCTGCTGTTCAGTCAGCAGACAAATTAATCTCTTTAAGTTGTTTAGCAGAGGGTAGAGATGCGTGGGTCTGAAGGCGGGAGGTCTCTGAGGGCTCAGCAGGAGTGGGACAGGCTCGGTAGGCTTCCCCACCTGCAACTTGCCAGCCTCACCTGGTCTCCTATCCCCTTCCCCAGCCTGCTGTGCCTGTCCCTGTGCTCCTCCATACCCCAGGTGCTCAGAAGTGCTGGCCGTGACTCAGGCCTGTAGTCCTAGTACACACTTTGGGAGACCAAGACAGGTAGATAACTGGAGCTGAAGAGTTCAAAACCAGGTGGCGCTTGTGGCCTAGTGGGTAGGGCACCGGCCCCATATACCCAGGGTGGCAGGTTTAAACCTGGCCCTGGCCAAACTGCAACAAAAATATAGCTGGGCATTATGACGGGGGCCTGTAGTCCCAGCTACTTGGGAGGTTGAGGCAAGAGAATCACCTAAGCCCAGGAGTTTGGAGGATGCCATGAGCTGTGTGACGCCACGGCACTCTACCAAGGGTGATAAAGTGAGAGTCTGTCTCAAAAAAGAAACAAAAGAAAAAGAGTTCGAAACCAGCCCTTGCAAGAGCGGGACCCTGTCTCTACTAAAAATAGAAAAACTAGCGGGCATGTGGCAGGCACCTATAGTCCTAGCTACTAAAGAGGCTGAGGCATAAGGATCACTTGAGCCTAAGAATCTGAGGTTGCTGTGAGGTATGATGATGCCATGGCACTCTACCCAGGGCAACAGAGTGAGATTCTGTCTCAAAAAAGAAAAAAAAAAAGAAGCGTTGGTGTTGGCTGGGAGATTGCAAGATCTAGATCTGGCCTCCCTACTGCACGGAGGACAGCAAGACCTATCTCAATCATCTCGGTGCCACTGAACCTGGCAGTGGCCCTGGCACACCGTAGGTGTTTGTGCAGCCTGTGCTGAGTGCCTGGTTGCGTGGTCCACTTCAGAGACTTTCAAAGACATCCGTTACAGGTAGGGAAAAAGAAGAGCTGAGTTAGGGGTAGAATGAGATAGGCTGAAGGAGAGGACAGGTGTTTAATCCCCCACCCCACCCCTCTTGTTGAAGGTTCAGGGGCTGTTATTTTGCCACAGCTGTGTAGGGATGGATTGAGAAGGCATCATACCATGATAGGGACACTAGTGGAAGTAAGGATGGTGGAATGAGTTTTGCAAAACACTTTGTGTGCACCAGTCTCTCAAGCCTTCCTCTATATTGTCACATGAGTCCTCCCAACAGCCCTAGAAAGTAGGTATTATTATTCCCAATTTATAAATTATTGTCCTCTGGAGCTTCAAAGACTTAAATTGATGTCTCAAGGTCATAGAGCTGGGATTTGTGCCCAGGTAGTTTGACTCCAGAGCCTCGGGTGCAATCATATGTGACCTCTTCCATTACCCCAAGCAAAGCAAGACCTTACTTTAGCATTCCCAGGGGTTTGGAATTTGGCAGGATTTGTCAATTATGACAGAGGGTGCATCAAAATTGGCAAAACAGTACCCTAGTTTCTGAATCTGCCTTTCTATCCTTCCTGCTTCCTCTCTCCTCCTCTAGCTGTGAGCACGGCCCAGCGGTGTGGCCTGAAAGTGGCCTGTGTCTCTGCTGCGGTGTCCGACGAGTCAGTGGCAGGGGACAGCGGTGTGTATGAGGCTTCCGTGCAAAGGTGAGTGCCGAGTGCTGGCCCTCTGTGTGGCCACGTAGGCCATGAACTGTGAATGAATGTGCAGAACCCAGGTCTTTGGGGTGGTGTGGTGTGGGGGAGCCCCCAGGAGGACATTTGGTGACCCCATCTTCCCCTTGGCAGCCCCAGACAGACAGCACTGGCTTCTCCCAGGACTGGAGACGCTTCCAGTTGGGAGAGTGCTGGTTCTGTGGAAGCCATGAAGAAGTGCACGCGTGGGATGCAAGCCCTGGAGAGGGGGGTGCCCTTCAAGGGAGGAGTCTGCAGGGAGGCTGAGCAGACCCCGACTCCCTCCTTGAGGATCCACCCACAGCCTCCCTGAGTGGGTCCCTGCGGGGAGGCCTGACTCCCCTCTCTGCTGTTGTCTTTCAGACTGGGTGCTTCAGAAGCTATTGCATTCGACAGTGATGAATCCGAAGCAGTGGGTGCGACCCGAGTTCAGATTGCCCTGAAGTAAGTGACAGTGACAGCGACAGCGAGGACAGAGGGAGTGGTCTGTGCAGGCTTTCTCGTCCACAGCATTTTACTAGCATTTACCTTCTCGGCTGTCCAGGGAGAAAGGCAAGGATGGCAGGACTCGGTGGCTATGGTCCACCCTAACTAAAGGAATGCTGACTCTTTCTCTACCTCCCAGCTCCCCATTTGACAGATGTGAAAAGTAAGGTTTTGAAAGAGCTGACTTGCTCCAGCTCACGGAGGAGCTGGCCTGAGACCTCCTCTCTCTCAGCGCGTGTTCCTTGTTGCTGAGGCTTTTATCTTTCCATCCCATCCAGGTTTCAGTGCTTGGACCCAAGTCGACCCCTGGGGGCTGCAGCCCACATCTGATCCCTTCACATATTGTTGTTTTCTTTTGCTGGGGGATGACCTCAATGTTTTTTTAAGTAGGCATCAATTGCCCATATTTCAATGAAAGAAAATTTTACCCAAACATTTGACTTCTCTTTAGAAATTCAGAGAAGCGACAGCTCAGGGCCTTCATCCCGCATGGCAGCAAAGCCCTGGGCATGCGCTCTCTGGCTCACCTCAGTGCTCAGAGCAGCCAACAGCCACGTCCCGTGACTATTAACAGAAAGAAGGAATGACAGAGAGGCGTGTTACTGATAGGTGTACCATGCGCCCTTTTCGTTTCAGGTACGATGAGAAGAATAAGCAATTTGCAATATTAATCATCCAGCTGAGTAACCTTTCTGCTCTGTTGCTGCAGCAAGACCAGAAAGTGTGAGTATGTAGCTAGACAGGTGTGTGTGACCCTCTCATCCGGTGCTCTGCAGTCAGCCCTGGGGGGACATTCCGGCTCTGTCCTAATCCAACAACAGGGCTTAGCAACCCACGGTGTGTTTTTAATGCATGTCACAGTAAAGCTCAACTGAGCGTGTGGAGATGGTCACAATGAGGAGCATGTGGTTATAAAGAGGGGCACTCTGGCCAGTTTCAAATCTCTCACCAGTATATCCTGAACACCTGCCTCACGTCAGGTGGTACCAGAGCAAATCCTTCATAGAACCTGCCCCCCTGGACTTCGAGCCTCATGAAGAATGGTCATAGTCCATTTTACCATCTCTAAGCTCACGTATTTCTGGCACAAAGAGACAGTCCTCCTGTGCTTCTCTTGGAAGGGCATGGCCGGGTGTTCCCTTGAGGCTGCGAGGGTGGCAGACGGGTACTGCCTGCAGGTGGGCTCTTCCCATGGTAGACCAGGCTTCTGCTTTTATGTACTCACTTGCCTATATGGTTTTCTCCTATAACTAGACCACAAGGCCTTGAATGCAGCAACAGGAATATTTCTGTGGTCTGCATCCAGCCAGCATATGGGGGTGGGACGTGTGGAAAGAAGGAAGGAAGGCAGGGAAGCAGACGAAACAGAAGGTCGACCAGAAGGACGCTCGGGGTGTTTTCAGTCTCTTGCCCACACAGACAGTGTTAGCCGGGGGGTATCCATGGGGTAATGCCTGGGAGTGAAGGGTCTGAGGCAAAGGAGAAGAGCGCCTGGAATTTTCTAAGAATTGTCATTCCCCTCCTCAGGGGTGGCAGTGTTTTGCCTTCTGGTCTATGAGGGGTCCTGATGCCCCGGATTCCTCAGTTCTACAAACCGTTGCCCACTGTTGCTTAGTTTGGTATTTCAGCAGCTGTTTAGCCCCACATTGATCCCAGACCTGGGCTGAGCCAAGTGCGCTATGGTTCTGTCTCCCACTAGGAACATTCGCGTGGCCATTCTTCCTTGTTCCGAAAGCACCACCTGCCTGTTCCGGACCCGGCCCCTGGAAGCTTCAGACACGCTCGTGTTCAATGAGGTGTTCTGGGTATCCATGTCCTATCCAGCCCTTCACCAGAAGACTTTAAGAGTCGATGTCTGTACCACTGACAGGAGCCATCTGGAGGAGTGCCTGGTAAGGGCCATGTCTGTCTGTCTGTCTGTCTGTCTTCTGGCTGGCCTTTCCATTCTTCTGGGGATTGGCCCACCCCAAGCTTTGGGGAGAAAGCTTGGAGGAGACACAGGTTGTGGTATCATTCAAGCTCATCGTGGATTCCATGCAGAGGTGTTTTGGCGAGGGAATGCTGTTCTCAGACTTATGGGAGGGCAGAGAGGAGCTTTTTTCACAAGGAGGAGTAATAGACCTGAATGCACTTTCTAAACTGCCAGAGCCTGGAGGATGCGAGCCATATGCTGCAGCTTCACTGTGCAGCATCAGAGTGTAGACAAGAAGTGCAGAGCGATGAGAACAGACAAGCACTGGGATCCCACTTACCACTTGCTATGCAACAGGGGGACCCTGGGCAAGTTACTCTGATCCTCCCTTTTCTCATCCGTGCAGTGTGAACGATTGCATGGCTCCCTCACATCCACTAGAAGAGCCATTGTAAGGAGAAAGTGAGCCAGTGCATGTAAAGCACCTACTCAGTGCCTGGAACACAGTAGGTTCTTGTGGGATGGGATCAGAGTTCCAGGGCAGCCTTTCCCTTCCTCACTGCATTGGCAGGAGTCAGGACTAGAGATGAAGTAGGTCTGGGCACCTTTGAGTCCTGAGAAAGCCACACCCTCAGAGACTGGCAGACCCAGGTGCAGATGCATGTTCAGTTTTCTCATCTATAAAAGGGGGATATATAGCCCACTCAGGGGGTGCGATGCACAGATGTGTTAAAAGAAGTAAAGGGGCTTGGCACCCGAAACACAAGGGTTATAAAAGAAGTAAAGGGCTTTGTTAACCCTGATGCCACTTAGATGTTTGGGTAATGTAACAACTCACCTGCGGACACAAAGGAGCCCCAATGTGGGCATTACACCCAGAACGCGGCTGTACCCATGCTCATACCTTTGCTGGCGCCCATCATGGCCCCTCCCCCAGTGGTGGGTGCTGGGGACTCAGTGGGGAGCGGGCTACACAGGAGCTAACTTTAACGGCTCAAATTGTGGTGAGGACCATGCTGGAAATGGGTGGCTTGAAGTGATAGGAGCCCATGCAGAGGAAAGAAAGTCTGGATGCTGGGAGAATGTCAGGCTGGCCACTCTCTCCTGATGTGAGCCACAGGCCTTTCCCCAAGGTAGGGAACCTCTCTCCATCCTTACCTGGGTCTGCCTATGACATAAAACTCTTCTCTGTGATAGGATTTTGCTAAGGCTAAGTCACCAGGCGTGCCTTTCCCACCTGTGTCACTCGCCTAAGAATCCTCAGTTCTTGCCCCAGTTCCTTATCTATAAAACCCAACTCATCCTGCCTACCTCGGAGATGCTCCTCTGCAGATTAAATAAGGCTGCTCTACCTGGAGATCTGTGTGCAGATTTTGACTCAGCAAGTCTGGGGCAAGTCCTGCCTGAGGTTCTGCATTTCCAACAAGCTCCCGAGTGGTACTAGTGCTGCTGACCCCTGGATCACACTGTGTGGCAAGGCTGTGGAGCAACAAAGTCTGACCGTGCTGCCTGCTCTGTCCTCCTTAGCTGGGGTGCACAGCAGCCTCACTGCCGTTTGTGTTGTCATTCTTAATAATGACGCGGTGGCGAATGTCAATAGTCTGTAAGTTATGTGGCAGGCACTGAGCTAAGCAGCTTGCATGCATTATCTCCATTGAGTCTCACTCCAGCCTTCTGAAATAGGTTCCATATACCACTGGGGAAACTGAGGCACAAGAAGTGAGACGCTTTTCCTAAGGCCACACAATCAGAAAGTGGCAGAAGCTGTGTTTGAACCTAGGCAGGTTCACACCCAGGCTGGACACACTTCAGCCCCTCTGTTCTCTGCCAGTGCAGGTCTCCCCGGAGCCCAGAGGTGGGGATGGTGGCTGAAAGGGTTTGGCAAGCATGGTGAACGCCAAATGACCGCTTAGAAAGCTTCTCCAAACCCAGGCTCCTCCAGTCAAGCGTTTCCTCAGCCCTGGGCATTCCGAAACGAGAAGAGACTCAATCCTGTTTTCTTCTCCTAATTGGATGCCTTTTATTCCTCCTTCCTAATTGAAGTCTGGTCATTGCTGGTTGCCATGGCAGCAGCCAAAGCGCTCATCTCACCATGGCTTGTCTCCATCTGTGGCCAATGGGAAGCCTCCTTTCCCGTATGCAATGGGGACATGGAGTGTCAGGCTGTCGTGTTTTGGTGGCTGGAGGAGGAAAGTGAGTGAGACAGGAGGAGAAAGGGCTTGTTTGCTTCCACATAGAGACTCCCAGCATTGCTGGCTACATGGAACCCCCAGTCTGTCTTAAGCGGTTTAGACAACCAGGCAACAACTGTCTCCGAAAGGAGCTGTGCCTGTGTGTTTACTGCTGGGCTGAGAACTGTGCATGCAATATCTCATTTAATCCTTATGAGGGTCCTGGGAAAATAAGGAATCACGGTTCAGAAAGGCTAAGGAACCTGCCCAGGTTATCCAGCATGAAGATGGCAAAGCCTGGATTTGAACACGACTGTCAGCTTCCTTATTTGCAGCCATTGCACCTGCTACCTCTCTGGGTGTTGCTGTGAGCATCTCTCCTGTCCCCAGACTAGGATTATGGGTTTGGAAAGATGCGGCCTGTCTTCCCAATATCACAGGCAACAGTCCCACCAAACGCTGTAGCACAGCATCACAGGGTCCTAGTTGTCCACTACTCGACTGGTAAGTTCATTGCCACCCAGTTAAGGCAGCTGTTTCCCAGGTCCCATGTACACTCAATAAATGACCATTCTAAGGTCTCCGTTGCACCTTTCTCACTCTGTCATACTCAGTTGGCAAAACCTCAGCCCTGTCCAAGTGAGCTCTCCTCCTCCTCCTCCACCCACGCAACTGGAAAAAAATGCACACAGCCACGCTGTGTGGTGTCACTTGAAAACTGTGATCACTGACTTCCCACGAGCTCTGCGTGCTGCCCAGCAATTATTCCATCTCCCCTGGACCATTTACTCTCCCACTCTGCACAATGACTAATTTATATTTCTCTCTTGGGGAGTGAATAGAGGAATCAGAAGAGAGCTCCATGCCTAGAACATTAGCTGTTCTTGTGCCTCTGAAGATGCGTCTTCCACACTCCTGTCCACAGCCAGCCCTGCACACCGCCCCCCACCTGAACAGCACTCCAGCAGCCATTCTGCCCACTCCTCTATTTTCGATTTTCCGTCTTCAGCTGGATCCACTATGCTGTTATTTCTCCCATGTTTAAAACAAAACAAAAAAACGAACACCTTTTCACCCCGTTTCTACCAACAGCTATTATATTGCTTCTTTTCTTTATAGCAAAACTTGAAAGATGTGGGTTCCATTCTCTGTGTAACCCAGTCCATGTGGGTGTTGCCCTTGTCACTGTTGTCAGGGGGCTCTTTGTCACTCGATGCCAGTTCTTCAGCTCCCTGCTCTTCACCGGTTGGCTGTGCCTGCTGCAGCTGCCGCCTCCTCTCCCCTCAGCATCCTTTCCTTGGCTTCCCCAACGCCTGGCGCTCCAGTGTTCTCCGGCTTCTCCGGCTGCCTTTCTGGCTCTCCCTCCTCTCCTTGACCTCTGTAGTTGGAGTCTCAATTTAATCTCCCGGTTTCAAACGCTATCCTAACTGTCTGGCTCCAGCCCAGGCCTCTCCATTCTTCTCTAATCTCACATCTCTACTGCCTTCCCTGCACCTTCACTTGCGGGTCAAGTGGGGTGCCTGCAGCTAACACAGCTGCAGGAGCACCCCCAGCCTTGTGTCCTGTGTCTCTGGTGTCGCAGCTGATAGCAACCCTATTCTTCTCAGCTCAAGCCAGACACCCTGGAGCCATCCTTGACCCCGCACACACATACACACTGCATCCTTTTAGCTCTACCTTCAGAAGATCCCCAGCCTTTGGCCACTTCTCACCACTTCCCTGACCCCAGCCTCTGTCCCCTCCCTAAGATTGTATGTAGGCTTCTCCTGCTGGGTCTCCCCACTTCTGTCCTTTCTCCCTTTTTTCAACACAGTAGTCAGAGTAATTCTATTTAAATGTAAATCAATGCATGCCTTGCCTCTGCTGAAACCTTAGGATGGCGTCTGTCTCCACCTAGAGTTGACACCTAGGTCCTTTGCCAGGCCTCCAAAGCCCCACGGGATCTGGCCCCATCTTATCTCTGGGATTGCATTCCCAGAACCCTTCCTCAGCCTCCTGTGTTCCTTGAAAACACCACCACGAACCCCCCTTCCAGACCTTCACACTCACTGGGCCCCTGACATGAATTCAAGACTTGCTCCCTCACTGCCTTCTGGACTTCACACCGATGTCACCTTCCACCCCAGGTAAAATCCCCTGACCCTCTCCACTCTCTTATCCCCTCCTAGCTCATCTCCCTGCAATCTTTTTCTCTTCAGCACTTTTTATCACCTAATATTTCATTATCATAGACTTTAGTGTACACATTGTTTTCACATTTTGTGCTCTCTACGGTTAAAGTTCAATGTCTGCTGTATGACAGGTTATAGTTTAATTGGCGACCATTTTCCTTTCATAATGGTGCATAAAATAATAGTACACTTTATAATCAAAAGCATCTTAGGGCTGATGAAACGTGGTCTGGAATTTACTTATTAAGTCATTTATCTGATTCCCCCAGATTCAAATACAAGTTCATGAGGGCAAGATATTTATCTGCCTTAAATCCTGCTGTATCCACATTACCCAGAATGATGCCTGGCACAGGGAAGTTTCCTAGCAAATTTTTATGTGTTGAATAAATGAACGAATGAATGAATATGTAAATGCCCTCAAGCTCATCCAGCTTACTAAGGTAGACAAATAATATTCACACTTAGAAGCAGCCCCAACTAGAGAGTGTGTCTCATTAGAATTAACGATAATCTGTCACACCTCACAACTGTGATCACGTTCCTCCCCCTTGTACCTCAAGCACGACCTGGCATGTTCCGAACTGCAGTAGCTGACATATTTGTCAGTCTTGCCAGGCCCTGGGGGGAAGAATTGTGTCTTACATGTTGCTGTGGCTCCAGAGTCTTCGAAGGGCTCAGGGAATATTTATTGGATGAGTAACTGTGCAATACACATATATTCATGTATATTTACGTTTATTCTGGGTACCTGAAATGTGCCAAGTGTGTAATAGCCTTCATTAACTCTGATCCTCCCCAGAGCCCCGTAGGGAGGAGATACTTGCCCTGCCCCGGATAGGAGGCTGGTGCCCAATAAGTGAAGTTGTCAGCACTATCTGCTACCTCTCTGCTCACCCCTTTCTCCCTGAGCTTACTGTTAGCACACTCCATGCCACGTTCTGGTGGTACATCCTGTTAGAAGGGAAAACCAAAAGAGCCCCCTCCTCACCCTCGGCATCATCCTGTGCCGTTGGTTGGCTGCAGGCCCACTCTGCAAACTGGCTTTTGATATTTCTGCCGCCCACTGGCACAACCAACCACTGGTGTGTCTGGGGAAAGGGGAAGTGGGTGAGCTAATGACCTTCCCACCCCGACCCAGCCTTATCAAATGAGGACTTGTCAAAGCAATAAAACTGCTGAGGAATGATTAGAGTTACTCTGTAGTCCTTTCCGTTAAGGATGTGTGTTAAAAATATTAAGTCACTTGAGATAATCCCTTGAGTTTATATTCTGTTAGGGGTTTTGTTTGTTTGTTTTGGTTTTTTGGTAGTCTGTTTTCATCTTAAGGGATGCATTTACGGGATTCAAACGAAAATTGTATAGAAAGGTTAACTGAAGAGAAATCCTGCTCTCCTTCACCCCGATCCTGCCACCTGTCCTATATGGTAACTACTTTGATTAGTTTCTTCATCTTTCTATTATTTCTGGTTCTACATACAATCGTATTTGCTCTTTTTTTTTTTTTTTTTTTTAGAGACAGAGTCTCACTTTGTTGCCCTTATTAGAGTGCCATGAAGTCACAGCTCACAGCAACCTCTGGGCTTAGGTGATTCTCTTGCCTCAGCCTCCCAAGTAGCTGGGACTACAGGTGCCCGTCACGACACCCGGCTATTTTTTTGTTGCAGTTTAGCCAGGGCTGGGTTTGAACCCGCCACCCTGGGTATATGGAGCCGGCGCACGACTCACTGAGCCACAGCACCCCCCCCTTATTTGGTCTTCTTATGCTTCAAATATGGTGCAATGTATAGATAATAGAAAAAAAAAGTACTCATCCTCTCTCCATTTCTTGCACAGAAGGTAGCATAGAATATATTCTGTGCTGCGCCTTGCTATTCTTTACCTTCACTGGAGATCTCTGCATCAGTACAAAGAGATCGTCCTCATTTTCTTACATAGCTATGTAATATTCCATTGCATAAATAGATTATAGTTGATCCAGTTGTCCCCTGTTGCTGGACTTTTGAGTTGTTTAAAATCTTTTGCTATTAAAAAGAGAGCTAAGGCTGGGCTCAGAGGGTCACACCTGTAATCCCAGCACTTCGGATGCCGAGGCGGGTGGATTGCCTGTGCTCACAGGTTTGAGACCAGCCTGAGCCAGAGTGAGACCCCCATCTCTAAAAATAGCCAGGCGTTGTGGTGGGTGCCTGTAGTCCTAGCTACTTGGGAGGCTGAGGCAAGAGAATCGCTGAAGCCCAAGAGTTTGAGGTTGCTGTGGCCACAGCACTCTACCCTGGGTGACAAAGAGAGCTAGCATGAAGGCTCTTACTTGTGGGTTATTTTATACTCATGCCAATGTATCTGTGGGGTAGGCGCATTCGGGGAGGACTGCTGAGTCAAAGGGTAAACTATATCCCTATTTTTGCTGGATATGGCCAAATTCCAAATACAGGGTTTCTACCACTTTACATTCCCACCAGGAAAGTGAGAAAGTGCCTAGTCCCCCTTCCCCATGGCCTCACAGTAGTGTATGTTGTAGTTTTTTTTTTTTTTTTTTTTTTGCAAATTTGGTTAAAGAAATATGTAGCTTTTCACCTCACTTAAAAGCCACTTGGGGGTGGTACCTGTGGCTCAGTGAGTAGAGTGTCAGCCCCATATACTGAGGGTGGTGAGTTCAAACCCAGCCCTGGCCAAACTGCATCAACAAAAAAATTAAATAAATAAAAAAACAAATAATAAAGTTTAAAAAAAAAAAAGCCACTCCAGGAGGCATCAATCACTTAAGCCTAAGGCATCAATCACTTAAGACTTGGAGGTTGCTGTGAGCTAGGATGCCACAGCATTCTATCCAGGGCAACTGAGTGAGACTCTGTCTCAAAAAAAGATAAAGAAAGAAAAAGGAAAAGATCCTCAACATCACAAATCATTGGAGAAATACAAGTCAAAATCACAGTGAGATACCACCACTCATTAGGATACTGGCTATCAAAAAACACACAAGTGTTAGTGAAAATGTAGAGAAATTGGATTCTTGGGCATTGCTGGGATTATAAAATAGTGCAAATCCTAAGGACAACAGTATTGTGGTTCCTCAAAAAATTAAAAACAGAACTACCATCTGATCCCACAATCTCATTTTTGTGTATAGGTTCGTAAGAATTGAAAGCAGGGTCTTGAAGAGTTATTTGCACACCCATATTCACAGCAGCCCCATTCCCAATAGTTACAAGGTAGAAGAAACTCCAGTGTCCATCAGTGGTGGACGGATAACCAAGTGCAGTATACATTTACAATGGAATGTTACCTTATTCAGCCTTGACAAGAAATGAAATTCTGATACATGCCACAATGCTGATGGGCCTTGAGGGTATTATTAAGTGAAATAAGCCGGTCACAAAAAGACAAATACTATGTGACTCCACTTAATTTGAGGTATCTGAAGGCGTAAAGTTTAACATGGTAGTTACTGGGGGTTGGGGGCAAGGAGAAAGGCGAGTTGTTTAATAAGTCTAGAATTTCAGATTTGCAAGATGGAGAAGATTTGAGAAATCTATTGCCCCATTATGTGAATATATTTTACTGGCCCCTGTCGTCCTAGCTACTTGGGAGGCTGAGGCAGGAGGATCACTTGAACCCAGGAGTCTGAGGTTGCTGTGAGCTAGGCTTACCCCACAGCACTGTAACCTGGGCAACAAAGTGAAATTCTGTCTCAAAAAAAAAAAAAAAAAAAGGCTGTGTAGTTAAAAAACGTAAAGATGGTAAACTTTATATTTGGTTCTTTTTAAATCACTGTGTGTGTGTGTGTGTGTGTGTGTGTGTGTGTGTAGGTATATTTATTGTAATGGCTCATGCCTGTAATCCTAGCACTCTGGGAGTCAAAGCAGGAGGATCGTTTGAGGTGAGGAGTACAAGACCAGTCTATACAAGAATGAGACCCCCCATCTAAAATATAAAAATTATTTGGGGCATGACTGCAGATGCTGGCATGGATGTGGAGAGAAGGGAACTCTGGTACACGTCTGGTGGGAATGCATACTAATACAACCTTTTTTGAAGGAAGTATGGAGAACCCCGAAAGAACTCAAGCTAGACCTCCCATTTGATCCTGCAATCCCATCACTGGGCATCTACCCAGAAGGAAAAAAATGCTTTTATCATAAGGACACTTGCACTAGACTGTTTATTGCAGCTCAATTTACAGTCACCAAAATGTGGAAACGGCCTAAATGCCCACCAACCCAGGAATGGATTAACAAGCTGTGGTATATGTACACCATGGAATACTATTCAGCCATTAAAAAAAATGGAGACTTTACAGCCTTTGTATTAACATGAATGGAAGTGGAACACATAATTTTTAGTAAAGCATCACAAGAAAGGAGATGCATGAATCCTATGTACTCAATTTTGATATGAGGACAATTAATGGCAATTAATGACATGGTGGGGATAGGAGAAGGGGAGATCAGAGAGAGGAAGAAGGAGGGAGGGGTGGGGAAGGGAATAGTAGAGAGAGGGAAAGTGGGGTGGGGTCATAGTGTGTGCCACACCTTTTGGGGGGGAAGACATGATTGTAAGAGGGACTCTACCTAACAAATGCAATCAGTGAGACCTGGTTTCTTGTACCCTCAATGAATCCCCAATAAATTAAAAAAAAAAAATCCCCAACAATTAAAAAAAAATTATTTAGGCATGGGGACGCCATCCTATAGTCCCAGCTACTCAGGAGTCTGAGACATTAGGTGGGGGTGGGGGGTGTCACTTGACCCTAGGAGTTGAAGGTTGGTGTGAGCTGTGAAGATGCCACTATACTCTAGCCAGGAAGACAGAGTGAGACCCTGTCTTAAGAAAAAAAGATATAAGATAAACCCTCAGCAAAGATTGACAAATTAAGTGAGCGAGTGAGTGAGCACCTGTGCTATCGGCAGCGTTAAGCCTCTCCTCTCCCCCAGGATGCCTCCACCCCACCTGAAGTGATGTTTTCCATACTGACCACAGAAGCCAAATTTCTAGCACACCTTGTCACACCCTACTTATGCTCTCCATTTTTCCGTCCCCAACAGGGAGGCGCCCAGATCAGCCTGGCCGAGGTCTGCCGGTCTGGGGAGAGGTCGACTCGCTGGTACAACCTCCTGAGCTACAAATACTTGAAGAAACAGAGCAGGGAACCCAAGCCAGTGGGTGCCACGGCCCCCACCCCAGGGCCTGCAAGCACGGTGAGGGGGGACCAGGTGTGCGCTGCCCTCCCACAGGGCAGCATCTGGATAAGCAGTGCCTGGATGGCAGAAGGGGACGCCTCCCGGGGGTGGGGAACATGGAGCAGAAGGGAGCGCAGGGGAGCAGAAGAGGACAGGGAAGGGAGGGCAGGGGAGCAGGAGAGGACAGGGAAGGGAGGGCAGGGGAGCAGGAGAGGACAGGGAAGGGAG
>NW_003852398.1:8561369-8576083 GCF_000181295.1 Otolemur garnettii | reverse complement strand
TAGCTCAGTGGTTAGGGCACCAGCCACATATACTGAGGCTGGCAAGTTCAAACCCAGCCCAGGCCTGATGAAAAATGATGACAACTACAACAAAAAAACAGCCGGGCGTTGTGGTGGGCACCTGTATTCCCAGCTACTTGGGAGGCTGAGGCAAGAGAACCACATAAGCCCACGAGTTTGAGGTTGCTGTGAGCTGTGATGCTACGGCACTCTACCGAGGGTGACATAGTAAAACTCTTGTCTCAAAAAAACAAAAAAGCACTTGATAAATGGTAACTGTTCTGTTATTAGTTTGAATTACTTGAAAAACTTAAAGTAGCTTGTTTCTGGTTTTTATAAGTATATTGTTTTCATTTTAATGTAGTACATTTTAACCTACTAAAATATCCCTAAACTGTTTGTACACTGTTTGCTTCAACTGTTCGCCACACCTCCCGGGCAGGTAAACTGGACAGAACTTAGTTGAGCAGTGAAGTTACCCTGGTGTGGAATATAGGAATCCTGTGGGATCCTGACCACATCAAAAAGTTAAATGGAGAGTGTCTGGGTTTTAGGTTGTCTTCCAGTTCTCCATAGTGATCCCTCTCTCTGTCAGAACTTTTGGTACTTTGAACAGTCACTGCCCAGAATTTCAATGGATTGGATCCCGCAGGTAGAAATAAGAGTGAGGATTGCATGTATTTGGCTTTCTTCCTTTCCCTCCCCCTGCTTCTCTTTCACCATTATCGTCATTAATTTCTGCACTTTTTTTGTATCAGGCACTGTCCTGTTTATTGTATACAGTTTGCCAATTAAGAAGTATAGAATTTCAGATTTGTAAGACTGTAAAACACACACTTAATAAGCAACAAATCTGGGTCTCAAACCCAGGTCTCTCTCCCTCTAAAAAGCAGACAGTGAGTTGGCATAGGGTTGGAAAACCCATCTCCTTTCTAGGGTGTGACCGTGGTTAAGTGACATCAACCATCAACCTTAGATGCACGAGTTCCTTCATTCCCAATCTCCCTGGAATCGCAGTGATCCCTCGCTATCAGGATGGCTGTAAAGATTAAAGAAGATGCTAGACACCCCTAAACCATCAGACCAACGTCACCACGCCAGGCATATTGATTTTGGTTCCCTCTTTCCTTCCCGTCACAGAAATTTCAGGAATTGTCCAGGCTCTGGCCCATACTACAAGGGTCATTGCAAAGTAGCCACGTCCCTAGAAAACTACACGATCTGATTTTCGCTTTAGCCTTAGCTGCCATTTACTGGATGCCAATTTTATGCTAGGTACTTTCCCATGTTTCATAATGCATATAGAGTTTCAGTCTTCATCACAAGCTTTTCTAGTAATTATTAGAAGAAACTGAGACTCAGAGAGGTTAAATTATTTCCTCAGGACAGCACCCACAGTGCACCCAATGACCCGGCACCCTGTGTCTCTGCAGGACGCTGTGTCTGCTCTGTTGGAACAGACAGCAGTGGAGCTGGAGAAGAGGCAAGAGGGGAGGAGCAGCACGCAGACGCTGGGAGACAGCTGGTAAGTGAGATGCCCTTGGGCACAGGAGCTGCCCTGTACTGGACCAAGGCTTAGGGCTGAGTTCCCAAACACCAGGGCAACCAAGAGAAGAGTCCCCCTGAGAAAACTGAGAACCTCTTTCCGATGGGTTTTCTACTGGCAACAGGGCAAAGGTACAGTAGTTTCCAAAATCCCTTCCCAGTTTGTTACTTTGAGTCCCATGACTCATGCACGCTAGTTCACACCTAATGTTATTTTTTATCTTGATACAAAAGTTTAATATTACTATAAGTAGAAAACTTGTATAATTTTCCATAAATTAAAGAGTCCTCAGTAAGAAATTGCATTGATATCTAGAAACAGACCGCAGAAATATGAGGCATAAATACAATAGAAGTTTATTTCTTCCTTACTTAAAAAGAAGAATGGAGCAAGGCACAGTGATGCATGAATGTAATCCCAGCTCTTTGGGAGGCTGAGTTGGGAAGATCACTTGAGCCCAGGAGTTTGAGACCAGTCTGGCCAACATAGTGAGACCCTTTCTCAAAAATTTTTTTGAAAAGAATGGAAGGAAACAATCAAAGACAGTGCAACTCTGTCAATGCCATGGTGTCACTAGGAACTCAGGCTCCTTCTCTGTCTGCTTTGTGCCTTTACTGTGTGACCTTAGTCACCGAGGCTGCTTTATAGCCCGGATGGCTGCTGGATTGTTAGCCCACAGGTAGGTTTCAATCAGGAAAGAGGTGACACAGAAGAGAGAGCCTGTCTACCTTTAAACCAAGGAGTAGCCCTGAAGGCCCCACACAGCAACTTCTGCCTGCCTCTCACTTACTTACCCTACCTAACCACAAGGGACTGGGGAATGGCATCTGTTAGTTGAGTACAAAAATCAAGTTTCTGTTATGAAGGAAAAAAGTGGACATGGATATTGGGTAAGTCATGAGCTAAGTCTGCCACGGAAAGTAACTGCAGAAAACTCAACATAATGAAAATAAAGCAATATTGGCTTGGCGCCTGTGGCTCAAGTGGCTAAGGTGCCAGCCACATACACCTAAGGTGGTGGGTTCGAATCCAGCCAGGGCCTGCCACACAACAATGATGGCTGCAACCAAAAAAATAGCCAAAGCATTGTCGTTGGCGCCTGTGGTCTCAGCTACTTGGGAGGCTGAGGCAGGAGACTCGCTTGAGCCCAGGACTTGGAGGTTGCTGTGAGTGGTGATGCCACAGCACTCTAACCAGAGGGATGGCCTGAGGCTCTGTCTCAAAAAAGAAAAGAAAGCAATATTATTAAAGTCTAGCTAGCTAGACTAAAGCTTGAGGTCTTCTCTCTCCAGTTATTAAAAAGGAAGGTTAGCAAGTGCTTCAGCAATTTTAAAGTCCTGCTACTGCCAGAGAAAGACTTTGTCCTTGACGTAACCAGAAGGTCTGAACAAGAAACCAAACAGGGATGCCTTTCTCCCTGCATGACTGAGTGCTGTTTAATTCCTTGTGTTAGGAGAAAGGTCTTATCACATGCTTTAAGCAACAATGACATGGAGTGGGGTTTGAATCCTGGCTTCTTCTAAAGCACCTTTTGAACTTTTTATTGCAGTATCATGTACCTACAGAAAAGTTCACCTAAGTGTACAGCTCCATGAATTTCCTAACTTCTCATGTAACTAGCATCAAAGCCAAGAAACCTAGCATCACCAGCACTACAGAAGCTCACACCTCGTTTGCTGTTAGGCAAGGCACTCTAACCTTGTCTGAGTCTCAAATGAAAACTGGGGAAATAATACCAACTCCATAGAGTTACTGGAAAATCCTAAAGGAAAAGATATTAATGATGATAAAGTACAAAGCGCACAGTGGATGCAAGGGGTGGAAGTTATTATTAGGAAAAAGAGAAGGAGCATTGCTAACGACTAGTGGAAAAAAAAAGTAAATCTTGTCTAATACATAGTCACAGCCTCTGAAACTCTCCATTTGGAAGGCAGTATAAGTTGGTCTTAAGTGCATATGCTTTAAATTCAGACAGGGATTCGAAATCCAGCTCTGCCAACTTCTGTGTCTGATCTGTAAGATGTTACTGAACATTAGGAAGTTTGGGAAGCTCCCTGGATCATTCCGACATGCAGCCTGGGCTAAGAACCACTGCTCTAAACTTCCGTTTCCTCATCTGTGAAACAGATTTTGAAATAACCACTATGTCGTAGGATACTTTGCAGATTCAGTAAAATTATGCAAGGCCAGGCACAGTGGCTCACACCTGTAATCCCAGCACTCTGGGAGGCTGAGCCAGGTAGATCACCTGAACTCACGAGCTCAAGACCAACCTGAGCCAGAGTGAGACCCCCGTCTCTAAAAATAGCCGGGCCTTGTGGCGGACGCCTATAGTCCCAGCTACCTGGGAAGCTGAGACAAGAGAATCACTTGAGCCCAAGAGTCTGAGGTTGCTGTGAGCTATGACACAGCACTCTACCAAAGGCAACAAAATGGGACTCCATCTCAAAAAAATAAAAATAAAAAAATACAATTATGCGTGTTGGCACATAAAAAATGTTTTTTTAATTATGAGTGATAAGCACTTAGCACAGACCCTGACCCAGAGGAAGCATTCATTATCTCCTCTGCATTATTTTATGATAGCCCTAAATTATATGTTTGATCTTAGAAGCCACCCCCTCTAGCAAACAATTTGTGGAAAGGGCCCCATGGTAAATGCTTTGTGGACCATGAGAATTCTGCCACGTCTAACTTACCTCTGCTGTTGTGATGGGAAGATGGCCACAGACAACATGTAAACCAGCTAGTGTCTGTGTTCCTTTGATGCTTCATTTATAGACACTGAAATTTGCATTTTATATAATTTGCATGCAACATCATGAAATATTCTCTTTTTGATTTTTCAGCCATTTAAAAATATAAAGACTGTTACCAGCTTGGAGTGTCTTAACACAAAGCAGAGGGCTGGATTTGGTGTATGAGCTTTCGTTTACCAGATCTTTGTTTTACTCTTCTCCCTTACTGTTTTTTCATGCAATCCAGAGTGTGCCAGCATTCCTGGAATTTTTGTATGTTCCTTTGTTTTACAGTTCTCTCTAAATTGTCTCAGTTTCTCTCTCTCTCCCTCTCTCTCTCTCTTTCTCTCTCTTTCTCTCCCCTCTCTCTCTCTCTCCTTCTCTCTCCTCTTCCTCTCTCAGGCACACTGCTATACCACACTGTAGGATGCATCACACAGGCAAAGGTCGGATGCCAGAAATAGGCCCAGGACCAAGCTCCCCAAACTCTGGCAGGAGATCAGTGGCTTCCACCAAATTCCAAGCTAGTGCTGAGACTTTTCAAGCCGTCTCCTAGCAACTGTCTTCTGTTCCTTCTCCCTTTGTGGCCCCCTGTCTCCCCACCCCCTGCCATTCAAACTTCCCCAGACGCTGACTTACAAAGAGCGCTGGGATCCCCGGGAGCTGCTGTAGTGGGGTGAATCCATCTGTAGCCCCTCCCCCAAGACTGGAGGCTGCTTCTGGTCCTGGGCTGTTCGCTGGCCTTGCTGGGCCTGCTCACTCTGGAGTGTGGAGGGCCCCAAAAGACCGGCCTTCTGTTCTCATTTGCAGTCCTCCTTTAGAACCTAAGGCCCGCACGCCACCGTATTCCCTCTTTGTATTTGCTTAGGTGTCCTTAGTGTATATAATCAGAAGGCTGGATTTTCTTTTTTAAGATCCACAAGCAAAACAAAGCTAAGAGTATTAGAAAATGTAGGAGAATATAATCACAAACAATGCTAGAGGGAACAATCCTTGTGTTTGCTTCCCTGGGAACTTTTGTATGTTTGTCTAGGACAGATGTTGAGAAGTGGCATGGCTAAGTCCCGGGGCTTGTGTGTTTTACATTTTAATAGACGCTGTTGTGGAGTAGTTCTCAAATAATATTTTTTAACAAAATGCTCCCACCAGCAATGATTAAGAGTACCCTTAACCTACACCCTTTCTAATCTACACGCCATATAATCAAACTGCTGTACTTAAGAATATGTACATTTTTTATTGTAACAGATAAGGCTAAATTGCCTTTGGGGTATAAATCAGCTGCTGTGATTTATGCTCAGGGATGTGCTTGTCTCCTACCTTTATAAGTACTGGGTATCATCTGGGATTTTTTGTTTGTTTGTTTTGCTTTGCTTTGTTTTGTTTTGTTTTTGCCATTCTAGTGAGTGGGATGATATTGTCTATTTTAATTATGTTTCTCTTTATAAGTGAGACTAAGTGGCCTTTTTTTCCTATCCTGGAATATTTAGGTCAGATTCACAGTCAAATAGAAGCGACTTCCATAGTAGTTAAGCGTTACGTGGAGCTGGACAAACTGGGCCCTTCCATAGGACAAAGGCCTGCCTGACCTCTGCTCTTCAGTTTTCGAATCTGTAAAATGGAGGCGATCTCTCTCTCTGCACTATTATAAGGATGTAGTATAGAGCCTGGAGTTCATTCAGCCTCTAATGAATGCTGTTCAATGTGGCTTCTGCAGAGCTCTCTGCCCAAGAGCTCCCTGTGTTTCAAGGCTCTCTCTCTTTTTTTTTTTTTTTTTTTTTTTTTTTTTTGACACAGAATCTCACTGTCGCCCTCTGTAGAGTTCTATGACGTCACAGCTCACAGCAACTTCCAACTCATGGGCTTAAGCGATTCTTTTGCCTTAGCCTCCCAAGTAGCTGGGGCTACAGGCGCCCACCACAACACCTGGCTATTTTTTTGTTGCAGTTGTTTTAGCTAGTTCTGGCCGAGTTTGAACCCGCCACCCTCGGTGTATGTGGCTGGCACTGTAACCACTGCTCTGGGTGCCGAGCCTCATGGCTTTTTTATTAGTAGAGAGGGAGGGTCCTGAGGCCGAGGAGGGAAAGCAGAGGCCCCTCCCTAGCCAGTGTCCTCATCCACAGGGGATGCTCCTGTTGGAGAGTTGGAGAGATCCAAGATTTATCTCCCCCGATGGGAAAATCCTTCGGAAGATTTTATGTTTATCCAAAGTTTCACCCAGCCAGCTAACTAGATGTCAGATTCTCTGCTTTTGGCTGGAATTCTTCCAGCTCAGTGTGATAACACTGTCTCATGCTGATCAGAAGCCTGGGCAGTTATGTATGTCTTTGAGAAGTCAAGATGGGACTAGAGATAAATGACTACTTAACACATGTAGTCCATTTGTCACACCAAATCCTTCCAACTCTGAAGTCCAAGGGAAAAGGATAGTTATAAATAATATTACCAAAAGTAAACTCTCTTCAACAAATGGTGCTGGAGCCATTGGATATCCATATGGGAAAAAAATAAACTTGGACACTTACTGCACATTACGTACAAAAGTTAATCTGAAATGGGTCACAGAGCTAAACATAAAAACTAAGACTATCAAACTTCTGAAAGAAAGCAGAAGAGAAATTCTTTGCCACTTCGGGGTAGGCAAAGATTTCTTAGGTAGGACATAAAAAACACCAACTATAAAAGAAAAAGTTAAATTGGACTTTATCACAAGCAGACACTCCTGTTCTTTGGAAGAATATGAAAAGGATAGCCAAGGACTAAGAGAATCTTTGCAATATGCATACTTGATAAAAAGGATGCCTATCCAGGCTCTAGCATGCTCTCCTACAACTCAATAATAAAAAGACAACCCAATTTTTTTTTTTTTTTGAGACAGAATCTCATTCTTTTGCCCCAGGCAAGAGTGCCATGGGGTCAGCCTAGTTCACAGCAAACTCAGACTCCTGGGCTCCAGCGATCCTCCTGCCTTGCCTCAGCCTCAGCCTCAGCCTCCTGAATAGCACTACAGGTGCCTGCCACCACATCCAGCTAACTTTTTCTATTTTTCATAGAGATGGGGTCTTGTCCTTGTTCAGGCTGGTCTCAAATTCCTGAGCTCAAGGGATCATCTTGCCTTGGACTCCCAGAGGTGGCTCTCTAGGGCTATAGGTGTAAGCCACCATGCCTGGCCAAGACAACCCAATTTTTGAGATGCTGAAGATTCTAACCAACCCTTCACAATAGAAAATAGTCAGTAAATTCATGAAGAATTTCTCAACAAGAAAATGAAAATTATGGAACACAATGACTCATGCCTATAATTCTAACACTTTGGAAGGCCAGTGAGGGAGGATCACTTGAGCCCAGGAGTTTGAGACCAGCCTGAAGAACATAGAGACCCTCATCTCTACAAAAAATAAAAACTAACTGGGTGTGATGACACGCACCTGTACCCCTAGCAGCTCTGAGGGCTGAGGCAGAAGGATCACTTAAGCCCAGAAGTTTGGAGTTGCACTGCATTCCAGCCTAGGTGACAGACTGAGACCCTGCCTATAAAAAATTTTAAAAGGGAGGGGTTGTGGTGGGCACCTGTAGTCTCAGCTACTCAGGAGGCTGAGGCAAGAGAATTGCCTAAACTCAGGAGTTGGAGGTTGCTGTGAGCTGTGACATCACAGCACTCTACCGAGGGCGATAAAGTGAGATTCTGTCTCTAAAAATAAATTTAAAAAATAAAATAATAATAACAAAAAAAAGGGGAGTGCCCAGGCACAGTGGCACACCCCTATAATGCTAGCACTCTGGGAGGCCAAGGCGGGTGGATTGCCTGAGCCCAAAAGTTCCAGACCAGCCTGAGCCACAGTGAGACCCTGTCTCTAAAAATAGCCAGGTGCTGTGATGGGCACCTGCAGTCCCAGCTACTTGGGAGGCTGAGGCAAGAAAATTGCTTAGGCCCAAGAGTTTGAGGTTGCTGTGAGCTGTGATGCCCCATTACTCTACTGAGGGTGAAAGGGAAACTGTCTCAAAACAACAAAAAAAAAGGGAGAGAGGGAGAATGGGAGGAAAGAAGGTGGGGAAAAAAGAAAATGCAAATCAAAGCCACAATAAGATACAAGTACACAGCCAGTAGAGTAACCAAGTATAAAGGGTGTCAATACCAAGTACACCTGAGGATCTGGGACTCTCACAGCATATAAAGGGTGTCAATACCAAGTACACCTGAGGATCTGGAACTCTCACAGCATATAAGGGGTGTCAATACCAAGTACACCTGAGGATCTGGGACTCTCACAGCATATAAAGGGTGTCAATACCAAGTACACCTGAGGATCTGGTACTCTCACAGCATTGCTGATGGGAACATAAAATGTCAAAATCACTTCGGAGAAGCAGTTGTTAGTTTCTTAAAAGGTACACTGATACTTACTGCATGACCCAGCAGTTATGCTCTTAATTATATTCTTCTGTTATGCACTGAATTGTGCCCTCCCCCTCCAAAATCCATATGTTGAAGCCCCAACCTCAGAATGTGACCACATTTGGAGACAGGTGATTAAGTTAATGTGAAGTCATTGACGTTACAGTGAGCCCTAATACAATCTGGCTGGTGTCTTTACAAGAAAAGGCAATGTGGACACACAGAGACACCAGGGGGTGTGTGGGCATAGAGGCCATGTGAGCACACAGCGAGAAGGCAGCAATCTGCTACCCAGGGTGAGAAGCCTCAGGGGAAACCAAATTGCTGGCACCTTGACCATGGACTCAGCCTCCAGAATTATGACAAATACATTTCTGTGGTTTAAGCTGCCCGGCCTGTGGTATTTTGTTTCAACAGCCCTAGCAAACATATATTATCCAAGAGAGATAAAAACCTGTATCTATACAAAACTTATACATCGTCCAGGTGCAGTGGCTCATGCCTAGAATCTTAGCACTCTGGGAGGCCCAAGTAGGTAGATCACTTGAGCTCAGGAGTCGAGACCAGACTGAGCAAGAGTGAGATCCCCATCTCTACTAAAAATAGAAAAAACTAGCCAGGCATCATGTAGTCCCAGCTCTTCAGGAGACTGAGGCAAGAGGATCATTGAAACCCAGGAGTTGGAGGTTGCTGTGAGCTATGATGCCATGGCACTCTAGCCTGGGGCAATGATATATCCATCTAAAGGAAAAAGGCGTGAGTTGCTGATGCATGCAGCAACATGGACGAACTGGCTGGGTGCAGTGGCTCACACCTGTAATCCTACCACTGAGAGGCTGAGGCAGGAGAATTTGAGCTCAGGAGTTTGACACCAACCTGAGCAAGAGAGAGACCCCTGTCTCTACTAAAAATAGAAAAAAATAGCCAAGCATGGTGGTGCATGCCTATAGTCCCACCTAATTGGGAGGCTGCAGCAGGATTGCTTGAGTTCAGGAATTTGAAGTTGCTGTGAGCTAGGCTTAGGCCATAGAGCAGAGTGACACTCTGTCTCAAAAAAAAAAAAAAAAAAAAAAGCCAAGCGAGGTGGTTCTGTAATGGTAGCACTATAGGAGGCCGAGGTGGGTGGATTGCCTGAGATCACACGTTCAAGACCAGCCAGAGCCAGAGCGAGACTTCATCTCTAAAAATACCCAGGCGTTCTGGCAGGCACCTGTCATCCCAGCTACTCAGGAGCCTAAAGCAAGTGAATTGCTTGAGCCCAAGAGTTTGAGGTTGCTGTGAGCCATGATGCTATGGCACTCAACCAAGGGCAACAAAGTAAGACTCTGTCTCAAAAAAACAAAACAAAAAAAGATATGGTGGCACAAAGAAGGCAGAGTGAAAAGAGTGTGTCCTATCTAATTCCCTTTACATGAAACTCTAGAAAAATCACATCTGATCTGTAATGACAGCTCATCAGTGGCTGCCTGGGAATTTGGGGGGGATAATGGAGTGTTCTGTATCTTGAGTACAGCAGTGGTCACACAGGTAGGTACATTGCTCAAAACTTATAAAACTATACCCTAAAAATGCATTTTGTGTGAATTATACCTCACTAAAATTATCGGTTTTTTTAAAAAAAGCCTGTCCTCCGTCAAGAAAAAGCTTAGAAGCCCTGCCCTGGCTGCACTTCAAGGCAGGTGGATAGAGGCAGAGTGGTTTCTGGCTGGGTAACCACAGCGCTTTGCCATCACAGGAGGTACGAGGAGGCCAGTGAGAATGAGGCAGCAGCTGAGGAGGGAGAGGAGGAAGAGGACGAAGAGGGAGAGGAGGATGGCTTCACAGAGAAAGCCTCACCTGATCTGGACGGGTACCCAGCATTAAAGGTAGGGAGGGCTGGGGTGTGGAAGACCTGCCATGGGGAAATCGCCTTCAGTCCTTGAGCCGAGGTGGTCAGACAAGGCTAGGAGGTAAGTCCTGTCCTCCAGCATCAGGGGACAAGCCCTTGGAATGGAGTGATGGGCACTAAGCTAGTACAGGAGTATCTCTGCCTGGACTTTGGGTCATCTTGGGGACAGTGCACCAGGAGAAGCTGACTTACCCCTGTCTTTTGCCCTCCTCTATTTTCTCTGGACAGAGCTCTAGCCTTGCAGTGAGATGGGTTTGGGTTCAAATCATGGCTCTGCTACTCCCGAGCTGTGTGCTCTTAGTCAGATGAGTTTATCCCTCTCCAGCCTCGATTTCCTCCTCTCTGACGTGGGCACAGTAATACGAATCTTGCAGATGGGTTGTGAGGCTTCTGAGAGAGTAATGTAGGTCTTCATCTGAGGGGTCCTGGCAAGTTCCTTGCCCCCCCTGCTTTGCTGCTGCACTGAGGTTACCTGTGAGAACAGGATTCACTCTCTGGATGTCCAGACCCAGGACTCCTGGAAGGAGAGCACTTGTGTGTGTAAGCAGGGCACTTGGGCTGGAGCTGCAAGGAGTGTGTTGCACAAGGTTCCTGGCTTCGGCGGGGCTGCGGGAGAACCTGGCTCCTTTTTTTTACTTTTTCACACCAAAGGGGCATCATTTTGTAATTTTTCCAGCTGGAGACTGGGGGGTGGCATCTTTTCTCAAAAATTACCCAAAACACTATTTAGGCTAACAAAGGTCCTGCATTTAGGAGTTTTTGTTTGTCTTTTTACTGGAGCTGGAGTCTTATGCATGCACAGTAGAAAATCTCATGGCCTAGTTTTTAAAACAAGATGTATTGGTTGTCTACATAGTTCTAAGAAAGCATCCAGGGCAGTGGAGACCTGGGTATGATTTGTCAATAGGTGGTTGGTACATAAATCTTGAGGGTGTGAAGTGTAAGATGTACGGTTCCTGGGGGACCCCTATTGACTTGAGTTTATTTGGGTACCGAATGTGCTCCCACTACACCTGACCATACGTGCCATGGAGGAACAGGGTTGGCCCTCCCAGCCTTTGGTCCTGTCCTGGCCGTGCACTGGGCTGTGTTAAGCTGGTAGGCTGGAGCTGAGTCTCTAGACGAAAGTCAAGATGACAGGAATGGGGATAGGCAGAATGGTCTCGGGTGGCTGCCTAAGACTCTGTGGGCACTGGCGGCCTCAAAGCTGTGACTTCTTCCTCAGGTGGACAAAGAGACCAACACCGAAACCACAGCCCCGTCCCCTACAGTGGTACGGCCCAAGGACCGACGGGTGGGTGCCCCATCTCCGGGGCCCTTCCTCCGAGGGAGCACCATCATCCGCTCTAAGACCTTCTCCCCTGGACCCCAGAGCCAGTACGTGTGCCGGGTAAGCAAGCACATGGCCCCTTCCTCCTTTCCCTGAAGTTACTAAGAGCCATGCATAGATCTGGGTACAAATCCAGATCACTGTCACATCATGGGGCTATCCATTGGCAACCTAATGACCAGGATCCTGAGTCTCCCTGGCTAGCATTCACAGATCCAATTCACAGGAATGTTTTAAATAAAAAATGGAAAGGGCGAGGCCTGGTGGCTCGTACCTGTAATCTTAGCACTGTGGGAGGCTGAGACTGGAAATCATTGGAGGTCCAGAGTTCAAGACCAGGCTGAGGCCAGGTGAGGAGACTTACACCTATAATCCTAGCAATCTGGGAGTCCAGGTCAGGTGGATCACTTGAGCTCAGGAGTTCAAGACTAGCCTGAGCAAGAGTGAGACCTCCATCTCTTTTAAAAATAGAAAAACTGGCTTGACGCCTGTGGCTCAACCGGCTAAGGCGCCAGCCACATACACCTGAGCTGGCGGGTTCGAATCCAGCCCGGACCCGCCAAACAACAATGACGGCTACAACCAAAAAATAGCCGGGCTTTCTGACAGGCGCCTGTAGTCCCAGCTACTTGGGAGGCTGAGGCAGGAGAATCGCTTGAGCCCAGGAGTTGGAGGTGGCTGTGAGCTGTGATGCCATGGCAGTCTACCCAGGGCAACAGCTTGAGGCTCTGTCTCAAAAAATAAAATGAAATAAAAGTAAAAATAGAAAAACCAGCCAGGTGTTGCAGCAGGCACCTGTTGTCCCAGCTCCTTGGCAGACTGAGGTAAGAGGATCACTTAAGCCCAGGAGTTTGAGGTTTCTGTGAACTATGACGCCACGGCATTCTACCCAGGGCAATAGAGTGAGACTCTGTCTCAGAAAAAAAAAAGAAAGAAAAGAAAAGATTATCCTGAGCAAGAGTGCTACCTCACCTCTACAAAAAATGGAAAAATTAACCAGGCTTGGTGGTGGGTGCTTGTAGACACAGCTACTCAGGAGACTGAGGCAAAAGGATCAGTTGAGCCCCAGAATTTGAGGTTGCTATGAACTATGATGATATCCCTGCACTCTAGCCTGGGAGACAGTGAGACTATGTCTCAAAAAAAATTTTTTTTTTTATAAAGGAAAAGACTTAGTACCCGCTCAATGTTATTATAAGTCCAACCAATTCACTTCCTCCTTGGTCACATTGTGTAGCCCTAACTGAGGTCCCCTAAGACAGTGCTGTCACATCTTTCCCACCCCAGGGTTGCAAAAGGGCAACAGGCATATCTTTTATTTCACTCAGGGTTTTTTTATTTTTTTAATTGAACTTGTAACATTTAAAATTTTTAAAGACAATTAAAAATAAAATTAAGATGGAGAAGTGTAACCTAAAATTCCAGCTCCTCTTGGAAAAAAGGACTGTTGGCATGAGACACACCTCACGTTCTCTCATGGCAACCACTGTCTGGTGCTGAGCAGTGCAGGCGGCTGCCCTTAGATGATGGGGGATGGGGCCTTTCCAGCACACTCTAGGCTCCACCTGGCCCCCTTTACCTGTCCCGGTTGCCCACCTGTTCTTTACAGACCTACAGTGGCCTTCATTTCTTCACCCCCTCACTTTGCTGTCCAGTTCTCCTGTCCCTTCCTAGGGTAGCCCATCTACCTTAATTCTACCATGCACAAGGGTCTGAGGACTTTGACAGTCTGGGGGGCCTTGCTGATTACTGGGGCTACAGGACTAGCTCCTGCTCCCACCTGTCCAAGGGATGACACAGATGAGAAATGAGTATGCCTTACCTGCATCCTGGGCTCAAGTGATCTGTCAATAACCTTCTTTCCCCTCCCCCATGTAGAACTATTAAAGAATAACTAGGGGCATAAACAGAAGCTTCCTGTGGCTGGTGTTCCAATAATTTGTCACAGAAGAGGAGGCTGGTAGGATCCATCCTATATCATCAGCCTGCCAAGTACCTGATTATTGTTATGGAGGGAGGGGATAGGAAAGGTTCAATGTCTGAGAATTCAGCTTTCAAGGCCCACAATTGCAAGAGTGAGTAGAGAAGTGCATTTCTTCATAACGTGAACATTTTACTAATTTACTGGCTACTTATCAAATTATTTCCCGTGAAAACATTCCCTGTAGTCACTCCCAGGACTAACATAAACCCCTCCTGCTTTTGTTAAACCTCTAGCTAATTATTTGAGCTTGTAAGCATTTGCAAAGATATTACAGGCGTAATGCATGTTGGCTGTCTTGCAAGGGGTACAGGGTTTCCTGAAGTCACTGAATGTGATGTTGGGGGATTCCTAAATCACAGGTGAAGGATCCTGCAGTTAAGCTAGCTCACAACTACAGAAGAGAAAAATCCAATCAGTGTTTCAAACATGAATAATTTGGCGGATTTAGAAAAGCCCTCAAGATAATGGATAAAATCCTCTGTTTTCTGCAAAATTACCGCCTTTATGAACGTGCAGTGGAAACCAAACACAAAGAGAAGAATGTCACTCATCAGGACAGTTACACCAAAAGAAATTAGTGTTTGATTCATGCTTTTTCTTTCAGGATTAGAATGCAGTTGTCATTTTGTTAGATGAAAGATATAAAATAGAGTAACTTTGTTGTTTGTTTGTTTGTTTTAGAGACAGTCTCATTTTGTCGCTCTCAGTAGAGTGCGGTGGCATCACAGCTCACAGCAGCCTCCAGCCCTTGGGCTTAGGCGATTCTCTTGCCTCAGTCTCCCAAGTAGCTGGGACTACAGGCGCCTACCACAGTGCTTGGCTATTTTTTTTT
>NW_003852398.1:8558745-8561141 GCF_000181295.1 Otolemur garnettii | reverse complement strand
TATATGGGGCCGGCGCCCTACTCACTGAGCCACAGGCACCACCGAAATAGGGTAACTTTGGTGAAGTGTTTCTCTTTTCCAACTAAAGACTCAAACATGAGCTGGGAGTGGTGGATCTCCTATAATCCTAACACTCTGGGAGGCCAAGGTGGGTGGATTGCCTGAGCTCAGGAGTTCCAGACCAGCCTGAGCAAGTGCGAGACCCCATCTCTAAAAATAGCTGGGCATTGTACCAGGTGCCTGTAGTCCCAACTACTTGGGAGGCTGAGGCAAGAGGATCACTTGAGCCCAGGATTATGAGGTTGCTTTGAGCTGTGACACCACAGTACTGTACTGAGGGTGACAAAATGAGACTGTCTCAAAAGGGGGGGGTACGGGGGGGACAGGGCACTGTGGCTCATGCCTATAATCCTAGCACTCTGGGAGGCTGAGGCAGGTGGATTGCTTAAGCTTAGCAGTTCAAGACCAGCCTAAGCAAGAATGCGAACCCAGGCTCTAAAAATAGCCAGGCATTGTGGCAGGTGCCTGTAGTCCCTGCTACTCAAGAGGCTGAGGCAAGAAGATAGCTTGAGCCCAAGAGTTTGAGGTTGTGAGCTAGGATGTCATGGCATTCTACTGAGGGCATCAAAGTAAGATTCTGTCTCATTTATAAATAAATAAATAAGATAAATAAAAAATGAGACTCAAACGTTTTCCTCCAGTGTTCATTGTAAAGTTCCTGTCCCCTGTTTAAATGGATTACTTTAAGTGACCCTTTTCCAGGATTGGCACCCTCAAATACTTAAACATTCCAGTCCCACTTACTAAGTGTATACACCAAACACTATGTGGAACACTTCCCATATTTTACTATCTGCTCCAATTTCCAACCCTGCAAGACTACAAATTAAGAGATTGCTAGTCAAGGCTGGGCGTGGAGGCTCAAGCCTGTAATCCCAGCACTCTGGGAGGCCAAGGTGGGTAGATCACTTGAGCTCAATGAGTTCAAGACCAGCCTGAGCAAGAGCGGGACCCCAGCTCTAAAAAATAGCCAAAAAGAGAGATTTCCCATCAATGGGAATCACGTGCCCCATGAGGCTTTTCTTAGCAAAGTCATGTATTTTTTTTTTCCTCCAACTGGCCCTCTTTAGCCCAAGCTTATCTCTTATAAATCTTACTGAAGACTGTAGGAAGTAGCCAACTTTCTGATTGTTTTCCTGTCATTTCCTCCTAAAACTATAGTCATGTAGTCTGTCTCCCAAGGCACACCAGGCAACAGTTTAATCCTCTGTTTTGCACCCACAAAATGAGCAGGCACTTGGGGGTTGTGCTGTGTCTCTCCCCCTCCTCCCCCACATAGCCGCTTCTGACCGACAGCCCTGCACTTGCTGCCTGGACCCCTCACAGAGTTTCTTTGCAAGCAGCAGAAACAGACTGTGAGCAGCACAGGCAGGAAAGAAACTTTTAGAAAGGAAGGGTTGAAGTAGCTCCTATACTCCTGTGGAGCCAGCCTCAGAAGCGAGGTAGGAGCAAGGGAGGCCATAGCACAGCCTAAATCATGCCGCAGAGCCAATCAGGGCACAGTACACCAACGCCGCTGTAGATCGTGGCCCTCGGATGGCCCCACCACTGCCTCTGGTGTTCAGTCCTGATGCCTCCACCAGGTTCTTGCCACTGACGCTCACGGACTCTCTGGTGGCTGCTGCTGCCACTGCCACGTAGTTTTCCCCGGAGATACCAACAGGCATGGCACATTTGTGGAACAAAAATGAGAGTAACCCTTTAGGCACAGGAACAAGGAATTGGATCTAACCATCCAAGTTAAGATTCAAAGTTAAGATTTAAAGATTCAAAGTTAAGATTCAAACAATGAATTGGGTCCAACCATCCAAGTTCAGATCCAAAGCCTGAGGCAGTTGCCTCCAATTGACAGGGCCTGGTCCTAGCTGGAGGAAGGCTGAGGAAGCATGTCTGCCACATCCAGCTTCATTAATGGGAGGTGGGCTTTCTTTCCCAGCAAAAGTCATAAGGTGGGGTTTTCCCACCCATTCAGGGATTTCAAACACTAATCAGCAACATTCTCTCCCCCTACTAAAAAAAAACAAACATATTTTCTATGTCATTTAATCTTGTAAACAACTCTCCAAGGTGAGTTATGTTAACCCCATTTCATAGATGCAGGAACTGAATTTTTTTTTTTTTGAGACAGAGTCTCAGTTTGCTGGCAATAGAGTGCTGTGGCATCACAGCTTATAGCAGCCTCAAACTCTTGAGCTCAAGCAATTCTCTTGCCTCAGCCTCCTAAGTAGCTGGTAGGACAGGCATCCACCACAACATCCAGCTATTTGTAGAAATAGAGTCTCGCTCTGGCTGACGCTGGTCTCAAACTCGTAAGCTTAGGCAATCTACCCACCTCG
>NW_003852398.1:8557150-8558234 GCF_000181295.1 Otolemur garnettii | reverse complement strand
AGAGACCAAATCTCAGTCTGTTGCCCCAGGCTAGCATGCAATGAGGTCATCATTGCTCAAAGCAACCTCAAACTCCTAGGTTCCTCCTGCCTCAGCCTCCTGAGTAGCTGGGACTAGACATGCCCACCACAACACCCAGCTAGTTTTTTTTCTATTTTTAGTAGAGAAGGAATCTCTTGCTCAGGTTGGTCTCAAACTTTGAACCTCAAGAGATTAGCCATCCTTGGCTTCCCAGAGTACTAAGATTATAGGTATGAGCCATCATACCTGGTCAAATCTATAGCTTTTCTTTTATTTTTTTGAGACAGAGTCTTATTATATCACCCTCGGTAGAGTGCTGTGGCATCTCAGCTCACAGCAACATCAAATTACTGGGCTTAAGTGATTCTCTTGCCTCAGCCTCCCAAGTAGCTGGGACTATAGGCATCTGCCACAACACCCAGCTATTTTTTTGTTGCAGTTGTTGTTGTTTAGCTGGCCCCGGCTGGTTTCGAATCCATCAGCATTGGTGTATATGGCTGGTGCCATAACCACTGTGCTACAGGCACTGAGCCTAAACCTATGGCATTTCTATCAGTCAGAGCCGCCTCTTAAGGGTCTTCCTCTGGCCTGCATGAGTCTTAATTGCAAGTATCCCCTTCTGCTGGCCTGACATCACACCTCTACACAAGAAGTACTGTCTCTGGGTGGCTCCCTGGCTTGGTCTTCAGCACAGCCCGTGTCACTTGGTTAGTTTCCCTGGCTTGGGCACCACCACAGAACTGTAAGTCCATGAGGAAGGATAATGTATCACTTCTCCGCAGCTCTCCTCAGCACCCATTATGTGTTTATCTGCCATGCCTCCGCCTTTCTGGGTTGACCCACTTTGACCAAATGGATATAGTCCTCCGAAAATTCTCGTTCCTGCATTTGCTCCCTGGGACTTTATGTTACTTCCTCGCTCTCTACATCACTTTCCCTAGGGGACAACATTCCCTACCATGGCTGAGATGAAATACATTAAAATATCTTTATGTTGGGGGCGGCGCCTGTGGCTCAAGGAGTAGGGCACTGGCCCCATATACTGAGGATGGCGGGTTTAAAC
>NW_003852398.1:8556124-8556329 GCF_000181295.1 Otolemur garnettii | reverse complement strand
TGGGCTTTTGCCTTTGAGCTGCATTTTTAAAATCTTTTCCTTAATATATCAATCCTGACAGTGGTTCCATTTGAGCCAGTAAAGGTGGGCTCTGGGCACCAGGGAAGAGGCAATGCAAACAGCCCTTTGTGTAAAAGGTCAAGGGGGCTGTACACCCTGGAGCCACACTGCCTGGTGTCAAGCCCTGTGGTGCTGTTGACCAGCT
>NW_003852398.1:8555006-8555800 GCF_000181295.1 Otolemur garnettii | reverse complement strand
TGCCCCGTGACTGCTTATAAACAGAACAGAGCGTGACGTGAAAATCCAGTGTTTGCACAAGGAAGAGAAGGGTCAAGCTGAGTGGTGGAACCCGACCTCCCTCTAGGCCTTGGTGCCTACAGAATGCACTCTGACCGTGCTTAACATCCCATGACTTTTCTCTTGCAGCTGAACCGGAGTGATAGTGATAGCTCCACTCTGTCCAAAAAGCCACCTTTTGTTCGAAACTCCCTGGAGCGACGCAGCGTCCGGATGAAGCGGGTGAGAGTTACCTCGAACCTTTTGTGTACCTTCCCATCCCACATTTCCCTAAGCCCCGTGTCCTGCACACATATCCCCCATCTCTGGCCATTCTCCTCAGCCACTGGTTTGAAGAATGTTGCTCTTGAAAGCGTGATGGTATTTGCAAACAGAATTTTGTGAACTCCAAGGCTTGTGCTGGCACTGGGGATGGTGCCAAAGGATAAATTCAACCTTATTATTATGATAGGTCAGATGAGGAGTTTGCACAATTGGCCTTGTCTTCCTGGGTAGAAATCAAAGTCAGTAAGAACTAACCAACTCTAGGCCAGGTGCGGTGGCTCACACCTGTAATCCTAGCACTCTGGGAGGCCTAGACGGGTGGACTGCTTGAACTAATGAGTACGAGACTGGCCTCAGCAAAAGCAAGACCCATCTCTACTAAAAATAGAAAAAAACTGAGGCAAGAGGATCGCTGATGCCTGAGTTGGAGGTTGCTATTAGCTATGATGACATCACAGCACTCTACCCAGGGCAATAGCTTAAGACTCTGT
>NW_003852398.1:8549313-8553871 GCF_000181295.1 Otolemur garnettii | reverse complement strand
TTGTTTGGCGGGCCCAGGCTGGATTCGAACCTGTCACCTTAGGTGTATGTGGCTGGCACCTTAGCCGCTTGAGCCACAGGCACCGAGCCTCTATGTAGCTTAATTCTTAAACAGGGTCACCATCTGGTGGTTAACATGACCATGATTAGTCCCCAGTTTACACTCGCTGGCCGAGCACCTCTTTGGTGCTGAGAGACATTGCCTCTTTTCCAGGTAGATCAACAAAGTGCCAGAATTAAGTATTAAGGGCCAGGCTGTGATAACATGGCCACCTGTGAACACAGCCAGGTTCAGTCACATTCCTTTTCCTGATGCCCCATGCCAGCTAGGTGGTCCGAGTGAGGAGGAGGAGTGCATCTCCAAGGGCAGATGAGAACACTGTTACTGTCACCCCGGGGAAGTGGTGCAGCCCACGTAGATGTCCGATACAGGGTCACAAAGTCAAGAAGACATGACTGCTTCTCTCCAGGGGAGACAGACCTGCATGAGGAAACAATGTTGGGACAGGACAGTGGCAGGAACCCACTCACTGAGCATGTACATGGGAGGGCACCAGGACAGAGCCTGCTAGCGGGGTCTGCAGCCAATGCCCAGGGTGGAGTCTCAGCTTTACCACTAATGTCTCTGCCAGCCTCACCTGTGCATGTGGTAACAGTTGGGACCTCGTAGGGTTCTTGTGACATGGAATGAAGTAATGCTCGATAAATGTGGGCTGTTTAAGTAGAAGAATACAAGACAGGCTTCTGGAGGAGGGAAAGCCCTATATTGAAGGAGTGGAAGCCACAGAAACCAAAGAGGGACTTGAGGTTCAGAGCAGGGGACCGTGGCTCCTGGCCGGGGCCCTCTCATGCCTCCCCCTGCCCACAGCCTGCCTCCGTCAAAGCCCTGCGCTCCGAGCGTCTGCTCCGCACCTCTCTGGACCTCGAGTTGGACCTGCAAGCAACAAAAACTTGGCACAGCCAGCTGACCCAGGAGATCTCGGTGCTGAAGGAGCTCAAGGAGCAGCTCGAACAGGCCAAGAGCCACGGGGAGAAGGAGCTGCCGCAGTGGGTGCGTGAGGACGAGCGCTTCCGCCTGCTGCTGAGGATGCTGGAGAGGCGGGTGAGTGCTCCTGACCCAGGGGGAGGTGCCGAGGGGAAGCGAGGCCCCACCACCCCGTCACATCCCCTGTGATCCCCACTACAGGCCTTAGTGGGTGTCCCAAACACGCCTCATTCCTCTTAGCAGAGGGACCAGGAGACTCTCAATGGGCTGCAAGGCCCATTCGCTGCCTCTATTGAGGTGTTCCTGCATGCCAGACCTTACTGCTGGCAGGTGCTTGGACACAAACCTTAACAGAGCAAAGATAAGACACTGACCACCTTGGCACCGGCCTAGGAAGTCCCACAGGGCAGCTGTCTCCAAGGGAGAGAAGGGCTGATCACCAAGGCTTTATGCTGACAGAGACTACCCTGGAGTGCAAGACTGCCCTGCTGCAGTGAGTCTGAGAGACTTGAGGGTTGATCAAGGAGAAAAATATAACCACACAGTAGCAGGAACATAGTTTTATTTGGACTGTGCTTTCACAGATTGGCCTGCAGGGGGAGTCTCATAGAGCATGAGACCTTCCAAAGGTGCTGGGGACAACTGCCCAGTAGGAAAGAGGGCCGGAGAACTCCCAGTGGAGGGGAGGGCTGAAGAGGGGGCTCACACATGGGGACGATGTCAATCAGAGGCACAGTGGGGTGTCTCTGGGTCAGAAAACCCCAAAGCACAGCAGGACCAGCAGCCCAAGTCCCTTATAGGCCCAGGCTTTATCTTGTCTGTGGCTAGCAAATACTGAGTACAGTTTCACAGGTTATGCAAAGTAGAAAGGTTCTAAATGGCTTTTTAGGAAAAGCTGCTTATTTATGCTATATGTAAAACAATTGAAAGGCTAAAAATGGAGTTTGGCTCCAGTGGGCTTTTGAGCTAAGAGCTCCTTGTCTATCAGAAGTAGTAGATGACTTAGGCCCAATAGACAAGGGTTGGCTTTGACTCATTTATAACAAGTAACACCTGCCACTCTGTGGTTGGCACCCATAGCAAGAAAGAAAAGCTTTTCCTAGTTCTCTCTGCACAAAGCCAGACACTGCAGAGGGCACCTTACAGAGGGCGCCTACTGAAATCTCAGCTCTCCGTGCAGATGGTGACACCCTCAGGCAGGAAGATGGTGCTGGATGTCTCAGGCCTGGGCTCATATGGAAGCTTCAGCCTGACTCTGGCAATTTCCAAGTTTCAGAAATGTTTCTCTCTTTCTCACTTATTTTAAATACGCTGTATACTTAAACCAGGGTTATAAAAAGGTTGTATTAGGGGAAAATAGAAAACCAGAAAGCTTAAAGCAGGAGAAGAAAAGAAATATATGGCAAACCTAAAGTAACCTGTGGTTGGCTATTATATTTATCTTCGAGCATCCTGGCAGTCAAGGTGAAAAGTGACAAGAAAGCAAGTACCTATGTGTCCTGTCCCACTTGCAAAAGGCTAAGCAGCCAGATGTTTCCTGAATTAAGAAAACTTGACCTTTCAGCCAGGCTCATGCCTATAATCCTACCTCTCTGGGAGGCCAAATTAGGTGGATTGCCTGAGCTCATGGGTTCGAGACCAGCCTGAGCAAAAAAAAAAAAGCGAGACCCTATCTCTAAAAGTAACTGGTGTTGTGGCAGATGCCTATAGTCCCAGCTTCTCAGGGGGCTGAGAAAGGAGAATCACTTGCGCCTAAGAGTTTGAGGTTGCTGTGAGCTGTGATGTCAAGGCACTCTACTGAGGGCGACAAAGTCAGACTGTCTCGATAAAAAGAAAAAAGAAGAAGAAAACTTGACCTTTCAAGTAGTAAAAAGTAATAATAACAATACATCTATGACTTTTACCAAAGAACTATTTAAATGACAGCTTTATTGGCCAATATTCTGACTTTGTGCAATGTTTTCAACTACACAGTATGTGGACATTTTAGAGCTCTCTGTGGTTTGTCATCCGCAGTGTTTGCATAGGTTTACATCAGGAGGAGGGGCTCGTAAGCAGCACTGCGTGGCTTGGAGTTGGATTTCCACCACGTCTTAGTTTTTGGTGTTAAAGAAATTTCTTAATACGCCTGAGCCTCCATTTCCTGGTCTGTAAAACAGAGGAAATAATAAAATCTACCTTCCTAGGTGGCCTGAGGATTAGATGAGGTAGAACATTTCACCTGGCAGCCCTCATCTCCTCACTTCCTCAGATCCACACAGGTATTCAGCTCCCTGGCCCCCACAATCTGGCCACTGGGACAGGTGACATGCACACTTTACTTATTCTGAGTGAAGCGCTCCCACGGTGGAGTGGGTAGCATGAGGGGGCACTTGCTCCAGCAGCCTCCTAGTTGGTGCTAGCAAGTTCTCCTTGGCTGTCCCTTTCTGGGAGTCCCTCTACCACCTCAAAGCCTTGCTTGCTTTGTCTTGCAGAGGGATGGAGCGGAGCACAAGGGTGAGCTACAGGCGGACAAGATGATGAGGGCAGCCGCCAAGGATGTGCACAGGCTTCGAGGCCAGAGCTGTCAGGAGCCCCCAGAGGTTCAGTCTTTCAGGTAAGCAGAAGGTACCACCAGCCACCTGCCTAAGTCATCTTTTCATGGTCTCATTGCTTCTGTCCCTTGCTCACAGAGCACCAGCTCTGTCTGTAACAGATGTTCATCCTCTGCCAAGACATCCCTGGCGATCCTGGGCTCAGCAGTGCTCTTCCCTTGGCTGTCTTTATCAGTCGCCACACAGCTCGAGCTAATTTGTTAGATCCTCTTGTTTAATGAATGAGCCACCTGCTCCAGCCTTTCCTTGTAGTGTTTCCATCACTGGTAATTGCAGAGGGTTGGCTGAATGATAAATTAGCCTGGGGGTGATGGATGCTCACTGGGCCTCCCACACTCTGCCTGCTGCCTGCCAGAATCTCAGGGAGGTACTTTCTTACTATACTGGACCTAGGTTTATCCCAATAGGGCCCCAAATGCCATTGTCCTGGACCTCCCATCCTAGCATTTAGACTTCTAATATACTCTCAAATAAGGTAATGTTTGTGTATGTCTAAAAAAAAAAAAAAAAAAAACTCTGTAATTCTAGCACTTTGGGAGGCAAGGGCAGGTGGACTGCCTGAGCTCATGAGTTGGAGACCAGCCTGAGCCAGAGTGAGACCTCGTCTTGAAAAATAGCTGGGCAGTGTGGTGGGCGCCTGTAGTCCCAGCCACTTGGGAGGCTGAGGCAAGAGAATCATGTAAGACCAAGAGTTTGAGGTTGCTGTGATCTGTGATGCCGTGGCACTCTACCGAGGGTGACAAAGTAAGACTATCTCAAAAAAATCCTTTATAAAATATAAGCATTCAGAATGTATTATGATCTGTATAACTGTCTTTGGGCATTTCCTAATTTTTTGTAAGAGACAATGTCTCTGTCACCCACAAGGTCTCTGTCACCCATAGTGACACAGTTATAGCTCACTGCAGCCTTGAACTCCTGTACCCAAGTGATCCTCTTGCGTGAATAGCCGGGACTACATGTGCATACCATCATGCCCA
>NW_003852398.1:8543763-8548270 GCF_000181295.1 Otolemur garnettii | reverse complement strand
GAGACGGAGGCAGGAGACTCGCTTGAGCCCAGGAGTTGGAGGTTACTGTGAGCTGTGATGCCACGGGACTCTACCCAGGGGGACAGCTTGAGGCTCTGTCTCAAAAAAAAAAGAAAACCCCTACTCTAAAGGGATGTCCTCTTTTATAGGGAGAAGATGGCATTTTTCACACGGCCTCGGATGAATATCCCAACCCTCTCTGCAGATGATGTCTAATCGCCGGAAAAGTATTTCTTTGTTCCAACTCACCATGCTGTGAACATTGACTGTGGCTAAAGTTATTTATGTGGTGTTATATGAAGGTACTAAGTTACAAGTCCTCTACCGCTCTTGTTGGTTTGAAGACAGATTTTTTCTGTGTGGGTTCTATTGTTATTATTAAAACAAAACAAACCTACCAAAAGCAGAAACAAACAAACAAAAAAACCAGCATTAAGATGATAAGATTGTATAGTTTGTATATTTAGGAATGTATTTTTGGGAAAGAAAATTTAAATGAATTAAAGCAGTGCTGAGATGCTGCTCTTCTTAAAATCATTTAGGTTTTTTTTGTTTGTACAGCTCTCCTTTTAGAAGTCTTACTGCAATAAGAAGTAATATTTGGGGGATGGTAATCCTGAAAGGACGTCCTGAGGATGTCACAGTACAGCTAACCTTTCCTACTTAACATATTTTGTACAATATTAAAAAAAAATGCACAGAAACCTTTGGGGGGATTCAGAGGTGCATCCACAAATCTTTATGAGCTGTGATGTGTTTTTATGTGGCCGCCTGACTTGGAGGGGCAGTGCCAAGCTGGCTGAACAGCCCGCCTGTGCTGGCGACAGGCCACACGGGTCTCAGATGCCCAGTGAAGCCGCTGATGCGAGTGAGGGGAGGGCAGTGGGGAACTCCATTCAGTTTTATCTCCATCAATAAAGTGGCCTTTCAAAAACAACTTCCTCTCACTCTTTTTTCCTCTCCCACCCCTCATTTCATCTGCATTTCCTAATTTTTGACTCTTCCCCTTTCCAATCATTTCTTTTCCTTTTTTTTTTTGAGATAGTCTCCCTTTGTCACTCCAGGAAGAATGCTGTGACATCATAGCTCACAGCAACCTCAAATTCTTGGGCTCAAGTGATCCTCTTGCCTCAGCCTCACGAAAAGCTGGGACTATAGGCACCTGCCACAACACCCAGCTATTTTTTGAGAAGGGATCTTGCTCTTACTCAGGCTGGTCTTGAACCTCTGAGCTCAGGCAATCCATTTGCCTCAGCCTCCCAGGGTGCCAGGACTATAGGCATGCGACACTGGGCCTTTCCCTTTCATACCCAATCCTGAAAAATATTTTTTTTTTCAAGACAGTATCACTCTGTCAATCAAGCTAGCGTACAGTGGTATCAGGTAAGCTCACAGCAACCTCAAATTCCTGGACTCTATGATCCTCCTGTCTCAGCCTCTCAAGTAACTTGGGCTATAGGCATTTGCCACTCTGCCTGGGTAATTTTTGTACTTTTTTAATAGAGATGGAGCCTCACTGTGTTGCCCAGGCTGGTCTCGAACTCCTGAGTTCAAGCAATCCTCCTGCCTCGGTCTCCCAAAGTGCTGGGATTATAGGTGTGAGCTGCTGAGCTTGGCAACATTTTTTTTTCCTTTTGTGCACTGTGCTCATTTGTTCATTACATTAACATGACTTTTCAGCTCATTGGAAATCCACATTCCTAGTTTAATTTTTTTTTTGAGACAAAGTCTCACTCAGTCACCCTGGTAGAGTACTATAGTATCATAATAGCTCACAGCAACCTCAAATTCTTAGGCTCAAATGATCCTCTTGACTCAGCCTCCTGAGTAGCTGAGACTACAAAGTCCCAACACAATGCCTGGCTAATTTTTCTGTTTTGGGTAAAGATGGGGTCTTGCTCTGGCTAAGGCTGTTCTCAAACTCCTGAGCTCAAGCAATCCACCAGCCTCAGCCTCCCAGAGGGCTAGGATTACAGCTGTGAACCACCACACTTTAGATTTAGGATGCTGGGCGGCACTTGTGGCTCAGTGGGTAGGGTACCAGCCCCATATCCCGAGGGTGGCGGGTTCGAACCTGGCCCCAGCCAAACTGCAACAAAAAATGGCTGGGCGTTGAGGTGGGCATCTGTAGTCCCAGCTACTTGGGAGGCTGAGGCAAGAGAATCGCCTAAGCCCAAGAGCTGGAGGTTGCTGTGAGCTGTGATGCCATGGCCTTCTACCAAGGGCGACAAAGTAAAATTCTGTCTCTTAAAAAAAAAAAATCCGGCTTGGCGCCTGTGGCTCAAGTGGCTAAGGCGCCAGCCACATACACCTAGGGTGGTGGGTTCGAATCCAGCCCGGGCCTGCCAAACAACAATGATGGCTGCAACCAAAAAATAGCCAGGCGTTAATGGCAGGTGCCTGTGGTCCCAGATACCTGGGAGGCAGAGGCAGGAGACTCGCTTGAGCCCAGGAGTTGGAGGTTGCTGTGAGCTGTGATGCCATGGCACTCTACCCAGGGGGATAGCTTGAGGCTGTCTCAAAACAAACAAACAAACAAATCCCTAGATTGGGGATACTTTCTGTACTCCCACGTTCACAGGCTTTCACCCCACATGCTGAGATGCTGAGAACTGACTTCAGAGTTTCTTCCTTTGAGCATCTATCATTATTGTCCCCAGCTCAGTTGTAGTATGTCCGACAGCATAAGGATTGTGTACCTTGCTGCTCCTGTGGCCCCTTAAAGCCTACAAAGCTCAGAGCTTTGGGGAGGCTGCAGTCCTTGCCAACCCTATGGCCTTTTCTGCTCTTCCATTAAGGGCACTGGACAGCACAACGGGGCAGAAGACCCAATGGTCAAAGTGACCTATCCCTCTGCTACCATGATTGACCGAGGATAGGCACAGGGCCCCAGCTGAGCTGACCAAGGGCTCTCCCTCATGTTTTCCACCTGAAGGCTAGAGAGGTTTGCTCTTCCTAAGGCTACTTCCAGCCATGGTTCCAGCTTCCTGGGACCAATGGGATTAGGGGACAACAAGGCCTATTTATGGATAGAAGAAGGTGCAAGAGGAGGGGAGAGGAAGGAGTGTCTGGGGGCTGTTGGGGCCGGGATTTGCTGACACTGAAGGCAGCAGCATCCTTGCTCCATTTGTGGTCTGTTGGGTGAGCCAAGTCAAGAGTGCCGTGGAGTTTCCTTTCAGTCATGTCCATCTATGTTCTGCTTCCCCAGCAAGGGTCAGCCCCTGTCAGCCCCACAGCATCAGCTTTTCCTATGCGTGGAACAGGCCACTTGGAGCAAATCCTCCTGCCTGGAGAGGTGTGTCTGGGCGTCACTTCCTCTGACGGAGCATGTGTGGGGAGAACCAAACTGCCTCTGTGCAGGGCAGCCAGCACAGGGTTGACTTCTCTGTAAGCAGTTCACTGGCAAACCACCAATGCATTCTGTTGTTTGCCCCAAGAGAAATTAATAAATAAATCCCCACTCGTAATTGTTCATGTGTCTGTCTCAGAAGCTTCAGGAAACAAAAGCCCAGAAATGTGAAATGACCTGCTCAGGGTCACGCAGGCAATGACCGGAGCTAGCATGTGAATCTCATCTTTCAACTCCAAAATACCAATTTTCACTCAGTCGCTGTTTCATGGAGGTATCACCACACCACATGCCCCCCTCATTGCAGGGACTTAGCATTCTTGGTATTGAAAAATTAAGTCATGAAATCCCGGGGTATCTCTGCATCGGGGTGCTAGGATACCAGTCCTGCAGGAAAACTCCACAGACGTCACTGAGTCTGACTGCCCCATTCCTAAAGCGAGTGTTTGCCTTTCTGACTGCAGATCTTTTGTATTATGCACACTGGGGGTCTTTGTGCTTTCTGACCCTCAAGAAGATTCTCCCAGGTAAGCCAGGCAAACCAGGCTCCCGCCACACTGACATTTCCTGTCTCCTTCCCACCACTAGGGTTTCGCAACCCCAATTCCTTCTGCCAGGTACGTTTCCTCTGTGTCTTCACAGTGACTTTATACTGCTGCTTCAGAGAGCCCTCTCCGCCCTGGGCACCCTATCCAAAGTTGCTGCCTTGCCCCTCAAGTCACTCTCTGTGCAGAATCCTGTTACACCTTCATCCATCTTCCCCTCTAGAATGTGCGCTTCTAAAGCAGGGTCGTTCGCCTTGTTTTTTGTTAGGTCTGATGCACAGCAGGCCCTTAATATTTGTGAATGAATGAAAAGTTCAAAAGTAGTCTCTATCCCTTTGTCAATCCTAATTAGGAAGCCAGGAAGGTTCTGGGTGAACAGGTGTACTGAAGGCTGGTCTTGTCGGGGGCCAGGGTGCAGACCCCCTCTGATCCAACACAAGGCATCACCCCGAACTCCAAGCACACATTTGACCCTACGGCATGAAGTGATCAGGAGCTAACACACACACATTTAAATTCTTTTTTTTGCAGTTTTTGGCTGGGGCTGGGTTTGAACCCACCACGTCCGGCATATGGAGCTGGTGCCCTACTCCTTTGAGCCACAGGCGCTGCC
>NW_003852398.1:8541905-8543238 GCF_000181295.1 Otolemur garnettii | reverse complement strand
GGTCCAGGCTGGATTCAAACCCACCAGCCTTGGTGTATGTGGTCAGCATCCTACCCACTGAACTTTGGGCACTGCCCACTATTGTATTCTTCGAGCAGTGAGATTATTTGAACAGCCAGTACATACTACAGCAATTCCAAAGAGTGTGTGTGAGCTTTGGTAACAAATCTTTCCTCTTAATTGACAGACATAGGCACTGCTCTAAAGTTTACTTATTTTTAGCCCATTTACCTTCATGACAACCCCATGGGGTAGGTACAATTGTGACTGTCCCTGTTTAACAGTTAAGGAAGCTTGAGTTACTTACCCAACAACACACAGCTGATAAATGGCAGAACTGAGATTGAACCCAGTGTGTGCTCTCTAAGACACATCACTGCAATGCCAGGTAAGTCGTCATCACACTGTTGTCCCCACCAATCCAGTTCCCTCCTTAAAGACATGCTGTATTGCCAGTTTCTTCCATGTCCTTCCAGAGAGACAATGCATATGTAATCTTAAATGTGTACTGCTTTTTTTTAACACCAAAAAGTACATCATAAAGATACTATCTTATACCTTGTCCCGTCTCAGATTCCTATAAGCTACCTCATTCATGCAACCATGAGTAGCTGCTAAGAATACATGTAAAGCTGTAAGATATCTCTAAGACATTTATTCTCTGTATGTTCGCAGTCTCCATTGCTTGAAGGATAATAGGAAAAGATGAGATTCTGGAAACCATGAACAGGAACCCCATGTCCAGTTGTACCCGCTTCTAACTCCTGGGTTTTGAACAGAATGATTTGTCTGTCCTTCTTTGAGTGGTGTGAAGATTCAGTGAGGTAATACATTTTAGGCAGATGTAAATTGTTAATGAATGGTAGGGAAGTTGCCATTCTAGTAGGGAGTTTATAAGCGTGTCTTACGCCATTTGTAAGTCTCCCACAGCACTTGAGACTGAATAAATGTATTTAAAAGAATATGGCAAATAATGTTTGCAACCAACCAAAGAGGAACTGATAAATATACATGAAGCTAATTGGAGTAGCATGAGGACACAAAGTTGGTGTTGTGGTATTTTTTACCACTTGCGATGATGTTTTTGATTCTTTGGTATTATCTATCTGCTCATTAGGATGTTGGAGACACAGGGCAAGCACCATGTGTATCTTGTTCGGTACTTGAGCTCTGGGAGCAGAGCAGTCTCTGACAGATGAAAGACCCTTAAACAGTTGTTCAGTGAATGAATTAAGCTAAGACCAAAGTTCTAATTCCAGTCCTGCTACGTAGCAACATATACATGAGCATTTTCCAGTGGCTTTCAGCTCTTCAACCCTCTTTACTGGCTGCC
>NW_003852398.1:8537499-8539396 GCF_000181295.1 Otolemur garnettii | reverse complement strand
TAGCTGGGTCTACAGGCACCTGCCACAACACCTGGCTATTTTGTTTGTTTGTTTGCAGTTTGGCTGGGGCTGGGTTGGAAACTGCCACCCTGGGTATATGGGGCCGGCGCCCTACTCACTGAGCCACAGGCACTGCCCCCCACCCGTACTCTTAAGAATAACTGATCTATTGATGGTTAAAAGGGCAAGAGGGAGAGAACAGCATGCCAATCATCCCTCCTGCTGCACAGAGACCAGCATCTGTGTCACTGCCAGTCCCCATGTCCTGGCCATCTCCCATTACTGATAGGAGAGACAGATCAGATCAATATGCCCTCTATTTCTGCCACAGGACTCCTTAAACTTTGATAGCAAGATGCCAGCGCTATGCCCACTGCCCCAACCCATCTTCTCCAAGTGCAGACTCAAAAGGCCAGAGCCGTACCTGCCACCTGGCCTTGAGGGGAAGATGTAGCCTGCCCCTCTCCACCCAGTGTGTAGCTTTGCCTGTGGGACACCCTTCTCCCTCCAGTACCCAACCCAAATATCACCTTGAGCAACCTCCCTCCACCACTCACCACCAACAAGGCACATGTTCTCCCTGTTCCCTAAAGATTCTTTAAACCAAGGTAGCTCCTACCAGACCAGATTGTTACCAGAAAAAGAGGGTCCGGCCGCCTGTCACTGTCAGCCAAATGCAGAGATGGGGATTGGGTCCAAAAAACTTTATCATCTGAAGGCCTGGCTTGGTGCCTGTAGCTCAGTGAGTAGGGCACCAGCCACATACACCAAAGCTGGCGAGTTTGAGCCCCGCCAGACCTGCTAAACAACAATAACAATTGCAACCAAAAATAGCTGGGCGTTGGGGCAGGCGCCTGTTGTCCCAGCTACTCAGGAGGCTGAGGCAAGAGAATCCTTTAGGCCCGAGAGTTTGAGGTTGCTGTGAGCTGTGACACCATGGCTCTCTACCAAGGGTGACATAGTGACACTCTATCTTAAAAAAAAAAGAAAGAAAGAACAGAGATTCTGGAGAACAGTGAGAATAACCTCTCCCAAACTATCTTCCCTTCCATTTCCAAAACTACAGTTTTATACATAGAAGTTCAAAGCAAAACCCTTATTTTAAACAATACAAACAGCATAATCCATGACCCAAAGCAGTATTTCCAATTCAAAAGTTAATCACTTGAATCAATCCCTCTAAACTATTCAAGATACACATTTTTAGGTTAAAGCTAAATTTGCAAAACAAGAATAGAAGACATGACTCAGCGCCTATAGCTCAGTGAGTAGGGCCCCAGCCACATGCACTGGAGCTGGTGGGTTCAAGCCCAGCCTGGGCCTGCTAAATAACAATGACAACTGCAACCCCCAAAATGGCTGGGCGTTGTGGTGCACACCTCTAGTCCCAGCTGCTTGGGAGGCTGAGGCAGGAGAACCACTCGAGCCCAGGGGTTTGAGGTTGCTGTGAGCTGTGACACCACAGCACTTTACCAAGGGCAACATAGTGAGACTCTGTCTCAAAAAAAAAGAATGGAAGACCTGAGATGAAGGTCACATAGGACCCAAACAGACCAGACCAGCTGTGTTGTGTCGGCCTTAGCCTGACTGACTCCATCTATTCTCACTACATGTGCTCTCAAGACCATTAGCTTCTTGTGGGCAGGGACTATGTCCAATTCATCTGTGTCCCCAGTGTCCAGTACCCAGCCACAGGGGATCGGTGACTGTGGAAGGACTACGTCTCTGAGTCCCAAGATAACAGACCAGAGCAAAAATAAAAATGGAGTCACCCAGATTCAAGTTCTGGTCACCTAACCTAAGCTAAGTTGTTATCCTGCCTTTTCAAGCTGGGAGGGATAGTGCAAGGTTGCCACTCTGCAAGTCTCCCAGAACCTTCTCTGGCTTCTTCCTGCCC
>NW_003852398.1:8535894-8536968 GCF_000181295.1 Otolemur garnettii | reverse complement strand
GGTTGCAGCCCTCATTGTTGTTTGGCAGGCCCGGGCTGGATTTGAACCCGCCACCTTAGGTGTATGTGGCTGGCGCCTTAGCCACTTGAGCCACAGGTGTTGAGCCTGAATACACATTGTTAAATAAAAATTATAGGAGCCCATTGTTTCAGACTAAGCTCCTGCCCTAGGCTCCAATAGACCAGAGCAAAAATAAAAATGGAGTCACCCAGACTCAAGTTCTAGGTCACCTAACCTAAGTTAATTGTTATCCAAGTTTCTGAGAAATCAGGAGAGAGAGAAACAGCTAATTTCCCAACAAGCCAGTTTCAATCTTCAATTGGCATGACAATGAAGTTCCTCCTGCTTTAATTCTTACCCTAAAAAGTAGCCTGAAGTAACCTGATGTTAACTAATCAGTTATTTTGTTATTATCCTGTCTACCTGTCTAGGCCTTATAAGAAAAAAATAATTTTGAAAGGACTAATGTATTTTCTGTTCTTTGCTTCTTCTTTCTACAACCCTTCTCTGTCTATAAAGCCAACCTTCAGCTCATTGGCACACACTCTATTTTAGGGCATAGAGTGTTGTCTGATTCTAGAGTCACAAAAGACCCAGTTGAGAACTTAATTTTGTTATAGTTTTGTCCTTGAGACCATGGTAAATAGGCCAGGCAAGTTGCCTGTAATCCCACCACTCTGAGAGGCTGAGAGAGGTAAAGTGCCTGAGCTCAGCATCAAACCAGCCTGAGCAAGAGTAAGACCCCAACTCTACTAAAAACTGAAAAATTAGCTGAGCATTGTGACAGGTGTCTGTAGTCCCAACTACTTGGTAGGCTGAGGCAAGAGGATCACTTGAGCCCAAGAATTTGAGGTTGTTGTCAGCTATGATGCCACGACACTCTGCCCTGGGCAACAGAGTGAGACTCTATTTCAAAAAAAAAAAAAGAGAAAGAGAGAGAGAGAGTGCTACAGAAGGATATATACAATATGTATAAGACATCTTTGCCTTATGGAATCTCCCATTCATAATAGTTAATCTGGTGATTTCCACTTTAAAAACTTGGCCTTTATCCCCCCCGCCTTTTTTTTTTTT
>NW_003852398.1:8531936-8534059 GCF_000181295.1 Otolemur garnettii | reverse complement strand
TCCACCCACTTTTTAAAAATTTTTTTATTCTTTCATAATAGCACTTAGCTTTAAACACAAACACATTATACAGATGTACAGAAATATTTTTATACCCTTATTCTGGAAGCTTTTTCTATTTAAAAAAATTTTTTTAACTTAAAAACTAAGACAAACACACACATCAGCCTAGGCCTAGAGAAGATCAAGGTCATCACAACACCTCTAGGTGACAGGATATTTTCAGCTACATTACAGTCCTGTGGAACCACCATGGTGTACGCAGCCGTCATTGACCAGAGCATTGTCATGTGGCCCAGGACTGTCCCAGAGACTTGGCTCCTGCCTCGTTTGCATTTGCTATTCTGCCTGGAACGATCCTACTCATTCAATTAAGGAGCAATTTCGGAGTAATCCCCTGTGTCAAGCACACTCTAGACTGAAATAGAAGAATGGCCCAGAGCAGCGTGAAGAAAACGAGGTGCACAAAGCTCCTCAGGCCCAGAGACACCTGAGCAGGAGACTTCAGTCACGCTCTGCACCTGAGCTATGGGGTCATGGTCTAAAGGCATTTAGTTTTTTCTTTCCTTTTCTGTAGTTTCAGACTCACTGACAAATGATCTAAAATGGTATTGCAGTGGCTCGCACTGGTAATCCTAGCACTCTGAGAGGCCAAGGGGGGCAGACTGCTTGAGCAAGGAGGTTCCAGACCAGTCTGAGAAAGAGCAAGACCCTATCTCTACTAAAAATAGAAAAACTACCCAGGCGCAGTGGCAGGTGCTTATAGCCCCAGCTACTTGGGAAACTAAGGCAAGAGGATCACTTGAGCCCAAGAGTTTGAGGTTGTTGTGAGCTGTGATGATGCCACAGTATTCAACCCAGGGTGCAGAGTGAGACTGTCTCAGAAAAAAAAAACAACCCTCACCTATAACTGCTGCGAATCAGAGCATGTGTTCAGGGCAACCTGAATCTATGACTCGTGGGCTGCAGACCTAGATCTTGCCCTACATAACTTCTTACTTGTATGAATTTTGCTTCCTTTTCTTCCTTTACGTCAACAGATGAAGCATCTTCCAAACTGGGCTATTATGTACCTCAGCGTATGGGAAGAGATTCTAAGGGTTTTGTGGAACTGAATACATTAGGAGGATTTATTTTTGAATCCTAAATTTTTTTATACCCTTTCCTAAAATTGATTTGCCTGCAAACTCATTTTCTCAATTCTCCTTCGATTTCCCCTTCCCCAAGGAAAAGAATCACACCCCTCCCATTTCCCTGGGTGTAAGCTAACAAGGGACACTTCAAGAAAGTATTTCTCCTGAGGATGTATGCCTGAGCACCAACGAAGGGAGCTGAGCAAAGAGATGACTTTTATTTCTGGCTGTATCTTTTTTTTGAGACAGCTCAAAGCTGTCACCCTGGGCAGAGTGCTGTGATGTCATAGCTCACAGCAACCTCCAACTGGGGCTCAAGCAATCCTCTTGCCTCAGTTTCTCTACTTCTAGTACAGACAGGGTCTTGCTTTCTGCTCAGTCTGGTCTCAAACCTGTGAGCTCAAGCAATTCACTCACCTCAGCGTCCCAGAGTGCTAGAATTACAGGCGTGAGCCACCATGCCCGGTAGCTCCTGCTGGATCTTGAAGGTGGAGCTCTATCTCTTTATTCCTTCGTCCCTCTCCCCTCAGCTTTATCCATTCCTCTGTCTGTCTCAGAATTTAAAAATAAAGTGTCATAGGGTTACATACAGTAGCTTCTCCTTATCCACAGTTTTGCTTTCCAAGTTTTTTTTTTTTTTTTTTTTTAAAGACAGAGTCTCACTCTATCGCCCTCAGTAGAGTGCAGTGGCATCACAGCTCACAGCAACCTCCAACTCCTGGGCTTAGGCAATCGATTCTCTTGCCTCAGCATCCGAAGTAGCTGGGACTACCGGTGCCCAGCACAATGCCTGGCTATTTTTTGTTGTAGTTTGGCTGGGTCAGGTTGGAATCCTCCACCCTCGGTATATGGGGCCAGCACCCTACCCACTGAGACATAGGTGCCACTCTGCTTTCCAAGGTTTATTACTCGTTGTCAACCACAGCCTGAAAATATTGCATGGAAAATTCCAGAAATAAAACATTTATTTATTTATTTATTTTGAGACAG
>NW_003852398.1:8522824-8530733 GCF_000181295.1 Otolemur garnettii | reverse complement strand
AAAAAAAAAAAAATCCTCTGTCCTCCAGCAGACTGAATGGACCTATTTTTGATCAAGAAGACCTCAGAGAAGCCTTGAAAACTCAGGTCCTGGGCAGCATGGGATAAGAAGTTAGACAGACACTATATCTTTATACCCTCCCCCTTGCTAACAGCCATTGGTGTTTTTTCCCTGAGGGTTAAACAGAAATCAGCTCTTTCCAAAGATTGCTGGATTCCCCTACCTAGATGGCCAGTGTTCCTTCTTCTTCTTCTTTTTTTTTTTTGAGACAGAGTTTTGCTTTATCACCCTGGGGTAGACTTGCCCAGGCATCATTATAGCTCAGCAACCTTGGACTCTTGCACTGGAGTAATCCTCTTGCCTTAGCCTCCTGAGTAGCTGGGACTACAGGCACTTGCCACAATATTCATTGGGTATTTTTAGTAGAGATGGAGTATCACTCTTGCTCGGGCTAGGCTTGAACTGAGCTCAGGCAGTCCACTTGCTTTGGCCTCACAAAATGCTAGGATTCTCAGCATGAGCCACCTTGCAGACCCAGCATTCTTCCCTTTTAGAGACCACCAACTGTGGGGTGGTGCTGGCCAGTTTACATAGCATATGTGCTGAGTGCCTTCATAGCCTTTGCTTCACCTTTTGATGTACAGATGTTACTGAAAGTTTAGCATTTTTTCCCAAGGCCATGTCAGAAGAACAAGGACAAGTGTTTTGAGGAAAAGGCAAAGGAAATTTATTAATTTGCCAGCAGAAGAGGAGGTTGGCAAAGTCCTATCTTAAAGTACCAATGTCCCAATCACACATAAGCAGAAATATAGACCTTTTATTTATTTATTTATTTGAGACAGAGTCTTACTCTGTCATCCTGGGGTTGAATGCCATAGTGTCATAGCTCACAGGAACCTCAAACTCTTGGGCTCAAGTGATTCTCTTGCCTCAGCCTCCCCCATAGTTGATCTACAGGTGCCCCCCACAACATCCAGCTACTTTTTAGAGAGTGGGGCTCGCTCTAGCTCAGGCTGGTCTCCAACTTCTGAGCTCAGGCAATCCGCCTACCTCAGACTTCTAGAGTGCTGGGATTACAAACATGAGCCACCGCAACTGGTGTAATAAAAAAGATTTTAACTCAAACGTTCAGAGATGCCTATTCGACCCAAGTCACTCTGTCACATTAACTTCCTGGCCATTAAAACTCTGAGGTCATTCTTTCCTTTTTTGGTCTATTATATCTTTCCACTCTAAAATGTAGCCACCATGGGAACCGGAACCTAGTCTATCTTGTTTTCTCTGTATCCCCAGAGTCTGGAAGTGTCTGGCACATCACCGCTGTTTAAACAAATGAATGGCTTTGTCCCATGCCCATTTCATAGATGGGCAAACCGAGGCCCTTGAGAAACAGGGCTCTAGGTAAGTGACTCAGTGCAAGTCAATCCAAGCATGGGGCAGCTCTGGCCACTTAGTTCCTTCCTCTCTGCTCGCCCTGACATCCCACGGGCTGCAGTCACGCTCCTGGTTGACTTTTTTTTTCTTTTTGAGACAGAGGCTCACTTAGTCGCTCTTGATAGAGTGCTGTACCATCATAGCTCACAGCAACCTCAAACTCTCAGGCTAAAGCGATCCTCTTGCCTCAGTTTTCATTTTCAGTGTGTGGGGGGGTGGGGTCTTCACTCTTGCTCGAGCTGGTCTCGAACTCCTGAGCTCGAGCGATCCACCTGATGCGGCCTCCTAGAGTGCTAGGATTACAAGGCTTGAGCGACCGCGCCCCGTCCTCCCGGCCTCTTCCCGTGGGTTTTCCTAGCAGTATCGCCGGGATCCCGCCAGGAGGCAGCAGGCGCAGCAGCAGCGGCCGCGGCGGCAGCTAGTCCCACGTGACCCCGGGCCGGTGGGAGGGTTCCGTTTCCGGGAGCCGCTGGTTGCTTCCGCTTCCGGCCACTTGGCGTGTGAGGCGCTAACGGGAGAATGGACGGGCTGGTGGCTCAGTGCTCCGCGCGGCTGCTGCAGCAGGTCGGGTCTCACGGGACCGGCGGAAAGGCGTGGCGGGGTGGGAGTGGGCCCTGGCTCCGGCCGGAGCAGCGTCGGGCGAGTGGGACACCGAGGCGAGGACAGCCTGGTCGAATCAGACGCTGCGGCAGGGTCCCGAGACCCCGGCGTGCGCTGCCTTGGAGGCACACGCCCTCCCAAAAACTCGGTTGCCGCTTCTGTTGGAGCTGGAAGGGGTGGGCGAGAAGAGCAAGGCTCGTGTGACTGTGACACTCGGCGGAGTGGAGAGTGCCACCCTCTCCAGACCTCTCTGAGCTGGAGCCTACCACGTCCCACACAAGTCTCTTCCCAATCCACCTCCTCTCCTGCGCGCACACGTGCTTTCTTGGAGGATGCAGGGGGATAGGCAAGTTGCGGTCGGGTCAGGAACCCTGGGTCCTGATGTGCACCGTTTTCTCTGACATCAAAGAATGCTCCTGTTCAATGTCAGACATCGGGGAGTTTGCTCTCTGCCTTCAGCATTGGTGGGGAAAGAACAGTCGCGACTTAACACGGTGGAAGCGGCACGGTTCTGTTACTTTTTATGTCCAGATGTGGAGTTGTGATAGGAAAATACAATACTCTATCCTGTTCTAGAATAGAGTTATTCTTTCTCATTCTTTATGTTGTCTGCGATCAGAAAGTACAAGTTGATCAAGTAAATTGGCGAGTTCTTTACTGTTTCCAGCCACGTATTTTTTATCAGTGTGGAGATGTGAGGACTGTCTTACTTGATCGCGGTGCTTATAAAGATAATTTCTGGAAAGTGTTTAACTCGGCGCCTGGAATATAACATATGCTTGTTGCTTGTTTATGGCAATTTGGGTTTTGGCTGTAACTTTCTCCTGGTAAATATTGTGAAATACCAGGTGAGGAATCTATCCCTGAGTTTTGCAGTTAAGTTGGAGGGTTTCTTTCTTTTTAAATTGACATGTCTTTAGTTTTAGGTATTAAAGAACAGAGCCTGGTCTAAGGAACTGGAGAAGAAATAGAATAGAGAAGAAATAGAATAGAAGAAAAGAATAGAGAAGAAATGGGAAAAATGTTTTGTCAGAAAGGGTAAACAGCAGATCCTTGAGGTATTTTAAATAGAACGAAAAAGACATTTTGGTATTTACTTACTTATTTATTGAGACAGCCTCAAGCTGTCACCCTGGGTAGAGTGCTGTGGCATCACAGCTCACAGCAACCTCCAAGTCCTGGGCTTAAGTGATTTCTCTTGCCTCAGCCTCCCAAGTAGCTGGGACTACAGGCGCCCACCACAACACCCAGCTACTTTTGGTTATAGTTGTCATTGTTGTTTGGCAGGCCTGGGCTGGATTCAAACCTGCCAGCTCTGGTGTATGTGGCTGGCGCCTTAGCCTTTTGAGCCACAGGAGCCAAGCCAACAATTGGTTTTTAAAAGTCCCAAGTTATGGCTCGGCGCCTGTGGCTCAAGTGGCTAAGGCGCCAGCCACATACACCCAAGGTGGCAGGTTCGAATCCATCCCGGCCGGCAAACAACAATGACGGCTGCAACCAAATAATAGCCAGGTGTTGTGGCAGGCGCCTGTGGTCCCAGCTACTCTGGAGGCTGAGGCAGGAGACTCGCTTGAGCCCAGGAGTTGGAGGTTACTGTGAGCTGTGATGCCACGGCCCTCTACCCTGGGGGACAGGTGGAGGCTCTGCCTCAAAAAAAAAAAAAGGGAATCCCAAATAAAATTGGGAACAAAAGTACGGTGTTCACCTTGGAACTTAACTAGTGCCTTCTCTAAATCACAGTAATTTATTAAGCCAAAGAAGGAAAAGGTATGAACTTATCCCATTATATGCTTAACACTACTAATCCTTTCTCCCCAACACACACATCCTACATAGGGCAGCTTGTACATGCTTTATGCTTTGCATATTAAAGACAATATGCAAATATCAGCAAAAATCTCTGAGGGGAAAAAATTACAGCTTGCCAAAGGGAAAATCCATCATTCCCCTGGTCCTGCCATGCCCTAGCAGGGAGGGGAGATGAGGAAGGAAGTTTATGGTACAATTTATCTTATCTTGAAAGTCTTTGACCCTACTGGACTGAACAAAGTGCTTTTCCTTTTATAGGAAAAGGAGATTAAATCTCTCACTGCTGAAATTGACCGGTTGAAAAACTGTGGCTCTTTAGAGGCTTCTCCAAATTTGGAGCAGTTAAGAGAAGAAAATTTAAAATTAAAGTATCGAATAAATATTCTTCGAAAGGTGAGTACTCTTGAGTTTCAGTTTTATTCTCCACTTTGAATTACATTTTTTAAAAAACTTTTGTTACAGCTCGGCACCTGTGGCTCAAGTAGCTAAGGCGCCAGCCACACACACCTAAGGTGGTGGGTTTGAATCCAGCCCAGGCCCGCCAAAACAACAATGATGGCTGCAACCAAAAAATAGCCAGGCGTTGTGGCGGGCACCTGTGGTCCCAGCCACTTGGGAGGCAGAGGCAGGAGACTCGCTCGAGCCCAGGAGTTGGAGGTTGCTGTGATGCCACGGGACTCTACCCAGGGGGACAGCTTGAGGCTCTGTCTCAAAAAAAAAAAAAAAAACCTTTGTTACCAAAGATTCTGAATGGAGTTTGGAAAAAGGATAGAAACCTGATCCTTTCCCCTGTGTGGGACAAGTAAGGACTGAGTCAGTTGGTGCAAAGGAAGAAGCAGGTGTTATTCTGTGTTTCCAGGAGCCTTTGAAATGTTTAATTATACTAAATGTTTAGCTAGTTTAACGTAGGCTTTAGGTATGGTTGATATATTTCTTAAGCTCAGGTTTAAAATTTATTTTTTGATTTTTGAATCTTTGACTTCATCCTGAAGGAGATATTTGAAAATACACCGACATACCTCTCTGCTTTAAGTTAGTTATTTTACAGTTTCATTTTTATATTTTACAGCATCATTTGGATTTTTTCCACTTAATATTTCAAAACATTTCTTTTCTTAGAAGCTTGTACTGTATCTAATATCCTAATATTACCAGTTCTGTCAAAAAAAAAAAAATGAGCTTGCTTCAGTCTTTTGGCCAGTTTTTCAGGTTTACTAATGGTATATCCCAAAGTATGACCTCATTCTCATAATTATACTCCTGTGGGTGTATATATGAGTACTACTTCTATTAGGGCAGCACTGGCATTCATCTTTTTCTCAAAGCTGACTCTATTACTAATCTTTTTTTTTTTTTTTAAAGACAGTTTCACTTTGTGCCCTGGGTCACAATAACCTCAAACTCTTGGGCTCAAGAGGTCCTCTTTGCCTAAGCCTTCCAAGTAGCTGAGACTACAGGTGCCCACCACGACACCCAGTTAATTTTTCAAATTTTAGGAGAGATGGGGTCTTGCTCTTACTCAGGCTGGTCTTGAACTGCTGAGCTCAGGCAGTCCACCTGCCCCAGCCTCTCAGAGTGCTAGGATTATAGGCGTGAGCTACCCTGCCTGGCCTCCGTTACTAATCTCAGACTCTGCCCTACTCCTATGAACTCTCTGTTATTACCTGTTTGTGATCTACTGTGCTTGAAGGAGATTGGTCTTAGAGTCTTCTAAAATCACAGGATTCTATTGCCGTGGAATCTTTCCAAAAGAGTCTCACTTTTCTGGTTATATCATGCATTTAGCATTTATTTATACTCAATTCTGTTGTATTTATTTTAATTCAAAAGTATTATTGAATACCTCATAAGTGTTAGAGACTATGAGGGAAACGATGCAAAAGGAAATACAGTGTATTCTAATAAACATTTCTGTAATGCAAATTAGCTCTTATGTGTAGATCAGTGTAATATGGAAGGCATGTTGGTTCATGTGCAAAAGCTTTCTCCTACTTAGTGAGCAACTGAATACAAGTAGTGAACACACCTAAAACCAGCAGGCTACAGAGGAATGAGAGAACGCCTGGGATGGCCATTCACTCTGCCTTCTTTCCCTGGCTCGTGTCAGCTCCATCCTCTGACTTGAAAGCATCACATGTGAAACAAAGCAAAAGCATTAAATTGATGATAATCTTTAATTTTCATGGTACAGAAATCAAGTACAGGGTGGCGCTTGTGGCTCAAAGAAGTAGGGTGCTGACCCCATATACAGGAGGTGGCAGGTTCAAACCTAGCCCCAGCCAAAAACTGCAAAAAAAGAAATCCAGTATAGTGGATTCTGTGTATATCACACACACATAACAGGACCCCGTCTTTAAAAATAAAATACTGAAATTTATTTTAGTAAGTTTTGGATCTTAAGATGATATCTAAATAACTTTAGTATTTGGAAATCTTCAGAGTGTGAAAAGCTGATTTGTATTTTTTTTTTGAGTATGTCATTGAGTGGAGTCAGTGATGACGAAATGATTACTAAACCCTAAAATCAGGCTTTTTTGGTGAATTTAAATATAATTTCTTTCTTTCTTTTTTTTTTTTTTTTGACACTGTCTGTTGTCCTGGGTTTGAGTGCTGTTCATCATCATAGCTCACAGCAACTTCAAACTCTTGGGCTCAAGTGATCCTCCTGCCTCAGTTTGCCAAGTAGCTGGGACTACAAGTGTAGTAGTTTTTCTATTTTAGTAGAGACAGGGTCTCCCTCTTGCTCAGGCTCAAACTCCTGAACTCAACTGATTCAATTGATCTTCCTGCCTCTGCACCCAGAGTGCTAGGATTACAAGTTTGAGCCACCATACCTGGCCGAAATATAATTTTCTGTATTTTTTTTTTTCTTTTTGAGACAGACTCTTATTTTGTCACCCTTGGTAGAGTACCGTGGTGTCATAGGTCACAGCATCCTCAAACTCTTGGGCTCAGGGCTGGATTCGAACTCACCACCCTAGGTGTAAGTGACTGGCACCTTAGCCACTTGAGCCACGGGCGCCAGCATGTGTGTTTATTCATTTTTTGATAACCTGCTATATGGCAGGTACAATGTAAGGTGCTAGGGAAAGAACCAAAGATGTATATACTTTCCAGGCATTCAACAGTGTGGTGGTGGAACTAGATAACTTTGTGAAGGTATGACAAGCACAGTAATAGTGATAACTGTATGCTATCTTAATCTTCTGACTGCAAATGATGGTGTAAGCGTTCAAATAAATTCTTCATTTGGTGGTAGTGACCCTGTGGGCACAATTGGTTTCTGAGTGTGCAGCAGTCAACAGGTTAAGTGAATATGTTCCATTTCAAAGAAAAGGAAAATAGCAAGTAAGAAGGGTAGGAGTCCGTCTAATGTGGGATTAACCGGGAGACAAAACTACTTATTTTTATGGTATGTTCACATGACCTGTTTTCTTCCCTTTCATTTCCTGCTTTGACAGGTCAATACCCCCCTTTTTTTTTTTTGAGACAGTTTCACTCTGTCACCCTAAGTAGGGTACCATGGTATGATAATAGCTCACAGCAACCTCAAACTCCTGGGTTCCAGTGATCCTCTTGCCTCAGATTTCCCAGTAGCTGGGACTACAGGTGCCTGCCAGAACACCTGGCTAGTTTTTGTATATTTTTTAGTGAAGGCAGGGTTTCCTGCTCTTGATCAGGCTGGTTTCAAACTCCTCCTGAGCTCAGAGGAAATACCTGCCTTAGCCGCCCAACGTGCTAGGATTACAAGCGTGAGTCACCTCACCTGGCCAATAGGACACATCTTTTAATTCTTTTTTTGTCCATTGAGTTTTCACTTCTAGTATTTGATGTAAAGTTATTTTGTATTGATTTTATACTATTATTTTCTCAGAGCTGAGGATTCAGTCAGTTCTTATTCCTTCCTCCCACTTTCTGTTATGCTAAAAGAAATGCAGGAAGTAACACCGTGGGGCATTTCCCATGGATATCTTAGATGCCTTGGGACAGATTCTTTGTACTATGGGTCTCTGCAAATTCCAGATAAGAGAGCACTACTCTTGTCAGTGCATCTTTTTTTTTTTTT
>NW_003852398.1:8516745-8522439 GCF_000181295.1 Otolemur garnettii | reverse complement strand
CATCACAGCTCATAGCAACCTCCAACTCCTGGGCTCAAGCGCGTCTCCTGCCTCAGCCTCCCGAGTAGCTGGGACCACAGGCGCCCGCCACAACACCCGGCTATTTTTTGGTTGTTGTTTAGCGGGTCCCTGCTGGATTCAAACCCGCCACCTTAGGTGTATGTGGCTGGTGCCTTAGCCACTTGAGCCACAGGCGCTGAGCCTATGTGAGGTAATTTTATAGATGATAAAGTGTTACAGTAATTTATTGACATATTTCCATTCTTTTCCTACAGAGTCTTCAGGCAGAAAGGAGCAAACAAACCAAAAATATGATTAACATCAATAGCCGCCTACAAGAGGTCTTTGGTCGTGCCATTAAGGCTGCATATCCTGATTTGGAAAATGCTCCTCTGATAGTGACACCAAGTCAGCAGCCCAAGTTTGGAGACTATCAGTGTAATAGTGCTATGGGTATCTCTCAGGTGATGTGTTATTATGATTTGGCTGTTTGATTTTATTATTTTTATCATTACTGTTTATGGAAGTAATAGCACATTATTATATCCATAATGAAAAGGTCAGTTTGGGCTGGTGTCTGTGGCTCAGTGAGTAGGGTGCCGGCCCCATATATCGAGGGTGGCAGGTTCAAACCCGGCCCTGGCCAAACTGCAACAAAAAAATAACCAGGCATTGTGGTGGGTGCCTGTAGTCCCAGCTACTGGGGAGGCTGAGGCAAGAGAATCGCCTAAGCCCGAGATCTGGAGATTGCTGTGAGCTGTGACTCCACTGCACTCTACCAAGGGCAACAAAGTGAGACTCTGTCTCTAAAAAAAAAAAAGAGAGAGAGAGAGAGAAAAGGCGGGTTTGAAAAACTTGAGAAAGAACAATGTATGTTTTTTGTTGAGACAGTGTCTCATTTTGTTGCCCTCAGTAGAGTGCCATTGGTGTCTTAACTCACAGCATCCTGTAGCTCCTGAGTTCTAGGGATCCTTTTGTTTCAGCCTTTCTGTAGCTGGGACTATAGGCACCCACCACGCCCAGCTAGTTTTTAGAGATGGGGTTCTTGCTCTTGCTCAGGTTGGTCTCCAACTCTGGCCATCTCGGGCTCCCAGAGTGGTAGGATTACAGCCTGAGCCACCATACCCAGCTCTGAATTCCCCCATTTTTATTAGCTGTGTTGTCTGATGTGTTTGTGGTTAACTGTATCTGGCTTAGATCTTTTTGCTTTCCTTTCTTTTTTTTTTTTTTGCAGTTTTTGGCCGGGGCTGGGTTTGAACCCACCACCTCTAGCATATGGGGCCGGCGCCCTACTCTTTTGAGCCACAGGCGCTGCCCTTGCTTTCCTTTCTTTGCTGAATAGGAAAAGGTAACTCAAAAGAGTATTTCTTATTTCTCAAATCTGAATAATTCACACTTTCATTATTTGAAACTTAGAACTGTGAGTATAATAGACTTTGTTATGTCTGTTAGTGAGGTGGGTGAGTGTACAACTCATCTGGAAGTGGAGATCGTGTGGTTTCAGCACTTTCTATTCCTCTTGGTACCATTGGTGCTGTAGTCTGCCCGTTCATAAGGTCGTTGAACTGTGCTTCTGCCTTTTGATGTAAAATGTAAAATGATCTCTTCTTTGTCAGTTATGTGTTTCCCAGCACTTGCTGAAACCTGCTGTGTAATGAATCATTTTGTCTTGTGTTACAGATGCTCAAAAGCAAGGAACAGAAAGTTAATCCAAGAGAAATTGCTGAAAACATTACCAAACACCTTCCGGACAATGAATGTATTGAAAAAGTTGAAATTGCTGGTCCTGGTATGATACAGTATTATCCTTCTTAATATTTGTATTGATGATGAATTCTTTTTGATATAAAAAAAAAGAACCATTTCAAATACAGGGTCAATAGATATACTGAACAAGATAGTGAAAGCACTTCGAATTGAGAGTTAGTAAATTCAGGTTGTAGTCTAGACTCAACAACCACTTAGCTGCTTGATCTTGGATAAATTATTTTGCTTCCCTGTCATTCAGTTTTTCATAAGCAAAAAGAGGTTAGATAATGTCATATAAGTCTGTGGTAAAAGAGCCCTCTGTTTCTCTCTTATTTGCTGAAAGTCAAAGGGCCTTGAATTAAGTAGGAAGCTTTCAGGAGAGTGGTGAAGGTTTGAAATAGATGGTCAAGACAGGCACTTAAAAGAGGGCTCAAGTCAGGACCTCAAGTAGTATTGGAATTCTGGAGAGTTTCCCTGAAACAGGTCAACATCTGGAGCAAATCCTTGGGAGTAAGCATTCATTCAAGATAAGAGACTATCTGATATTTTTTTCTTCTGTCCATTAGGTTTCATTAATGTCCACTTGAGAAAGGACTTTGTATCCCAACAGTTGAGTAATCTCCTGGTGAATGGAGTTCAACTACCTGCTCTTGGAGAGAATAAAAAAGTATGTGTACAATTTTATACCGATATATTAGTATTTTAGAACTGTATGAAGCCAGCCATGGTTTCATGTGCCTATATTCCCAGCTACTAGAAAGGCTGAGGTAGGAGGGTGGCTTGAGGTTAGCAGTTTGAGGGAGGCTGTAATGGGCCGTGATTGTGCCTATGAATAGCCACTGCACTCCACCCTGGGCAACATAGCAAGACCCTATCTCATAGAAATGGCTTTCACTTTTTTTTTTTTTTTTAAGAGGAGACAGGGTCTCACTATATTGCCTAGGCTGGAACTTCTGGGCTCAAGCTGCCAAGTAGCTGGCACGACAGCCACATGCCACCACACCTAGCTGGCTTTCACTTTTTATATTGAGATTTACTCTTTGATATTTGGGATAATAATCATAGTTGGGAGTAAGAAGCCTTTCTCCTGGATCTGATCTGTGATATTTTTTTTTTCACTTCATTCCACAAGGCATTGGAATGCCTTGTTGTTGTTGTTTTTGAGACAGAGTCTCACTTTGCTGCCCTTGATAGAGCACTGTGGCATCACAGCTCACAATACTCACAATACAAGAGCAACTAATACTCTTGGGTTCAGTGATTCTTTTGCCCCAGCAATTCTCTTGCCTCAGCTTCCTAAGTAGCTAAGGTGCCCGCCACTGTACCCAACTATTTTTCTCTCTGGCTCAAGCTTACCCAAGTGATACTTATGCAGCATTGCTGAAATGGAGAATGGAAAACTTGTGTAAATTACTTTGATTCTTTTTCAGTTAATCATGTACAAGTAGATCCATTAGAAAATGTAACATAGTAGAATTATAACCCAAGTTAATGTTTAAGAATACATGTTTATGGCCAGGCATAGTGGCTCACGCCTGTAATCCTAGCACTCTGGGAGGCTGAGACAGGTGGATTGCTTGAGCTCATAAATTCAAGACCAGCCTGAGCAAAAAGAGACCCTATCTCTACCAAAAATAGAAAAAACTGAGGCAAGAGGATCGCTTGAGCCCAAGGGTTGGAGGTTGCCATGAGCTCTGACGCCACAGCACTCTACCCAGGGCCACAGCTTGAGACTCTGTCTCAAAAAGAAAAAAAGAGGGTGGCACCTGTGGCTCAAAGGAGTCGGGTGCTAGCCGCATATGTCAGAGGTGGTGGGTTCAAACCCAGCCCCAGCTAAAAACTGCAAAAAAAGAAAATAAGAATAAATGCTTATGCTCCCTTTTAAATTTTTTTTTTTGTTGTCCTTCCCAGGTAGTTATTGACTTCTCCTCTCCCAATATAGCTAAAGAGATGCATGTAGGCCACCTCAGGTCAACTATCATAGGAGAGAGTATGTGCCGCCTCTTTGAGTTTGCAGGATATGATGTGCTCAGGTATGTGCTCTGGCCTCGCGTCTTACTTCCTTTTCTCTTGTTTCCTTGTTTTAGCAAGTTCTGTAGAACATGAAACGTCTCACTTGAGAAAAATGTTATGGATGGATCATAGGCTTAGTTCTGGTTATTCAGTAAGCTTTTTCAATATATCCTGGATCTTTCCTCTGAATTTTTTACTTTTTCTAGACTCCAGAGGTGGAACCAAGGGTAAAGTACCTTCATTCATTCCACAAATATTTTATTTTATTTATTTATTTATATATATATTTTTTGAGACAGAGTCTCACTGCATCACCCTTGGTAGAGTGCTGTGGTGTCACAGCTTACAGCAACCTCAAACTCTTGGGCTTAAGCAATTCTCTTCCCTCAGCCTCCTCAGTAGCTGGGACTATAGGTGCCCACCACAACGCCCCGCTATTTTTGTTGTTGTTATAGTTGTCTTTGTTGTTTCAGCTGGCCTGGGCTGGGCTGAAACCTGCCAGCCTCAGTGTAAGTGACTGGCACCCTACCCACTGAGCTGCAGGTGCTGCCTCCATAGATATTTATTGATGACTTCCTATGTACTAGGGGTTTATGTCCTGGTACAGGTAGAGGTAGGCAAGAAACATTACATTGGGCCCTATAGGCCATGGTAAGAAATGGAGATTTTATTTTAAATATAATAGGAAGCTACTGGAGTTTTAATTAGGTAGATGTATCGCATTAAAGAGTACTCTGGCTGCTTACTGTGAAGAAGCTAGGCAGAGAAGGGAGACTCTAGTAATAAGTGAGGAGGCTATCATAACCCCCTTGATAGGCGATCTGGTGGTTAGCGATTAAAGAGGGAGAAGTGGCTGGATTGACATAATTTCTTTTCTTTTTTTATGAGACAGGATCTCACTCTATCACCCTAGGTAGAGTGCCATGGCGTCATCTCAAACTCTTGGGCTTGAGCAATCCTCTTGCCTCAGCCACTTGAGTAGCTGGGACCACAGACACCACTACCATACCTGGCTAATTTTTCTATCTTTAGTAGAGACGGAGTCTCACTCTTGTTCAGTCTGCTCTCCTCAGCCTCCCAGAATGCTAGCATTGCAGGTGTGACCCACCGTGTCAGCCTGGATTGACATTTTTTCAAGAACTTTGTTCATTGATGTTTGGGAGCCATTGGTCTAAATTTTATTAGGATAATTGGTTAAAAAGTTAAATTTTCATAAAACTGTGGAAATGACCAACATTGGCTTTGCTATCATTGCCACGGTAGCTACACAATAAACAGATTATAGTCTATCAATAGGAAATTCATTCATTTAGCAAATCCTGAATGCCTGCTATATGCAGCCTCTATTATTGGGTGTATAGAGCTAAATGTAGCTCTTTGTCTTTCATGGAGTTTGCAGACCAGTTGAGGAAATAGCCAAAATAAATGGTGATGTACTGGCAATTAAATGTTAGTGGTTTTAAATGGAACGTAATTTGTCTAATTTAATGTAAATATCTTTAACATTTTAAAAATGATGTTATCCTTTTTGGTTGGTATTAGGTTAAACCATGTGGGAGACTGGGGCACCCAGTTTGGCATGCTCATCGCTCACCTGCAGGATAAATTTCCAGATTACCTAACAGTTTCACCGCCTATTGGGGATCTTCAGGCTTTTTATAAGGTTTGTTACCATTTATTGCTATCTTATGTGTGTGTTTACCATTCATCATAATTATTATCCATTTTCTTTAGGGAATTCAAAATGTTTTTTTTTTTGAGACAGAGTCTCTTGCCTCCAGTAGAGTGCCATGGAGATGGTCTTGCTCTGGCTCAGGCTGGTCTTGAACACCTGAGCTCAGCAATCTACCCACCTCGGTCCCCAGTGTCCCATCCTGCGGGACACGGTTATTCGGGGGGCGAGGGGGACCCAGCCTGTAAAGAGAATAGGCG
>NW_003852398.1:8493862-8510833 GCF_000181295.1 Otolemur garnettii | reverse complement strand
AAAAAAAAAAAAAAACTACAGTAAAGAAAAGTCATTTCTGATTTTTTATAAAACAGATATGTGGATTGGCAGAGAAATACTTGGAATTGTATATTATATATTATCACTGGTTAGTTTAGGGTACAGTTAACATTAATTTTTGTATAGTATGCATATATTGCTTTCAAAATAGAAATAAAACAATGAAAGCAACTGTCTTTTTATTTAAAAAAAAATAAATGATTCATTTAGGACCAAATCCAAAATGGAAAATGGCCTGCGGAAAACTCAGTCATACCTGTTAGCTATTCTTTATTAACTCTTCTTGAAATAGAATTATTGGTGTGAAGCAACCTTTTGTGAATTAGGAAATTGGAGGGAGCACTGTGGTGAGGTTTCTGTGTTTTCAGGGAAAATGATTTTTTTTTTTTTTTGAGACAGAGTCTCACTTTGTCACCCTCAGTAGAATGCCATGGCATCATAGCTTACAGCAACCTCAAACTCTTAGGCATAACCATTCCTCTTGCTTCAGCCTCCCTAGTAGCTGCGACTACAGGTGACTGCCACAATACTCGGCTATTTTTAGAAATGGGGTCTCACTCTTGCTCAGGCTAGTCTCAAACTCGTGAGCTCAGGTGATCTACCCATCTCCACCTCCCAAAGTGTTAGGATTATAGCCATGAGCCACCACGCCAGCCAAGGAAAATGATTTCAAAATAAATAATAAAAAAAAATAGAAAAACAAAAGAAATAATAGTATTCTTTGGCATGTTCATTTGGTTCATTTGGAACAATATTCTTAACTATTGGTGTAGAGCACTTGTTCTGGTGTTCTGAATTTTCACTGTTTCTGTGTGTGTGGGTATGTTTAGAAATGAATAAATTTTTTTCTTTCTTTCTTTCTTTCTTTTTTAAAACAGAGTCTCATTATGTCATCCTCAGTAGAGTACTGTGGCATTAGCTCACAGCAACCTCCAACTCTTGGGCTTAAGCAATTCTCTTGCCTCAGTCTCCCAAGTAGCTGGGACTATAGGCACCCGCCACAATGCCTGGCTACTTTTTTGTTGCAGTTGTCATTGTTATTTAGCTGGCCTGGGCCAGGTTTGAACCCTCCAGTCTGGGTGCATGTGGCTGGCATTGTAACCACTGTGCTATGAAGCCAAGCCAGAAGTGAATAAATTCTTTTTCTAAAAATACAAGACTGATCTTCTTACAGACTTTACTTTTTTTTTCTTAAACATAGGAATCTAAGAAGAGGTTTGATACTGAGGAGGAATTTAAGAAGCGGGCATATCAGTGTGTAGTTCTGCTCCAAGGTAGAAATCCAGATATTATAAAAGCTTGGAAGCTTATCTGTGATGTCTCTCGCCAAGGTGGGTTTCTGGTCTTTATTCATTCATCCAGTAAATAGTATGCATACAGTTTCCTCAGTCTTTATTCACGATTGATCTTCAACATTTTAAACTTTTAAGTACAGGCAAATTGATTTTTTCTTAAATACTTTTCCAAGACTGAAACAACTAAGAAAGTTTAATAAAAGAGGCAGGTATGATTTTTTTCTTAGAAGTCAACAAAAATTAATCACAAGGTAGAGAAGAAAAAGAAAAGATTATTTTACAGTAGCAACCAAAGCTCTAAACTACTTAGGAATGAAATTATCTACAAATGTATGGGACCAAAATGAATAGAAATATGCAGCAGGATGTAATGGAATTTTTTGTTTTGTTTTGTTTGGGGGTTTTTTTGTTTGTTTTGTTTTGTTTTTTTGAGACAGAGTCTGACTTTGTTGCCCCTGGTAGCATGCCATGGCATCACAGGTCATAGCAACCTCTTGGGCTCAAGTGATTCTCTTGCCTCAGCCTCCCAAATAGCTGGGACTACAGGCGCCCACCACAACACCCAGCTATGTTGTTGTTGTTGTCGTCATTGTTGTTTGGCAGGTGTGGACCAGGTTCGAACCTGCCAGCCCTGATGTATGTGGCTGGCGCCCTAGCCGCTGAGCCAAGCCTAGGTGGTAAAATGTTTTATAATGCTATGTAATTGATGATGCGTGGCTGGAGAGACAGGTAGGTGGTGCAAATTAGGAAAAACTAAGAAAATTCAGTAAATATTTGGTCACCGAATAGGAAATGCTTGCAAGCAATACTTATTCCTTATGAAAACTTAAGTTATCAATAGTAGAACCCATTGTTAATATTTTGATGCGTATGCTACTATATTCTTCTCACTTTTAAAAAAATGACAGTATGGAGGCTGGGCACGGTGGCTCATGCCTATAATCCTAGCTCTCTGGGAGGCTGAGGTGGGTGGATTGCCTGAGCTCTCTGGTTCAAGACCAGCCTGAGCAAGAGCAAGACTCCGTCTTTAAAAATAACCGGGTATTGTGGCAGGTGCCTGTAGTCCCAGCTACTTGGGAGGCTGAGGCAAGATAATCACTTAAGCCCAAAGTTTGAGGTTACTGTGAGCTGTGATGCCACAGTACTCTTCTAGGGGCAAGAAAGTGAGATTCTGTCTCCAAAAAAAAAAAAAAAGTATGTATATAATGTTTTGTGTCATACATTTTTATGTAATTTTCATGAGACTGTTTTGAATAAATAATAAACTTCTTGTAATGTAAGATGCATGTTTCCTATTTAAATTCTTGTGCATTTTCCTTATTTGGTGGCATTTTTTCCCTAGAGTTCGATAAAATCTATGATGCACTGGACATCTCTTTAATAGAGAGAGGGGAATCCTTCTATCAAGATAGGATGAATGATATTGTAGAGGAATTTGAAAGTAAAGGTAAGTTCTCAAATTTTTTTTTCTTGATTTTTTATTATGGAAATTTGCAAACATAGGCAAAAGTGGACATTTATAATAACCCCCAACTTCATGTACTCATCACTCAGCGTCAACAGTGATAAATCCTGGCCACCTTTATTATATCTGTACCTTATACATACTGCTTACATATAATTTCATATATAACTACTTTGGTATGTGTCTTTAAAAGAATAGGCCCTTTTTTCTACCCTGAAACCACAATACAGTTGACCCTTGAACAACAAGGGCTTGAATTGCACTGGTCCACTTTACATAGAAGTTTTTTCAACCAAGCACTGATCAAAAATATAATATTCTTGGGATGTTATGTTGGAGGGCCAACTTTTCACACATGTAGGTTCTGTAGGACCCACTGTAGGATTTTAGTAGGTGTGGATTTTGGTATATGTAGGGGCCCTATGACCAATCCCTTGCATATACTGAGGGACAACTGGAGTATTATTACATCAAGAAGATTAATAATAATTTTTTTAATACTATTAGAATTTAGATTTCCCAAACTGATTAATAATTTTCTTTTCTTTTTTTTTGAGACAGTCTCACTATATTGCCTTGGGTAGAGTGCCATGGTGTCACAGCTCACAGCAACCTCAAACTCTTGGGCTTAAGTGATTGTCTTGCCTCAGCCTCCCAAGTAGCTGGGACTACAGGCACCTGCCACAATGCCCGGCTATTTTTTGTTGCACGTCTCATTGTCGTGTAGCTGGCCCAGGTGGGGTTCAAAGCCGCCACCCTTGGTGTATGTGGCTGGCACTGTAACCACTGTGCTATGGGCGCCAAACCTGATTCATAATTTTTTTAATCAGAGTGTGCACTTCACTTAATATTTGTTTGATTTTTCTTTTCTTTTCTTTTTTTGAGGCAGGAGCCTCAAGCTGTCCCCCTGGGTAGAGTGCTGTGGCATCACAGCTCACAGCAACCTCCAACTCCTGGGCTCAAGCGAGTCTCCTACCTCAGCCTCCCAAGTAGCTGGGACCACAGGCGCTCACCACAACTCCTGGCTATTTTTTGGTTGCAGCCGTCATTCTTGTTTGGTGGGCCTGGGCTATATTTGAACCCACCACCTTGGGTGTACGTGGCTGGCACCTTAGCCACTTGAGCCACAGGCGCCGAGCCTTCTTTTCTTTTCTTTTTTTTTGAGACAGAGGCTTGCTCTGTTGCCATCCTGGCTAGAGTACAGTGGTGTCATCATAACTCACAGCAACTTCAAACTTGTGTGCTTAACCAATCCTTCTGCCTCAGCCTTTCAAGTAGCTGGGATTACAGGCCCATGCCCCCATGCCCCACTCATTTTTTATATTTTTCGTAGCAATAGGGTCTCTTGCTCACTCTGGTCTCGAACTTCTGAGCTTAAGCAGTCCTCCTGCCTCAGCTTCCCAGAATGCTGGGATTACAGTGTGGGAAACCATGTGGGGCCCATATGCATCTTAAGTTCTGTTAAGTCTATAGGTTTCTCCCTCCCTTTTTTACTTCTCTTACTGAAAAAGTGGGCCATCTGTCCTGTAGAGTTTCCCATATAATGTTGTTTAACATAATTTCTCTATCTGTATTTTCTAAAGAAGCTTCATTAGGCTCAGTGCCTGTAACTCAAACTGCTAAGGCCTTAGCCATATACACCAGAGCTGGCGGTTCAAATCCAGCCTGGGCCTGGCAAACAACAATGACAGCTACAACTAAAAAATAGTCGGGTATTGTGGCGGGCGCCTGTAGTCCCAGCTACTTGGGAGGCTGAGGCAAGATAATCGCTTAAGCCCAGGAGTTGGAAGCTGCTGTGAGCTGTGATACCATAGCACTGTACCCAGGGTAACAGCTTAATGCTCTGTCTGCAAAAAAAAAAAAAGAAGCTTCATTAGATTCTGATTTGTGTTTTCTTTTTTCTTTTGTTTTTGTTTTATTTACAAGAATGCAGGCAGTCTAGTTGGCTGCATTTTTGGGATGAGAGTGTTTTAATGGTTCAGGTATTATCAACCTGATTTCTCCTTAAATTTAACTTCCCCATAGGACTTTTCCCTAGTGGGTTTTGTTTTTATTTCGAGACAAGAGTCTTGCTCTCTTGTCTTGGCTGGAGTGCAGTGGCATCATCATCGCTCATTACAACTTCCAGCTGTTGGGCTCAAGCAATCTTCCTGCCTCAGCCTCTCAAGTAGCTGGGACTATAGGCATGTACCACCATGCCTGGCTAATTTTTCTATTTTTTGTAGAAAACGTCTGCTCTTGCTTAGGCTGGTCTCAAACTCCTGACCTCAAGTGATCTTCTGGCCTTTCAGAGGATTACAGACGTGGGCCACTGCTCCTGGCCATAACTAATGGTTATAACAGATATTGATGATGACTTTGATCTGTTGCTTCATTAGAGATTAGAAAATGGTAGTGTTCTGTCATTCCTACTCCTTTGTCACCTGGGATTTCCTATGCAATCTTTGTCACATAATATTTTGGTTTTCCTGAGATACAATCCATGTGAGGCAGGTGTGTTAGTACTTAGTTCTTTTTTTTGAGACAGTCTAACTGTGTCACCCTCAGTAGAGTGCTATGGCATTACAGCTCACAGCAACCTCAAACTCTTGGGTTTAAGTGATTCTCTTGCCTCCGCCACCCAAGTAGCTGGGACTACAGGTGCCCTCCACAATGCCCGGCTATTTTTTTGTTGTTGTAGTTGTCGTTGTTGTTTGGCAGACCTGGGCTAGGTTTGAACCCGCCAGTCCTGGTATATGTGGCTGGTGCCCTAGCACTGAGCTATAGGCGCTGAGCCAATTTTTTTTTTAATCAGTTGTCAGAATAATAGGTTTATTTCTTAGCCTCTTCCAGATATTACAAATGAGTTGTTTGAGCGTTATTGTGAATGAGTTATATTTTCTGTTTTTTAGTCAGTTGCCTTTATTATTCTTTGTATGCTCAGATTATCCCATTTTTGGCTAATGGTACTCTCCTCAAATTGGATTTTCTATTTTACATTGTACTTTTCTTTTGTTTCTCAACTCATATAGTCTTTGGTAATTTGCTTCATGGTATATGATATTGCAGGCTTATTTTGTACAAATCCTGCCTCAGATCTGGAATAGCCAGATCTCCAAGGAGATCTCTTTGAATGGGAAATATTTAGGTATCATGGTCTCTAGGGCCTAGGGACCATATTCTTAAGATAATAAAATTTTGAAAATAATTTATGAGAAAATAGGCACAGAGAAGTGAATAACTTATCACTTAAGTGATAAGTCTGAGATACAAACCTAGGCAGTCTGGCTTCAGAGCTTCAATTTTTAGCCACCATTTTATGCTGCCCTAAGCTTACCAACAAGGTTCATTTTTCTAAACTGGAAGAAAGCAAAAAATTATTTACAGCATAGAGTTATCATTAAAGGTTAAAGTTAAGACGCATCGGCTCGGCGCCTGTGGCTCAAGCGGCTAAGACGCCAGCCACATACACCTAAGGTGGCGGGTTCGAATCCAGCCTGGGCCCGCCAAACAATAATGATGGCTGCATCCAAAAAAAAATAGCTGGGTGTTGTGGTGGGCGCCTGTGGTCCCAGCTACTTGGGAGGCAGAGGCAGGAGACTCGCTTGAGCCCAGGAGTTGGAGGTTGCTGTGAGCTGTGAAGCCACAGCACACTACCCAGGGGGACAGCTTGAGGCTCTCTCTCAAAAAAAAAAAAAAATAAAGTTAAGACGCATCATGACATAGTGTTGAGCACATGGTAGCCCTTAGATACACAGCCATTGTTACTCTCATCATCATCTTTTTTGTCCCTTCTTGTATTCAAGAATTTTGCCTTTTGATCATGTGTGTAAATGTGATTGCTTTTCCTTTTCTTTCATCATTCCATATGCTAAGTTCTGCCATGTTTATTTGCTAAGACAGTATTAACTTCTTTACAGCATGTTATTAAAAGCCAATATAAGAATCATATCTTGGGGTGGCGCCTGTGGCTCAAGGAGTAGGGCACTGGCCCCATATGCTGGAGGTGGTATGTTCAAACCCAGCCCTGGCCAAAAAAAACTGCAAAAAAAAAAAAATCGTATCTTGGTTGGCTCCCATGCTCAGTGGTTAGAGCGCTGGCCACATTCTCTGGGGCTGCTGGGTTCAAACCTGGCCTGGGCCTGCTAAATAAAAAAATAACTGGGCATTGTGGCAGGCACCTGTAGTCCCAGCTACCAGGGAGGCGGAGGCAAGAGAGTCACTTGAGCCCAAGAGCTTGAGGTTGCTATGAACTATGATACCATGGCATTCTATGGAGGGAGACAAAGTAAGACTCTGTCTCAATTTAAAAAAAAAAAAATTGTACCTTTCTCAAAGAGGAAAGCCATGGCTCTAGCTTAAAACCAAAAAATGTTTTGGAGGTGGGCTCCAGTGTGGTAGTACTGTAACAAGTTTGGGAGCCAAGTATAGAGTGAATCCAGAAACTGCCAGGATATCTGATCTGTGCCCTCACAGCCCCACTGGTGTCCAGACAACCTTGAAAGTAGCCATTTTCCCAAGGTTTCTAGTAGATCATGGTAGGAAAATAATAAGTAATTTCTTGAACTCTCTCATAAATATTTTCTAAAATGACTAACCATTCATACTCCTTCAGGATTCTTTTAACATTATTGATAAAGGCTTTTTTTATCAACATTATTGATAAATGGGCTTTTTTTTTTTTTTCAGGCTTTGTGCAAGTGGATGATGGCAGAAAGATTGTGTTTGTCCCAGGGTGTTCCATACCATTAACTATAGTAAAATCAGATGGAGGTTATACCTATGATACATCTGACCTGGCTGCTCTTAAGCAAAGACTATATGAGGAAAAAGCAGATATAATTATCTATGTGGTGGACAGTGGACAAGTGAGTTTGTGGATTGGTTTATGTTCTAACATTGTCTGGTTGGAAGTAAGGCAGGATGGTGAGGGTGGTGGTATTTGGCACTAGAAAACTGTATACATTTTCCCCAAAGACTAAGATTCATCACATAAATGTTAACATAGGAGAAAGAATAGGGTTTGGAGCTAGCCAAACCCAAACACTCCTGAGCTTTTCTCCTTGTTTCCACAATTGGAAAAGAATACTTCTCTAAACCTCAGCCACTGTTCTTATTGATGGAGTTGTTGAGACCTAAAGTACAATTGATGTTATTTAAAAACCTGTGAGCATAGTAGAAAGTGTGATAATAATCTTGCTCTTACTATTCCTTTCTACGTAGGGAATAATGGAAGAGCTTTTGTAATAGTACTTGCCTCTCAAGATTTGTGTTTGAATTTTACAAATGTTTAATCCTAAGCACAAGAGCCTTTGAAGTCTTTATTATTATTAGAAAACTAGCAAGTAACATTCTATTTTTGTTGCTTTGTAGTCTGTGCACTTCCAGACAGTATTTGCTGCTGCTCAGATGATTGGTTGGTATGACCCTAAAGTAACGCGAGTGTCCCATGCTGGATTTGGTGTGGTACTAGGGGAAGACAAGTAAGTTTGGGAAATCTGAATATGGTAATGATATTCCCCATTTTCTTAGAAGAGGCTACATTTCATTTGATACCATGTGAGAATTAAAGTCCAGGATTTTCTTTAATCTTACATATGTTGTAACAGTTAACCCGGAGAGTTTTGTATTTATGTCTCATCACTGCAGAGAAGGTAGCCTCTTAGAGAGATAGGATGTGCAAAATGGAATGGAAACCAGATTGTAGACTTAACAGATTATAAAGGGGGTTTCCACTCTCATAGGTCATAGTTTATAAAATATATAAAGGTACCCGCTCAGATTTCAGACAAAATAGTCAATAGTATAATACAAGCATTTTGTAAATGTCTTTGATTTTTTTCTTTTCTTCAGAGTTGAACACTTAGTCAAAAGATGTTAAGTTTATTGAGAATCCAATTAAGTTCTAAAATTTACTGCTTTCATTTTTATGTTCACCTCAGGTTTTGGGGGGTTTTTTTGTGACACAGTCTCACTTTGTGATCCTTGGTAGAGTACAGTGGCATCACACTCATTGCAACCTCAAACTGTTGGCTGAAGCAATCTTCTTGCCTCAGCCTCCTCAATACCTGAGACTACAAGTGCCAACCACACTGGCTAATTTCAGAGATGGGGTCTCACTCTTGCTCAGACCTGTCTCAAACTCCCAAGCTCAAGCAATCCACCCCCATCAGCCTCCCAGAGTGCTGGGATTACAGGCATGCTCCCACCACACCCAGCCTTTGAAAAATACTCATTGAGACCTACATGTGAATATCTGTATTTTCAGTTTTTATGTTTTGCGGTTGTTTCCCTACATTCTGTTCAATATTAAAAAGGTGAATACAATCAAATATTTATATACAGAATTAATTCAGAGGTACAAATTCTTTGACATTTAATAATGCATTCATTCACTAATGTCTTAAGATTACCTGCCATTTAAATATTACCGGCTTGGTGTCTGTGGCTAAGGTGCCAGCCACATACACCTAAGGTGGCGGGTTCAATTCTAGTCCGGGCCGCCAAACAACAATGACAGCTGCAACCAAAAAATAGCTGGGCATTGTGGCGGGCGCCTGTAGTCCCAGCTACTTGGGAGGCGGAGGCAGAAGGATCGCTTAAACCCAGAAGTTGGAGGTTGCTGTGAGCTATGATGCCACAGCACTCTACTCAGCGTAGAGTGAGGCTCTGTCTATAAATAAATAAATATTTATTTATTTATTTATTTAAAATATTTATTAAAAATAAAATAAATATTTAAATAAAATAAAAATAAAATATTTATTAAAAATAAAAAATAAATAAATAAATATTACCATCCCACAAAGGTAGTACTACTTCCAATAACCACGTGAATTAGCTCAAGATGTGGCCAGCCAATGTACAAAAGCCTTAATTGAGAATGTAAGAGGGAGATTAGGTGTCAGGGTATTATAGATACTAATTATACATCTATAGAGATCAAAGGCCTCCTTAGAAACATTTTCTAGGCTGAGCGCAATGGGTCATGCCTATAATCCTAGCAATCTGGGAGGCCAAGGTAGGTGTGCCTGAGGGCCTGAGTTCAAGACCAGCCTGAGCAAAAGTGAGAACCTGTCTCTAAAAATAGCCCGATGTTGTGGTGAGCATCTGTAGTCCCAACTACTTGGGAGGCTGAGACAAGGGAATCTCTTAAGCCCGAGAGTTTGAGTTTGCTGTAAGCTGTGACACCACAGCACTCTATCGGGGCAACAAAGTGAGACTCTATGTCAAAAAAAGAAAAGAGGCTCGGTGCCTATAGCTCAACCGGCTAAGGCGCCAGCCACGTACACCTAAGGTGGCGGGTTTGAATCCCCAGCCCGGACCCGCCAAACAACAATGACGGCTGCAACCAAAAAATAGCCGGGCGTTGTGGTGGGTGCCTGTGGTCCCAGCTACTTGGGAGGCGGAGGCAGGAGACTCGCTTGAGCCCAGGAGTTGGAGGTTGCTGTGAGCTGTAATGCCATGGCACTCTACCCAGGGGGGCAGCTTGAGGCTCTGTCTCAAAAAAAAAAAAAAAAAAGAAAAGAAAAAGAAACATTTTCTAATTATAATTTGTGACTTTTCTGTGGAGCTATACTTTTTTGAAATCAAAAGATTCTGGACCTTACTATTAAGTTTATGATCCTAAGAACGTTCTTAAAAACTTGCCAGTGAGTTTAGTGCTGCGCATAGTATCTTCTTTTTCATTTTCTTTTTCAGACAGTCTCACTATGTCGCCCTGGGTAGAGTGCCATGGCGTCATAGCTCACAGCAACCTCAAACTTTTAGGCTTAATGATTCTCCTGTCTTAGCCTCCCAGGTAGCTGGGACTATAGGTGCCTGCCACAAAACCCGGCTATTTTTGTTGTGGTGGTGGTGGCGGTTGTCATTGTTGTCTTAGCTGACCCAGAACCCGCCAGCCTCAGTGTATGTGGCTGGCACACCACCCACTGAACTACAGAGCCACAGATACTACCCATTATCTTCTTCTTTTTTTTTTTTTTGAGACAGAGCCTCAAGCTGTCCCCATGGGTAGAGTGCTGTGGCATCACAGCTCACAGCAACCTCAAACTCCTGGGCTTAAGCTATTCTCTTGCCTCAGCCTCCCAAGTACTTGGGACCACAGGTGCCTTCCACAATGCCCTGCTATTTTTTGGTTGCAGTTGTCGTTGTTTGGCAGGCCCAGGCTGGATTTGACCCTGCCAGCTCTGGTGTATGTGGCTGGTGCCTTAGCCACTTGAGCCACAGGCGCCAAGCCAGTATCTTCATTTTAACAGTTAGTATTCAGACATTTAGGTGATGTTCCTACAGTTGGCTGAAATTATCACACTTTGTACATATATCATTAGTATTTATGTCTTGGCATTTAATTCACATGTCATGTAATGATGAAGGACTTCTTGTTCATTTTTTTCCTGTGCTCAAGTGTCTGAGTATCATGTAATTACGGCAACCTAGTCCAGTTTTTTTAAAGAGAATAATTTAAATGATATGTTAACCAGTGGCAGCTAACCATATTTTAAATGTTTAATATTCTCACAGATTGTGCCATCTGTTTTTAGTGACATTTTTTGTTTCAATTTTTGGTTATATTGAATTGTCCTTTTATTTCATCATCACTTTTCTATCCCTTGACTGGCTGTTCGTTGAGCGCCTGGTATCAGTGGCGTTGGCTGGGTGCTCCACCTGTTAATATAGGTAAATAGAACATAGGGTCTTTCCTGGAGCAGCCTATGAGGTACAGCAGCCCAGTCTCCATGGAGCCTGTGTAAATGTATATGCCAGGCCACACTGCGGGAGTTACTGATTTAGTAGGTCTGAAGTGGCTATTAGGCATCCGTATTTTAAGAGCTCGCTTGTTGGGCGGTGCCCTTGGCTCACTGGGTAGGGTACCAGCCACGTACACCCAGGCTGGTGGGTTTGAACCCAGCCCAGGCCAGCTGCCAACAATTGCAGCAAAATAATAGATGGGCTTTGTGGTGGGTGCCTATAGTCCCAGCTACTTGGTAGGCTGAGGCAAGAGAATCACTTAAGCCTAAGAGTTTGAGGTTGCTGTGAGCTGTGACGCCATGGCACTCTACCGAGGGTGACATTGTAAGTCTCTTGTCTCAAAAAAAAAAAGAGCTCTATTGGTATTTAGGCATGCATCCCTCCTAGTGTGACCACTGGTCAGAGACCAACACAAGAAAGAAAAATTCAAGGCAGGCACAGGTAAAAAATTACTGAAAGGACCAATTATTGGAAAGTAGAGGCAGTGGGAAGGCTTCCTTTAACTTACTGACTGATGGTTTTCATGCATCACAGAGTGGAAGCTGGACACCCAAGGAGGGTTTGGCATAAAGAAAGCCATGCAGATACATAAGTACTTGTGGAATAATTTTAATTCTCTGATAAAGGGCAAGTAGATCCTTCTTTTTTCCAGTGGTAAGAGAGGAGTTTTGTTAGAAGTTAGAAAGGAATACAGAAAAAGTAAAAAACACCAGAACTTCTGGAAGTGGGAAAGAACTGAAGAACTCTCTCGGGAGTCTCCACATGGTCTCTTATCTAGGGGTTTTAAGTCTAGAGGAAGTAGATCCTTTCTAAGGCAAGCTCTGAAAATAAAACTTTAGTAGGAAGTACCACATTTACATATTTTGATAGGCTTTGTGGTAGAATAGCATGCTTCATTTGTGCCATTCTTATGTTTGAAGGATTTCTAACCTAAAAAAAAAAAGACAAATTATATACTTGATGTCATGTAACCTTCTGCTCTGTTCAGTAAGTAAAATTCAGTTTTCTCAAAATGCCTTTCAATAGTGCAGCTGCCTAGGGCAATTGCTGCATCTACAACGATTCTGATCTGAGTGGAATGAGGCATCTTATTTTTTTGTTTTGTTTTTATTTGAGACAGAGTACTAGGATTACAGGTGTGAGCCACTGCCCAGGCCTTAGACATCTTATTTTTTTAAACCTCTCTAGCTGATTCTGATAAACATCCAGGATTGGTTACCACTGAACAAGAAGAATCATTAAGATAGAGAAATGCAAATAAGATTGCAGTAAAGAATTTGCTCACTTTTCAAACAATTCTAGAAGCAAACTTTTTTTTTTAATAAGTATTTTTTGAGACAGTTTCACTCAGTCATCCTGGGTAGAGTGCCTTGCATCATAGCTCACAGTAATCTCAAACTTTAGGGCTCAAGTGATCCTCTTCCCTCAGTGTCCTGAGTAGCTGGGACTACAGATGCCTACCACAATCCTGGCTAGTTTTTCTATTTTTAGTAGAGGCAGAGTCTCACTTTGCTCAGGCTGGTCTCGAGCTCCTGAGCTCAGGCAATCCACCCACCTAGGCCTCCCAGAGTGCCCTGCCCAGCAGCAAACATGTATTTATTAGTAATTTTTCTAAAAGGGTAAAACAATTAAACCAAACTTGGTGTTCCAGGAAAGTGAACAAATTAACAAATAACTTCTTACTTTTCCTGTTAGGGGATGTATTAAAAGTAAACATGTAGAGAGTGCTATAAAGGGCTATAGCATAGGATACGCTGAGCTGAGGGCTAGATATGAGAGACTCTTGATAGCACCTCATTTCTTTTGGCAGACTGTCTGCTTGCCCCCTAGCATGAGGCAGTGTTACCATGGCATCACGCACTGTCTTGATAGTTCTCAGGGGAAACCTGTACCTGAGATATAGTTTGTGCTCAGGTCTCTTAATACGTTTCAAGGTTGAAAAGGTTTGTTTTGCTTCTCTCTCTTCTCTTTCCACTCTCCTGCCTATCTGCTCTACTCTTCTCTCTGCCCCTCTTCCGCCTCACTCTTCTCTACTCTCCCTCTCTCTCTTCTCTTCCCACTCTCCCCTCTTTTCTCTTTTCCTTAATGCTGCTCCACAGCCTCCCTTCCCCACCAATAAAACCTTTCATACAAAAAAAAAAGAAAGAAAGAAAAGGTTTGTTTCAAAATCTGTTTGACTGAGGCTTTGGAATTTTTTAGGAAGAAGTTTAAAACACGTTCCGGTGAAACAGTGCGCCTCAGAGACCTTCTGGAAGAAGGACTTAAACGATCCATGGACAAATTGAAGGAAAAAGAAAGAGACAAGGTAATTCAAGGCCTTGTTGGTGTACTGTGCATTGTGATTTTTCATTGAGAGAATGAGGAGTATTGTAAGAGTCACGCCACGTAGGACAGGCTTATGTTGCTTAGATTTTATTGCACAGTAAGTCTGATGCATTCCTGCGCATTTCTTTCTTTCTTGGCTACTACAGAGGGCTGTGGCTTTCTCCTCCTTTGTTAGTGTAGTATAGTATCTCTGCTTCTTAGTGGCAGTTCCACGTGATGGGAGAGTATTGCCGACTGAAGGGGGTTGATAGTTCAGCCAACATTAGTGTCCACGTCTGCTGACTCCTTCTCTGGGAGCATTTGTAGAGTAGCTGTAGTCGTCAGGGCTTACCCAAGGCCATTGCTGAGCCATCGGAGCAGGCAGCATAATAGCCATTCACAGCACCCTTGGAATGGACTTTGTTTTGTGTGAAATTTGGAGGAATTCTATCAAAATGAAGAAAACCTAACAAGAAAAAAAATTTTTAAGATGGGAGTAGCAGAGGAGAGGTCAGGGATTGAGATGCCAGGGTCTTAGATCCTTTCTCTCCAGGAAGTGAAGTGGTATTTTGGAAGGACACGCTGAAGAGTAAAACCACAGAAGGGGAGACTGAGTAGGACGAGATGTAGACATGAAAGGGCCAAACACACAAAATGATACTTTGTTAGGCTGCATCCTTCTACCTGTTCCCTTTCCTTTACCAGCAAGGTGAAATGGAAGTACTTTTTTTTTTACTGTCAGTAAGTGGTAACCAAGTCTGCCCAGCTGGTATCTCCAAAGCAGTTTTGCTTTTTAACCCTGGCTTACACAGTCTGGCACAATCAGGTGAAAAGTAGAAAGTTTACTGACCTGTCAGTTTGAGTCTTTTTGATGCTTGGTGACAGAAACTACGTTGGCTCTTTCATTTGTTTGATTACCCCAGCTAGTTTGAGGGGCTTTGGCTCACTGCAGCCTGAACTCTTAGGCTCAAGCTATAATCTTGCTTCAGCCACCTGAGTAGCTAGGACTGCAGATGTATACCACTATGCCTGGCTAATTTTTTTTTATGTTTTTGTAGAGGTGGAGTCTTGGACTTTTAAGTTTAAGCAGTCCTCTTGCCTCAGCCTCCCTTAACCCCTGAAGTGCTAGGATTACAGGCATGAGCCACCTCACCCAGTCTCAACTAGTATTTTTTTTTTTTTTTGAGACAGTCTCACTATGTTGCCCTCACTAGAGTGCTGTAACGTCACAGCTCACAGCAACCTCCAACTCTTGGGCTTAAGCAATTCTTTTGCCTCAGCCTCCCAAGTAGTTGGGACTATAGGTGTCCAGCAGAATACCCAGCAATTTTTTTTTTCCAGTTTTTGGCTGGGGCTGGGTTTGAACCCACCACCTTCAGTATATGAGGCCAGTGCCGTACTCCTTGAGCCACAAGCACCACCTGATTCTTTTTTTTTTTTGGTTGCAGTTGTCATTGTTTAGCAGACCCAGGCCAGACTTGAACCTGCCAGTCTCAGTGTATGTGGCTGACGCCCACTGAGCTACAAGCACCAAGCCCTCAACTAATATTTTTATTTTATAAGTTAATTTACCTATAATAAAATGGTATGACTTGATGAATTTTTACATATATACATCTTATAATACTACTCAATCAAGATATATTTCTAGCTCCCCAGAAACTTTCGCTGTAAATCACTTTTGCTTATTTTGGAATTTCACATAAATGAACTCATAAAGTATATCCTCTTTTCCACATACATCAGCAGTTCCTTAGTTTTTATTGTATTCACTTGAATGGATATGCCACATTTTGTTATGTTTACTAACAAACATAGTGAAGTCCTTACTCCTGCACTAAGGCCCTTCTGGTCTCATAACAGTACTTTTCACCCTGCTGCAGCTGGGCCTGCCCAGCATCGCACAGCTGCTGACACCGCCACTCAGCTCTTTTAATCACCTCCTCACTCTTTTCTGATAGGTTTTTGAGAGTCTTGCCTTGTACGTGCCAAAAGTTGAAAGAAATTCTTCTCACAAGTTTTTCACTCCTCTCAGTGCCCTCTTTTGGGGGATTTTTGTCCTCACTTCTTTGGCAGCCCCATTCTCTGAATTCTGTAGTCTTGACCCAGTAAGACCACTGCTTTCTGCTTGGGTTCTGTACCTCGTACCCTCTACAGAGTGAGGTGGAAAATGCCCTCAGGGGAAAAGCCAAGTGAAAATGGGACTCACTCCCTATGCTTTTCTTCTCTCAAGAATTACAGGGCAGTGCCTGTGGGTCAGTGGGTAGGGCTCTGGCCCCCTACCCTGAGGGTCGTGGGTTCACACCCAGCCCCAGCCAAACTGCAGCAAAAAAATAGCTGGGCATTCTGGGCACCTGTAGTCCCAGCTACTCGGGAGGCTGAGGCAACAGAATTGCCTAAGCCCAGGAGTTGGAGGTTGCGGTGAGCTGTGACACCATGGCATGGCACTCTACCAAGGGCAATAAAGTGAGACTCTTATCTCTTAAAAAAACAAAACAAAAAAGAAGTACAGCCCCTCAGACTTCACTTGTGTTGATGCTGTGCAGTGACTTTCAACAGTTGCTTCACAGATTTTACCCACCTTTTTTTTTTTTTGGAGACAGAGTCTCACTTAGTCACACTGGGCTTGAGTGCCACTCATAACAACCTCAAATTCTTGGGCTCAAGTGATCCTCTTACCTCAGCTCCCAAGTAGCCAGGACTATAGGTGCCTGCCACAATGCCTGAGCTTAGACAGTCCGCCTGCTTTGGCCTTCCAGAGTGCTAGGATTACAGGCATGAGCCACCACACCCAGCCCCAACTTTTTTTTTGAGATAGATTCTCAAGCTATTGCCCTGGGTAGAGTGCCATGGCGTCACAGCTCTCAGCAACCTTCAACTCCTGGGCTTAAGTAATTCTCTTGCCTCAGCCTCCCAAGTAGCTGGGACTACAGGTGCCCACCACAATGCCCAGCTATTTTTTGGTTGTAGTTGTTATGATTGTTTGTCAGGCCTAGGCTGGATTCTAACCCACCTACTCCAGTGTATGTGGCTGGCACCCTAGCCACTTTAGCTATAGGTGCTGAGCCATGCCCCAATTTTTTTTAAAGAAACATGGTCCTGAGGGAAGGAGGGAGAGGGGTGGAGTCTTGGTGTGTGCCACACCTTTTGGGGTCA
>NW_003852398.1:8487582-8493664 GCF_000181295.1 Otolemur garnettii | reverse complement strand
CCTCACATGTAACTGAAACTAATGGCTATGTGTTACCATACCCAGCTAATTTTTATATGTTTTTATAGAGACAGGGTCTCACTATGTTGCCAAGCTTGATCTCAAACTCCTGTACTCAAGCAGTCCTCTCCTTGCAGCTTCCCCAAAGTGCTAGGATTAGAGGCATGAGCCACCATCCCCAACCTTTACCCAGATTTTAAGTAGTTGCTTTTGGTGGAAAGGGTTTTTTTTTGGAGACAGTCTCACTTTGTTACCCTTGGTAGAGTGCTATGGCATTAAAGCTCACAGCAACCTCAAACTCTGGGGCTCAAGCAGTTCTTTTGCCTCAGCCTCCCTAGTAGCTGGGACTATAGGCGCCCACCACAATGCCCAGCGATTTTTAGAGATGGGGGTCTCACTCTTGCTCAGGCTGGTCTTGAACTCCTGAAGGAAAGGGTTATTCTGCTACAAGCTGCTTTCTAACCACCAGACAGAAATTCTTGATCACTCACTTGGAGTGTAATAATGCAGTGGAATACACAACAAAATGTTAGCAAAACAATAGAATCAGTTGTTTGTTTCACCTTTGAAAAACTGTTGATTTCAGTTAATTATTTGACTCTGATTTTTCAAACTCTTGGGCGCAAGTGATTCTCTTGCCTCAGCCTCCCAAGTAGCTGGGACTACAGGCACCCACCACAACACCCGGCTATTTTTTGGTTGTAGTTGTCATGGTTGTTTGGCAGGCCTGTGCTCAGTTCAAACCCGCCAGCTCCGGTGTCTGTGGCTGGCACCCTAGCTGCTGAGCTACAAGGTGCTGTGCCAACTCTATTTTTTGTTAAAACTTACTAATGTTTTACTCTATTACTTTGTTTCCTGTACCCTCAAAATGTTCATGAAGTAGATATGAATAATTGGTGCTTTGTGTTTCATATCTATTGAATGCATCAGGAAAAGGTACTCATGCTGACACTTGGCATTTTACAAATTCATTTTGGGGAGTATTCTTCATTGTGCATAGCTGACGAGTTTTATATCTTCATTATTCTTGTACATTGGCCCATGTCTATCTTTGGTTCAATGTTTAGTAAAGTTTATTGATAAAAGAGCACTATTAGATGCCTGCTACCCCTCTCTTCTGCCTGTGAGACACCAGGGCAATCAGTGAGCTATGAATTAATTGGGTCTTTTCCCCCAAAGGTCTTAACTGCAGAGGAATTGAAGGCTGCTCAGACATCTGTTGCTTATGGCTGTATCAAATATGCTGACCTTTCTCATAACCGGATGAATGATTACATCTTCTCCTTTGATAAAATGCTGGATGACAGAGGAAACACAGCTGCTTACTTGTTATATGCCTTCACAAGAATCAGGTAATTGTGGGTAGACATCGCTTTACTTGTGTATTGATTTCTCAGAGTCTCACTCTATGGATTTATTTTTCTATATACAAGCATCTTTGGAAATATCTCCTCTTTGGGAATTACAGGTTATACTGGGATTCCCAAGCCTGTCCCTGTTTGCTCTGGCAGATCCTCTCCTAGGCACTCATGGTTTTAATAATTCTATAGACCAGATTAGTCATTTAGCTTAATAGTGTGCCCTATAATAAATTTTATAAATAAATTATAAATCCATTTTATAAGAACTTATTTTTAATTGTGATAATTTCTGATTTGCATTAGTTCTTTGTTTTCAAGTGGAGAAGAAAGAGTTTGCCTAACAAAAGGGAACACCAGTGACTGTCTAATTTTTCAGGTCTATTGCACGTCTGGCCAACATTGACGAGGGGATGCTCCAGAAAGCTGCTCAAGACACCAGGATCGTCTTGGACCATGAGAAGGAATGGAAACTAGGCCGGTGCATTTTACGGTTCCCTGAGATTCTGCAAAAGATTTTAGATGACTTATTTCTCCATACTCTCTGTGATTATATTTATGAGCTGGCAACTACTTTCACAGAGTTCTATGATAGCTGCTACTGTGTGGAGAAAGATCGCCAGACAGGTGAGTGCCTCATGTAGTGGCCACTTTGGGGCGGGGTGGGGGGTGCCATCAGAGCTTTGGAATTGGGTATGGATGGTTTTCACATTAGTTTTATTCATGGAAACTCCTTCCTTCCTCTCTTTCCCCAGTGATTGCACAGTGAATCATTTAAGCACTTGTGCTTAAAGAGTAGAAATATAATTTTGCCCACCTCGTCTGTTTTTCCACCTTCAGGCACATGGAACTTAAAGACTCCAAAGAAAATAGTTGTAAGACCACATTTCCAACAGAAGTAGTGAGGGTCCCAGAATGACTCTTTGAGTATTCTTATAATAGAAACTGTTCTTGAGAAATGACTGATAGCTTTTCTTACATTAGACTTTTTGCTTTCTGTCATATGACATAATTAATAACATAGGTTGAATTAATGTATTACAGGGCAAGTAGGCATTTGTGGGGATCATGCTTGAGAACTAAAACTCTTTTAGGAAAGTAAATGTATAATTTTTAGACTTTGAAGCCTAGGAAAGAACTCTAAATTTTATAAAGGTAAGATAGCCAGTTCTAAGCATTCAAATCTTGGCTTGGTGCCCCATAGCACTGTGGTTATGGCAATGGCCACATGCACCAAGGGTGGCAGGTTCGAACCCAGCCTGGGCCAGCTGAACAATGACAACTGCAACAACAACAAAAAATAGCTGGGTGTTTTGGCGGGCACCTGTAGTCCCAGCTGCTTGGGAGGCTGAGGCAAGAGAATCACTTCAGCCTAAGAGTTTGAGGTTGCTGTGAGCTATGATACCATGGTACTCTACTGAGGATGATGTAATAAAACTCTGTCTCAAAAAAAAAAAAAAATTCCAAATTTTGTATCTCTTCTTATGATTATCTTTTAAAAACAGATTTCTTCAGGCTCAGTGCCCGTAGCACAGTGGTTACAGTGCTGGCCACGTGCACTGAGTATGGTGGGTTCAAACCCAACCTGGGTCTGCTAAACAACGACAACTGTAACAAAAAATAGCCAGGTGTTATAGTGGGCGCCTGTAGTCCCAGCTGAGGCAAGAGAATCGCTTAAGCCCACGAGTCAGAGGTTGCTGTGAGCTGTGATGCCAGGGCACTCTACCCAGGGCAGATAGTGAGACTCCGTATCAAAAAAAAAAAAAAAAAATCAAAAACAGATTACTTCAATAGAAATACTGTTTTGGGGATTGTCTCTTTTTTATAGTTTAAGATAAACATAGGGTTTTAACTAGAATCATCTTAAGTAAATCACTTCTAAGTAAAATGCAGAAGTAACAGATTTTTAAATGATTTTGAAAAAGAAAAACTAATTAATAATATCTTTTTTCTTGTCAGGAAAAGTACTGAAGGTGAATATGTGGCGTATGCTGCTGTGTGAAGCAGTAGCTGCTGTCATGGCCAAGGGGTTCGATATCCTGGGAATAAAACCTGTCCAGAGGATGTGATCCTTCGATTTGAACACTGTGTTTTCACCAAAGTGGCCATTAGCACTGTTTGCTTTTTTACAATCATGTGGATACAAAAACAAGTAAAGAAAATTTGCCAACTATGTATGCAAAATGTAGTTCTTTGTCCTTAATGACTAGAATTCTAAAAAGAAAAAACTTCCATAAATATGCTAGCTGAGCATATGGCTTCATGGAGGCCATGAAGTAACAGGATTTGTGCATCGCAGAGTTCGGTGACTTGGCAGGGGCTGTGTTTTCATTGCATTTTTTTTTTCCTGTAGACAGGGTCTCACTGTGTTGCCCAGTTGGCCTTAAACTCCTGGGCTCAAGCAGTCCTCTCACCTCAACCTCTGGAGTAACTGGGACTGCATTTGCCACAGCACCCAGCTCCTAAATTTTAATTACATAAGGAATTTCATTGATCGAGCCCTAGCATAGGCCCCAAGAACTTTACACACCTTTATTGTCCCATTTATTCCTTGGTTGTTTAAGAAAGAACTTAGGCCTGGATTGCTCAGGAAGAAAATCCAGATTCAAATCTATGCATGTCTGTCAAATTTCTTAGCAGTTTAGCAAAAGAAAATATTGGCAATATAAGAGCCCTAAGTTTAAGATAGGAAGTAAGAAAACAGACTTGAAATTTTCCTGATGCTTCAGATTAATTTTTAGCATCTCCATGGCCATATGTCAGTCCTAGTTGCAAGGAGAATATATAAGCTAAAGAGAAAAATAATGCCATGATTTACTTAGAACAGTCAAGATTCATGCCCTTGTTTTATTTTATTGTCTTACTTCATGAAACGGGACTTCTTAAGCAAGACAGAATGTAGAGACTGCTGTTGGCAGCAAGGAGGGTCAGAGGGAGAGAGCTCAGCAGTGATTATTGAGTCAATAGTTAATAGAATCTGCCAACACAAATTAAAAATGAAATGAAAATTTAGGTCCAGTGGCACATACCTGTAGTCCAGTTTTAGGAGGCTGACATAGCATGATCACGTGAGTCCAGTAGATTGAGGCTGTCACTGTCGTATGCCTGTGAGGATAAAGACATATGGTTAATATAGATGAAATGTACCATGCTTCATCCAAGGGTCTCCGAGGGCAGCAAGGAGGGTCATAGGGAAAGAGCTATGGGAGGGTCATAGGGAGAGCCCCAAAGAACCCAAAAGTTCTTCACAAGTTGTAATAATATTATCATTTACAAATAAACTGGTACATAAAAGCCTGATGTACCCACATTAGATCACTGCTCTCTACAATAAACACAGGGAGGCTAAACAGTTTCCTCTTAATTTTACTAATGGCAAAGATAGTGCATCTAGACTATTGAGTTCATGGGTCAGAATATTCAGGGCATTTTATAAATTAAAAACAGGATTCAATGAGCTATAGGGGGTAATAATGAACATCTATGGGAGTACATAACCAAAGATTATGATTAGTTTCTTAGTTTCTTTTTTTTTCTTTTTTTAGAGACAAGAGTCTCACTTTTGCCCCTGCCATGAGGTCCCAGCTCTCACAGCTCACTGCAACCTCCAGTTCTTGGGCTTAGGCGATTCTCTTGCCTCAGCCTCCCAAGTAGCTGGGACTATAGGCGCCCACCACAACACCTGGCTGTTTGGGTTTTTTTTTTTTCGTTGCAGTTTGGCTGGGCTGGGTTCAAACCACCACCCTCAGTATATGGGGCAGGCACCCTACCCACTGAGCCACAAGCACCGCCCATGATTAGTTTTTATATTTTTTTATTTATTTTTTGAGACAGAGTCTGCCTTCTAAGAAATAAACAATACTGGGTTTCTTTTGCTCTAAACACCATAGGTTGAAAGATACTATTAATTTTTTGCCACTACTAAGAAGAAAAATTTGATCAATTAAACTGACAGCTTCTAATATAAGTTAGAATTTTTATTTTACGTGTACTGAAGTCTTTTAGGCTTTGGTTTTTATCATATATCACTTCTGTGCAAAGTTAAGGAAAATACAACTGAAATAAATTATTTTAGTTGAGATATTCCTAAAACTTCAGAATGTCCTACAACTCAAAAGCGTCCCATTCCTTTGAGATATTTGTTGGTGCAGAACTTCCATCTTTTCTACACAGTGTCACTCGGTGCCACCAAAAACATTGACAGTACAGCATTTTTACATTCCACTGTTGTTCCCAGGATTACTTTCCAAGAGGACAGCATCTCTGAATTCTGATGCTCATGTGAAACCATGACAATTATTTTGCAACCATCATCTGACCAGATGTAACACAATTTCAGAGATGTTAAAATACATATCCTTGGGCGGCGCCTGTGGCTCAAGGAGTAGGGTGCCAGCTCCATATACCGGGGCTGGTGGGTTCAAGCCTGGCCCTGTGGCCAAAACTGGAAAAAAAAGCATATCCTAAAATTGATGAAACAAGGAGGAAAGTAAAGCTGCTAGGAAAAAGTCTGTCCTAGCCCCAGCCCATTGTGCCTATAAGGATTTAAATTCTCCAAAAATTTAAATGTGGAGAATTTAAATGTTTAACTTACAGGGAGCTATTGGCTGAGGGTTCTGTTTGTCCGTTTGTTTTATATAAAAGATGGGATCTTTCCCTGTCTCCCAGGCTGGAGGACAGTGGCACAATCGACTCACTGCAGCCTCAAACTCTTTTTTTTTTTT
>NW_003852398.1:8484910-8486556 GCF_000181295.1 Otolemur garnettii | reverse complement strand
ACAGGCGCCTGCCACAACACCCAGCTGTTTTTTGGTTGTAGTTGTCATTGTTGTTTGGCAGGCCCTGGCTGGGGTCAAACCCTCCAGCTCTGGTGTATTGTGGCTGGCGCCTTAGCTGCTTGAGTTACAGGTGCCGAGCCAAATATAATTTTTTTAAGTACCATATGTAAGTAGCCAAAAAGCACATGAGAAGATGTTCAACATTCTTAGTCATTAGGCACATGCAAATCAAAACCACAGTGAGATACCTCTTCACACTTACCAGGATAGCTGTAATTAAAAACAGTCTCAGGGCCGGGTGGGGTGGTTCACGCCTGTAATCGTAGCACTCTAGGAGGCTGAGGTGGGTGGATTGCCTGAGTGGGTTCAAGACCAGCCTGAGCAAAAGCAAGACCCTGTCTCTAAATAGAAAAACTGAGGCAAGAGGATTGCTTGAGCCCAAGAGTTGGAGGTTGCTGTGAGCCACGGCACTCTACCCTGGGCAAAGTTTGAGACTCTGTTTCAAAATAAATAAATAAATACAGTCTCAGGATTTAAAATCAATATTCACAAATCAGTAGCTTTCATATATACTAACAATAGTCAAGCTGAGAAGGAAATCAAAGACACAATACCTTTCTCAGTAACTTCAAAGAAAATGAATTCGCTTGGGATATATTTAACAAAGGATGTGAAGGATCTCTATAGAGAGAACTATGAAACCCTGAGAAAAGAAATAGAAGAGGGTAACAAATGGAAGAACATACTGTGCTCATGGTTGGGAATAGTCAATATCACTAAAATGTATATATTACCTAAGGCAATCTACGGATTTAATGCAGTTCCCATTAGAATACCATCATAATTTGAAGGACTTGAAAAAATAGTTCTTTGATTTGAAACAAGAAAAACCCCAAAGTAGCCAACACAATTCCATGAAATATAATAAAAAATAGGGAGGCATTAGATTACCAGAGTTCAGGTTATACTACAAGACTACAATAATCAAAACAGCATGGTATTGGCATAACATCTATGAAGCAGAATCTAGAACCTAGAGATGAAACCATCCTCACACCAACATCCAGCCTCATCTCCCCATCTGATCTTCAATAAACCAAACAAAAGTGTACACTGGGGGAAAGAATCAATTCAATAAATGGTGCTGGGGAAACTGGATAACCACATGTAAAAGACTGAAACTGGACCCGCATCTCTAACTACTTAGAAAAATTAACTCACAGTGCATAAAATACTTTTTTTTCCTTATTTTTGTGAGACAGAATCTCACTCCATCACCCTGGATTGAGTACTGTGGTGCCATAGCTCACAGCAACCGCAGACCCTTGGGCTCCAAGTGATCTTCTTATCTTGGTCTCTGGGACTGCACGCACCCGTCATGACAGTAACTAATTTTTCTGTTTTTAATAGAGACAGGATTTCACTCTTTCTCAGTCTGATCAAGGAGGAGTCCAGAAAATGTGTGGAAGTGCCTTCTGTAGATTGGGTGCAGCCTGTCCTAGCCCACTCTCTGGGAGACCCTGGCTTTGTTCAGATCACACCTGTCTTAGTCCATTTTGTGTAAAGGAATACCTGAGGCTCGGCGTCTATAGCTCAACAGGCTAAGGCGCCAGCCACGTACACCTAAGGTGGCAGGTTCGAATCCC
>NW_003852398.1:8479450-8484666 GCF_000181295.1 Otolemur garnettii | reverse complement strand
GGCTTACTTAGCTCACAGTTCTGCTGGTTGGAAAGTGCATGGTTAGGCAACTGCATCTGGTGAAGACTCCATGGTGAAGGGGGCAGGGGAGAGAAGGTTATATACAGAGATCATGAAGTAGAAGGAAGCAGGAGTTGGGGACGAGTGAGGCTCTTTTTAACAATCAGCTCTTCAGGAAACTAATTGAGCTCACTGTCCACCAAGGGGAAGCCATTAATCTGTTCATCAGGGATCCACCCACAACCCCAACTCCTCTTGTTAGGCCCCCCACCTCCAACACCAAACAACCCATGTCCAAACTATAGTGCCACCCTTTGTCATCTTACTTGGTTAAGAAGGACAGCCCAGAGCTGGGGGAAGCACCTCTCAATTCAGAGGTGCAGTTTGATTTCTATTGTCTGTGAGCAGTTGCTATCGTCCACCAGCTGCACACAATTAAGAAACTGAACTAAGAGGAATTGTATTTATCAAAACAAGAGGCGGGCATCGTGTTGGAAATCCACATTAGTTTAGCTGCAAATCAAATAAGGCGACATTCAAGAAACTTCATTTAGATATACTAAAAAATGACATTATTTTGTAAAAATCTAACTACTAATTATTCAATATTTTCAAAAAATGAAAACCATCTGTTAATTTTAAAGTTAACTAACTTTTAATAACTGTTGTGTCTGATTTTTTGGAAAGCACTTGAATATTTGGTTGCAGCCAAGAAATCCGCAGTTTCAGTTAATCCTTCACTGGTTCTCAACCTTCCTAATGCCATGGCTTACAGATTGAGAATCATTGCTCTAGATGGGTATCAGTCATTTGTGACCTTCAGGGCATCTTGATTTAGGGGAATGTGGATCCCCTTGAAGCAGTAGATTGAAAAGCAAGAAAATATTTGAGGGTGGGCATGTTGCTGAAGGTGTGGGTATTCTACTGCATTTTTCTATATTTCAATTGGATCTTTCTTAGCATCAAACAATGACTATAAAATGTCATCGACTGAGAGCTCAATCGATTTCATTTAGGTTCTTTAGGTACCTTGGTGATAGCAAGTAGGCGAGGCTGAAATGCCAATTCAAGTGTGATGTCATGATTTTCAGTGAAACTTTCATTGTATTCTCCAATTAATAGTTCTATAACAGCTGCATATTCTTCAAATAACTCACATATACTGCCATCAATGACTTTTGCTAACTGGGAAAACATCCGAAATTCTCTTTTGAAGAACTGTTTTGACAAAAGATAGCTTTTTTTGAAATGCTTTTTTTTTTTTTGCCACTTATACAGACTTATTTTTATATTTATTTGTTTGTTTATTTTATTTATCATTATTATTATTATTGAGACAGAGTCTGAAGCTTTCGCCCTGGGTAGAGTGCCTTGGTGTCACAGCTTACAGCAACCTCAAACTCTTGGGCTTAAGAGATTCTCTTTCCTCAGTCTCCCAAGTAGCTGGTACTACAGGTGCCCACCACAATGTCCAGCTATTTTTTCTTTGGTTGCAGTTGTCATTGTTGTTTAGCTGGCCCAGGCTGGGTTTAAACCCACCAGCCTGGGTGGATATGGCCAGTGCCCTACCCACTGAGCTATGGACGTCGCCTATGAAGACTTAGTTTTAACCTTGCAAAGAAATATTCGAGTTGTTTTGATCTAACACATAAATGTTGCATTCCTATAGCCATCTTCCTTCAATAATTCACATTCCTGATTCTGTTTTTCGTAAAATTTAACTATCTGTTCTCACAGAAATAAAATTTTGGCTAACACCTGTTCCTGCAAAAAGCAATGCATTTTAGACTAATATGGCAAGTCCACACTGAATACCCCATTGTTCAATTTTAGCATATTAAGAAATCAATGATACCGTGTTGCATTTGCACATATATAATTAATAATACTTACAACTTATTGCAAAGTCTCACTTAAAAAAGCTTTAACGCAGAGATTTTGCTGGTGCAAGATGTAATGGAAAGAAATGAGAGCATTTGAATCTGTTAATACTTTTTTTATCAGTGCAATAAACTCTCCATGTTTTCCTGTCACAGAAGGTGCATCTTCTGTACATACACACATTAAATTTACCAAATTCAGTCCAACTTCATGACATTTATCTTGAAAGTTGTTGAATATATCTACTTTCCCTGTTCTGTTCACAAGAGTACCCAAATGAGTAATTCTTCATAGCAAAAAAAATCTTCTATTATCACCCAAATGAAGTATAATACCTGAGCCAGGTCAGTAGTATCAGTTGATTCATCCAAAGTGACTAAATAATACATATTTTCCTTTTAGAATACTACATGAAGTTGTACTAAATTGAAGGTTAATTCATGCTGCCAATCAGATATGGTACTCCTTTAAAGAGACAGTTGGGGCCAGGCACAGTGTCTCGCCTGTAATCCTAGCACTGTGGGAGGCCAAGGTGGGTGGATTGCCTGAGCTTTGGAGTTCAGACACTAGCCTGAGCCAAAGCAAGACCCCCATCTGTACAGATATCTGGGCATTGTGATGGGCACCTGTACTCCCACCTACTCAGGAGGTTGAGGCAAACAATCACTTGAGCCCAAGAATTTGAGGTTGCTGTGAGCTATGATGCCACGCACTCTACTCAGAGTGACAGAGTAAAATTGTATGAAAAAAAAAAGCCCCACATAACACATAACACCAAGAGCAAGTCCTAATGTAAATTATGACGTGTCAATGTAGGTTCATCCATTGTAACAAATGTACCACTCCTGTGGGAGGTGTGGATGGGGGAGGCTGTCAGGTGTGGAGGCAGAGGGCGTGTGGAAATTCTCTGTACTTTCTGCTCAATTTTGCTATGAACCTAAAATTGCTCTAAAATCCAAAATGCATTAAAATTTAATTTAAAATAAAAAGGAGGGGGTGTCTGTGGCTCAAAGGAGTAGGGTTCAAACCCAGCTCCAGCCAAAAATTGCAAAAATAAATAAATAAATAAATAAATAAATAAATAAAATAAAAAGGAAATGCATGAGAGCTCTCTGCTAATCTTGAGTTCCTCCAGCCTCTGGACCCGCATACTCTCCTTTGTTTTGTTTAAAGAATTTCTCAAGTATCAGGGACAAACTCAGAAGAGAGTTTGAGTCAACTATTCAAGAAGATCCCAACTCTCAGTGTTAAAAGAGGTTATTTTCTTCTTCTTCATTCCTAAAATAAATATTTAGTTGCCTCTTGATTGGAAAAGGAGAGCCTTGGCTCAGGGCCCGTGGCTCAGTGAGTAGGGTGCCGGCCACAAACACCAAGGCTTGTGGGTTCAAGTTTGGCCTGGGCCTGCTAAACAACAATGACAACCGCAATCAAAAAATAGCCGGGTGTTGTGGCAGGTGCCTGTAGTCCCAGCTACTTGGGAGACTGAGGCAAGAGTATCACTTAAGCCCAAGAGTTTGAGGTTGTTGTAAGCTGTGACACTGCAGAACTCTACCAAGGGCAACATAGTAAGACTCTGTCTCAAAAAAAAAAGAAAAGAAAAGAAAAGCAGAGCCTCAGCTTTTTGACCTGATTGAGGCTTAGGTAGGTATTTCCTGTCTAGCCCACTGCCCTGGATAATGCATTAGAGAAAAAAAAATGGAACATGTAGTTTTTTGAAGCTGGAATGTAAATTAATTTTTTTTTAACCCTCCTTACCCTCCATTTCCATGGAGACCCAAATTGTTTTAATCAAAATTAGGTTCAGACCATGCATGGTGACTGTCACCTATAATCCTAACATGGAGGGAGGCCAAAGCAGGACAGTTTGAAGCCAGGAGTTTGAGACCAACCTGAGCAAAGCAAGACCCAGTTTCTACACAAAGTAGAAAAATTACCTGGGTATGGTGGCACGTAGTTGTCGTCCTAACTACTCAAGTGACTGAAGCATGAGGATTCACTTTGGCACAGGAGTTGGAGGCTTCAGTGAGCTGTGGTGAGGCCACAGTACTCCGGCCCCAGCTACAGAGGGAGACTGTCTCAACAAAACAAAACAAGCAGTACAAAACGAAACTAGCTAGGGACGGCAGTTCCTGCTTGTAGTTCCATCCTTTAAGTAGAGGAGGCGGGAAGATGACAGATCACTTGAGTCCAGCAGTTTGAGGTTGCAGTAAGCTGTGAATCCCACAGCCGCACTCCAGCTAGGGTGACAGAGCAAGACTCTGTCTCCAAAAACCAAAACCCCAACTAAACAAATGAAAAGTTCAGATCTAATAGTGTAGTTTTTCTTTTAAAAAATGTCTTTGTTTTGGGTGGCACCTGTGGCTCAAAGGAGTAGGGAACCAGCCCCATATGCTGGAGGTGGCGGGTTCAAACCCAGCCCCCAGCCAAAAACTGCAAAAAAAAAAAAAAAAAAAAAAAGTCTTTGTTTCTTGGTCCACCTCCCAGTGTCCCTACCCCCGGCACTGCACCCCTGAGGCAACAGGCCATCATCTGTGTCCCCAGGAGCCGTCAGTGTTGCCTTCTGCAGAGGCAGCAGCCCAGGTCACCCGTTGCTCCCTCACTCAAGCTTTCACCTTCACCTCCAAGGGTACAGACAAGCAGTTCTTCCTGGGAGGTGTGGACAAGTGCACACGGTACTGGAGGTGTTTTGTGGACAGCTTGGCCTGGAGGGTGATGGGGTCACTGGGCCACCTCCCTCTGCTTGGTCTATTGGGTGAAATTCCCTAAGTCTGATGGCTCCGGGGCTACATCAGGGTTGCAGTATCTTGGTGCAGGGCATCAGTGCCTACCGGGCATCCTATTTCCGGTGTGTGCAACATGGCCAAAGACCAGCCCCCACCCCAAGAACACCACATCGCTGTGAGCTAGACAACAGCCCAGACCGAGACACAGCGGCCAGCGTGTTGTCCCACCCTCCACACTGACCCTAAGTGACAGGTGGGGGTTTCAGCACACATTACCAAATGTCTCCTAGTGAGATAGTTCCCTAACCTAGTCCCAGCTCAGTGTATAAAAATTCCCATGTCGGCTCAGCACTCGGTGAGTAGGGCGCCTGCCATATACACCAAGGATAGTGGATTTGAGCTTGGCCCCAGCCTGCTAAAATAATAAAGTCAACAGCAACCAAAAAACAGCCGGGTATTGTGGCAGGTGCCTATAGTCCCAGCTACTCAAGAGGCTGAGGTAAAAGAGTCACATAAGCCCAAGAGTTTGAGGTTGCTGTGAGCTCTACCGAGGTCAACATAGTGAAACTCTGTCTCAAAAAAAAAAAAAAAAAAAAAGAAAAGAAAAGAAAA
>NW_003852398.1:8476636-8479376 GCF_000181295.1 Otolemur garnettii | reverse complement strand
ATTGTGGCGGGCACCTGTAGTCCCAGCTACTTGGGAGGCTGAGGCAAGGGAATCGCTTGAGCCCAGGAGTTGGAGGTTGCTGTGAGCTGTGATGCCATGGCCCTCTACCCAGGGCAACAGCTTGAGGCTCAGTCTCAAAAAAGAAAAAGAAAGAAAGGAAAAGAAAATTCCCATGTCTCTGCACCGTTTCCAACACTGGTTATTGGTAGGTTTGCCAAATTTGGTAATGCAAGGTTAATACTAGGAACATTAATCAGCTTACAAATTATTGCATCCTAACTCTGTGTGTAAGAGAAGTGTACATCCTTGCTACAGCAATAATTGAGATGACGCTGTGTAAACACGCAACAAATGTTAGTTACCACTTACGAGCTGTGTAACTTCACTTAGAAAAGTCACTTCCATTTCTCAGATCATTAACTTCCCCATTTGTTCAATGAGAGTACTGATACCCACTTCCCAGGATTACTGTGACGATTACAGGAAATGAAGCCTTTAGGAAGGAACACAGAAGGAAGTTTTTTCCCTTAGTAATATTTTGGACACCTATCTCAGAAAAATAATGCATAAAGCCTGGCAGAGAAACAGCTTGGAGGGTTTCTTTCGTGAAGAACTCTTAAGACCAGGGTCTGCGTGAGTGAGATCTGGTCACAGTGAGTCTTTACCCTGCCCCTTAGAAAGAGGGTCCCTTCAACACTTTAGGCCTGATGTCCAGTTGTCTCTTGTTGGGTTTGCCTGGCTGCCTGCAAATATCACAGGAAGGATCAGGCACCAAACTAGGAGGAAACTGAAATAGGACAAGTGGGGGAGGGGAAAAATTCTTTCTTCCAGTATTCTTGCCTAGAAAATACCCATTGGGGCCGGGCATGCCTGTAATCCCAGTACTCTGGGAGGCTGAAATAGGGTGGATTGCGTGAGCTCAGGGGTTCAAGACCAGCCTGAGCAAGGGCGAGACCTCATCTCTAGAAAAATAGCCAGAGGTTGTGCCTATAGTCCCAGCTACTTGGGGGCCTGAAAGCAAGAGAATCCCTTGAACCCAAGAGTTTGAGATCTCTGTGAGCTGTGAGGCCACAGCACTCTACACAGGGTGTCAAAGTAAGACTTTGTCTCAAATAAATAAATAAATAAATATTTTAAAAATTAAAATATAATAAATAAAATAAATAGCATGTTTGAGAACTTGCATATTTGGGGGCCAAAATGATTTTATTTTTTGTCCAAGGGAATTGAGTAAAAGAATTCAGTTAAGGGACTGTGTCAGGCAATCTCGCTGCATTTTAAATAGACCCGTGCCTTCACAGTTAAGATTTTTATTTTTATTAAAATCACTTTCAACCATCTGACATCTGAGAGAATGTCCAAAGGCAATTGAAGTCATAGAATGGTCACTGGTACCTAAGAGACAAGATTGGGGTCAACTTGGATCAAATTTCTTTTCTCTGGAAGCCTTTCTTTCCTAGAAATTACTTACTAAACCAGAGAGACACCAAAATGACACTATAAATGAAGCTTAACTGCAGTCAGGGTTACTGAGGATCAACAGGGAATCATGGGGTTATTGGCTTTCTCTCATATTCTGATTTGACAAAAGGAAGAATTTCTACAGAGGTGAGAGAATCCAGAGTGGTAAGACCATTGTCACAAGCAGGCGATTTGGGTTCAGTAGGGCCAAGCAGGAGCTGTGACAGCAACCTCAGTCTGAATGTGTTGTTTTAATTTTTATGGCTACATTAGGGCTCTATTAGCTCTATGAGCTATCAGACTCATAGAGAGCAGAGGAAAGGAACTAATGATACAAATAGAATCCTAGGGAAAGTATTCTGAATTTACTGGTAAATGAGACTTCACCTTGATCCTTTTCTCCTATTGAATAACAAATTCTTTTTTTCTTTTGAGACAGAGCCTCAAGCTGTCACTCTGGATAGAGTGCTATGGCATCACAGCTCACAGTAACCTCCAACTCCTGGGCTGAAGCGATTCTCCTGCCTTCGCTTCCTTAGTAGCTGGGACTACAGGTGCCCACCACAATGCCTGGCTATATATTTTTGGTTGCAGCCGTCATTGTTGTTTGGCAGGCCCGGGCTGGACTCGAACCCACCAGCTCAGGTGTATGTGGCTGGCAACTTAGCCTCTTGAGCCACAGGGGCTGGGCTGAATAACAAATTCTTAAAGCAGATTTAAACTAGAGCACAAATAGCATCAGTCCCTCAAAGTCAATTTACACCAACAACGTAATTTTATGTGAGTTTTCCTCTTTGACAGATTTCCTTCTTGACTGATGTCAGCTCAATATGGCCAGCATTAACTATTCTGAAACACTGGTTAAATGATACTCCACTGATGGAGGCCATTATCTTAAGTGAAATAGGCCAGGAACAAAAAGACAAATATTACACATCCTCACTTATATGTGGGAGCTAAGAAAATGTGATCACATGGAGGTAGAGTTGGAAAGGTAGAGAGCAGAGGCTGGAAAGGGTGAGTGGGGGCGGATGAAGAGAAGTGGGTTAAGGGATACAAACATACAGTAAGATAGAAGGAATAGCCGGGTGTTGGGGCGGGTGCCTGGAGTCCCAGCTACTCAGGAGGCTGAGGCAGGAGGATCGCTTCAGTCCAGGAGTTTGATATTGCTGTGAGCTATGATGCCACAGTACTCTGCCCAGGGCATAGAGTGAGACTTTATCTCATTTTAAAAATAAGATAGTAGGATGACTATACTTCACAAAAAACATGTTGTACC
>NW_003852398.1:8467998-8476536 GCF_000181295.1 Otolemur garnettii | reverse complement strand
TTTGTTTTTAGACAGTGTCACTCTGTCACCCCGGGTAGAGTGCCAAGGCTTCATCATCGTTCACAGCAACCTTAAACTCTTGGATTCAAGGGATCCTTTTGCCTGTGCCTCCGAAATAGCTGGGTCTACAGGTGTGCACCAGCACATTCAACTAGTTTTTCTGTTTTTCTAGTTTTTAGTCATTTTGCTCACGCTGGTCTGAAACTCCTGAGCTCAAGCAGTTCACCTGCCTTGGCTTCCCTGAGTGCTAAGATTATAGGCATGAGTCACTATGTTAGGCCAAAATTTCACTGAGGTTCATGAGATTATATGGGGTCATCTGAGGTTATAAAACAAAAACAAAAACAAACAAAAACAAAAAGGTGTTTTTTGCTCTGTTTGGCTTACTCTGCATTTCCATACTGGCCAACAGTTTGATGTTACTAGTCAGTGCAATCTCATCAAGGTATGCCAGCCTGGCGTTATGCAATAGACATGGCAAAAGCATGTACTGTTCACTGATTATCCCACCCACATGTCTTAGCTGCCTTTTTGCTAGGTAGGGCATGGGACTGGCTCTGGCCAATGGGTTGTGAGTAGAAATGGTTGTGTCAAAGCCTTGGCAAAACATGCCAAAAGGAGGTGAGTTCTCCATGCACTGGCGTCCCCAGCAGTAGCAATGGAAGCCCTCTTTTTTCTCATGCTGCAGACACAAGATTTTGGTACCTGAATTCTTCAGTGGCTATGTGGGGCAACCTCCCAATTGACCTTCAATGGACATGAAATGTAAACAAGAAATAAACATAGTTGTATATATCCATTGAGATTTGGGAGTTGTATGTTACTGCATCATAGCTCAGCCCATCTTGAGCAGTTACTTGAAAGGCTGAGGCAGGAAGATCACCTGAGCCCAAGAGACTGAGGCTGCTGTGAGCTTTGATGATGCCTGGGCACTCTACCCAGAACAGAGTGAGATTCTTTCAGAGAGAGAGAGAGAGAGAGAATGGGGGGAGGGGGTTACACTGCCATTTGGCTGGTTTTACTTAACATGGCTATTTGAGCAATTTGCTGGAAAATAGATCAAAGTCCCTCATGCAGCCTTTTATTTTTTCTTTTCATTTTTTGTTTTTCATGTTTGTACCCAACTAGCACAGGTTTGTGACTCTGGGTAACTTTATTTTTGGCCCCAAGTCGGGTCACCCAAGGGTTTCTCAGCAGTCATTCCGTAGTCTCTTTCTGAGATGCATCCACCAAGCTCCTCCTTGGGAGGCCTTATCACCATCTCAGTCCTTGACTTCTTCTGTCACCTGGGCTCCAGTCTCTGTCCAACGGCCTCAAAGCATAGCCACCAGTTTGAAGGTGCCCTCAGAGTTGGCAGGGACTATGTGGACAAAAGTCTCGTAGAGCACAGTGCCCTTGGGCAGCCTGGAGACCAGGTCCACAGCCTCTGAGTCTCTAGGATTGGGCATGTAGACTTCCCTCGTATAGTGGACTATCCCCTCTTTCAGGGTGTACACTCACTGCCTCCTCTCCAGCCCCACAGGGGCACCCGGGTGCCAGCGGAATTGGTGCTGAGTCCCAAGGCCCATGGATGTTTCCAGCATGAACATAGTAACCTTCTATTTTCTTGAAGCCAAAGCATCTGCATGGTGACTTTGCCCTGAGGTTTTTGAACCTGCCCCCTGTCTTCTTGGATGCATGTCTGATGGTAAGAGCTGCAGCTGGAGGGGGGCTCAGCAGGGCCACTGCCCATATCCTTAGTGCCATCACTGCCATCCATGTTTGCCTTCCATGCATCTTTTTAAATCAAGGAGTAGCAGTGATATACCCTGTGTGTTCTGCTCAGCCTCATCACTATGGAGTGTACCTTATGGAATAACAAGTTAATTGCAAACAAAAGTACAAATGACTGGGCGGCGCCTGTGGCTCAGTGAGTAGGGTGCTGGCCCCATATACCAAGGGTAGTGGATTCAAACTCGGCCCTTACAGAACTGCAACCAAAAAATAGCCAGGCGTTGTGGCAGGCACCTGTAGTCCCAGCTACTCAGGAGGCTGAGGCAGGAGAATCGCCTAAGCCCAGGAGTTGGAGGTTGCTGTGAGCTTTGTGATGCCATAGCACTCTACCAAGGGCAACAAAGTGAGACTCTGTCTCTACAAAAAAAAAAAAAAGTATAAATGACTATAGTTGTTTCTGTTGGTCGTCAGATGGAAATGTATAGATCACAATGCCAACCCCTCCCATTAGGAAATAGCTTAGGAGATGGTGTCTACTGGTAGAAACCTTTGGGAACAAGACAGATTTCAGTGTTACCAGCAGTCCCAGATGAAAACTTTAATAGAAAAATATTTTTTAAATAATTTATATATATATATATATATGCATTTTTTTTGGAGATTGAGTGTTATTGTGTTGCCCTCAGTAGAGTGCCATGATGTCACAGCTCACAGCAACCTCAAACTCTTGGTCATAAGTGATTCTCTTGTCTCAGCCTCTCGAGTAGTTTGGACTATAGGTGCCTGCCACAATGCCCGGCCATTTTTTGAGATGAGGTCTCACTCTGGCTCAGGCTGGTCTTGAACATGTGAGCTCAGGAAATCCACCTGCCTTGGCCTCCCAAATGCTAGGATTATGGCATGAGCCACCACACCCAGCCCCTGGAAGACTCTTTTTGACACCTCAGTTCGCTGATGGTGCCAACCTGGCATGAGTTCCTGTGCTGGTAGCATTCTGTGGACATTCCCAGAATAGGTGCAATTTGCTTAACTGGACTGAAAGTCTTGTGGCTATTGGATTCCCCTAGGCTGTAGCATCTCAAACAGAGAGCCTGTAACAAATGGCTGTGCCAGAGGGTACTCAGAATCCTAGTCTGGAGATAGAAAACTTCTTTGTGGGCGTCAAACACTAGTGTGGTAAAGGATCCTTCTGGCCAGAAGCAAAATTGTAAACTTGGTTTAAACAGTCCCAAGGCTGTCACCAGCAAAGAGGCAGTGGAAGGAGGCCTGAGCAAACCACCTTGGGCTGTTATATCTTTTTTTTTTTTTTTTGAGACAGAGCCTCAAGCTGTACCCCTGGGTAGAGTGCTGTGGCATCACAGATTACAGTAACCTCCAACTCCTGGGCTCAAGTGAGTCTCCTGCCTCAGCCTCCCAAGTAGCTGGGACCACAGGTGCCTGCCTCAATTCCTTGTGATTTTTTGGTTGCAGCCGTCATTGTTGTTTGGTGGGCCTTGGCTGGATTTGAACCCGCCACCTTAGGTGTATGTGGCTGGCACCTTAGCCACTTGAGCCACAGGTATGGAGCTGGGCTGGCATATCTTTTTTTCTTTTCTTTTCTTTTTTGCAGTTTTGGGCTGGGGCTGGGTTTGAACCCGCCACCTCCTGCATATGGCCACAGGTACCGCCCCAGGCTGGCATATCTTTAGCAGATGATGGAAAGTGGAAATAATAATGTGATGAAATTGATGAATAGCTGGGGGCAGTGATGGGTAGACATGAGAGACTGTCACTACTAGAATCTAGCAATGTGGCCCAATCCCGTTACTACAGTAATCCCTTTCAAAGAACAAATTTAAATTCATGAAAATGTCATCTGTAATCCCTAGATACCCTTCCCAACTTGGTTACATGAGAATGCAGATCTCTGAGCATCAGTTTTGAAATGAATAGCAAGTATTCTGGAAAGGGCACTTCAGTCCATTTCAGAGACTATGAACAGGGGCCTTGGGAGACACTTCTATTATGTTAAGGGAGAGTTAATGACAATGTAACAGAAAGCTGTAAGACAAAGGTCAGAATGTGTCAGTAGGCATGCCCTCTAAGGCTTTTGTCTGGAAATAGTTTGAGATAAAAGTTTGACAGATCCCTTGATGTTGGATTTGGTCTCCTCCAACAGCCTAGAGGCAGAGTGGAGAGACTTCATTGTAGGGACTGAGCTTTAGAAGCCTGAACAAAAGTTAGAAACTAATTAAATGTAACTGTGGGCCTCCATGACACTTCATACCAGAGTAGAAAATAATAGTGCTACAGATAAAGTTTTGTAGGGTAAGTTGAATACTGAGTTAGTAGTAGTTAATATTAGTACTTTTATGATATGGCTTTCTTTCCTGATATAATATACTTCATGAGCTCAAATACATCCTTTTTTTATTTTTTTCAGACAGAGTCTTGCTTTGTCGCCTTTGGTAGAGTGCTGTGGTATCATAGCTCACAGCAACCTCAAAGTCTTGGGCTCAAGTGATCCTCTTGCCTCAGCCTCCCAAGTAGCTGGGACTCTAGGTGCCCACCACAACACTAGGCTATTTTTAGACACAGGGTCTCACCCTTGCTCAAACTCCTGAGTTCAGGCAATCCACCAGCCTCTGCCCTCCACTGTCAAGCACATTCTGATAGTATACGAGACGTGCTGGCCAAGTGAGGAAGGACTGTTGATGCCTCACCCCACGCTCCCTAGGCCCACCTCTGAGTTCACCTGCAGCTGTGGCACCGCGGGGATGGCTTCGTCTCTCAGGTGCCTGCTTCTCTGCCTTAGGGCTCACCACACCATCATGGCAGCTTGCCGAACCACACAGGAGCAACTTGAAGGGCAGGGGGGTTAAAGCCTCCAGAAACAACTCCCAGTGAGAGCGGAAGAGAGGGTGTTGATGCTATGGTCTGAGTTTGTGCCCACCAAAACTGATGCTGGTTTTTGTTCCCCAGTGTTTGGGGAGGTGGAGCCTAAAGGGACGTATGTGAGTCATGAGGACTCTGTCTTTGTGGGGGGCTTGGTACCATTCTTGGGGTAGTAAGCAAGTTCTCCCTCTGGTGAGGCTGAATTAGTTCTTGCAGAGAGAGTGGCTTGCTATAAAGCCAGGACACATCTTGGGTTTTCTCTCTTCCCACACGTTGGCTTCTCCTTTGGAATTGTCCATTATGTTATGATGCAGCCTATGGCCGTTGCCAGAAGTCAAGGTCAAACCCTTGAACATCCCAGCCTACAGAGCCATAAGTAAATTACCTCTTTTCTTTATAAATTTCCCAGTCGTAGGTATTCTTGTTATAAAAACTCAAAATGAGGCTCAGCGCCCATAGCATAGTGGTTACAGCACCTGCTGCATACACTGAGGGTGGTGGGTTTGAATCTGGCCTGGGCCAGCTAAGCAACAATGACAACTGCAACAAAAAATAGCCAAGTGTTGTGGCGGGTGCCTGTAAGTCCCAGCTACTTGGGAGGCTGAGGCAAGACAATCGCTTAAGCCCAGGAGTTTGAGGTTGCTGTGACCTGTGATGCCAAGGCACTCCACAGAGAGCAACTTAGTGAGACTCTGTCTCAAAAAAAAAAAAAGAAAAGAAAAGAAAAGAAAGAAAGAAAGAAACCCTCAAAATCAGTTGATCCATGTGCCAGCCTCCCAGCCTGCAGTGGAATAATTCTGAAATGGGTTCCACACAGTTTCTCAGTGGGTACCCAGAGCAGCTGAGCCCACATTGTGCACTGTGGTGATCTGTTCATTAACACACCCTTTCTCTGTCTCATTCCCACACCCCCTAATGTGCTTTCTGAAATCACCTCACAAATAACCTGAATTCAAGTACTTGTCTCAGGCAGGGCCTCTATCATTCAAGGTTCTCCAGAGAAACTACATATACATGTGTATACATGTTCATATATATATACTATTTAGTTTATATATATAGTTTCCAGAGAAACTATATATATGTGTGTGTGTGTGTGTGTGTTCATGTGGTTATGGAGGCTTGCAAAGTCCAAAATTGGCACAGGCAATGTCTTCAGTTCAAAGATTCTCAGGCAGGAAGAGATGCTGTGCCAGTTCAAAGGCCGTTGGGTAGGAGAAGTCGCTGTTCCTTGGGGACAGTCAGTCTTTGGTTTTATTCAGGCCTTCAGCCAATTAGACAAGGTCCACCTACACCCTGGAGGGCAAGTGGCTTTACTCAGTCTACCACTTTAAATGTTAATCTCACCCCAAACACCCTCATAGCAACACCTAGAATAATATCTGGCCAAATATCTGTGCACCTCATGGTCCATTCAATACAAAATTAACTCTTCACAGGGTCTGATTTTTTTGGAAACTCAAATTACGACACCAACTATAGCTCATCATCTTGGAGTTAGAGGGTAAACTGCTAAGGGGAGGATTTTACGTGAACTACTCACCTTGAGAACCATTTCACTCTGTGGCCCCTTGTTCACATCAACTTCTGACCCCCATTAAGGAGGAGAAAACCAGGCTTGGCACTGCTGTCCATGCATGTGAGACAATAAGAGTTGTGTCCAGAGTGGAATGAGAGCTTTACCGTGTGTACATCTGGTGTGCTTAGTACTCCCGCACATATATCTAACACATACATGTTCAGATCCTCAGGGACGCTTTGTCTGTCTCTGGATCAGACACATAGTTCCACTAATAGCTTGGCCCGATGCTTACACTGCCTACATTGTTTTGGTTGAACCCCTAACACCTCTGCAGTAGCCAAAATGGCCGCAATTGGTGTCGCTGTCCCTGGTGCTGACCTCATGCTTACGCCTCCGCAGGGCACTTTTGTTGCTGTCCTTGGTTCTGCCCAATGATGTGTTTGTTTTTCTTTTTCTTATGTCAAGAAGATGCTGCAGATCAAAGAGTAGAATTGATCTTTCTAGTAGACTAGAAATGAAGAATAAATACAACATTTGGGCTCCTGCTAAAGTGTGTGAGAGGACTTTAGGGGACCGGCTCGTGTATCCCCATTCACATGGAAGAATCAAGACTTCCTTCCTTGCTGAGCAGCATTCCCAGAACAGGTTCTGGGATTCAGTACAGTTGGTGTAGTAGTGCAGGGCCAAGTACAGAGCACCCAGAGCTGAAGTTTTCATGCAGCTCACACATCAGGGGGTTTGCGATGCCTTGGCAATGCCTGGCTTTCAATTTTCCTCTTTCTGATTCCCTTTTTCTTTCTTTTTTATTGTTTGGGATTTAATGAGGGTACAAAGAATTAGGTTACACTGATTGCATGTGTTAGATAAAGTCTCTCTTATAATTGTGTTCCATGCCCCAAGAGGTGTGCCATACACCATGACCCTCCATTCCCCTCCCTCTACCCCCTCCCCACTCCCTTCTTTCCCACCCTACCTTGTATTAGATCATCTACTGCCTTCATATTTGTGTATCTTCAAAATATTCCTTGGATTAGTCCCCTTCTCGCTCCACCACCACTACTAACATCATCACCCTCAGTTCTAATCATCATCACTTTTCCAAGGATCATTTCTTTAGAATAAAGTTTTCAAAGTGGAATAGCTAGTTCAAAGTATAAATATGTTCTGTAAGTGCCTTAGAATATCTCCATCAGTTTGCATCTTCAACAAACTTTTTTTTTGCAGTTTTTGGCTGGGGCCGGGTTTGAACCCGCCACCTCCAGTATGTGAGCTGGTGCCCTACTTCTTTGAGCCACAGGCACTGCCCTTCAACAAACTTTTTAAAGAGGATGAGTGCCACTCTCTGATGGCAAAAGCTGTAACAGGCATACATATATTTAAAAGAAACCAAGAAAAAAATGGGTACATATCATTGTATGTAAAATACACCTCTTTAACAAGATTGACCGAAAGAAATACGTAGAAATCCAAACAAAAAAGCTACTGCTAGTCAGCACGGTGATTTACACCTGTTACCCTGGCACTATGGGAGGCTGAGACAGGAGGATCGTTTGAGCTCAGGAGTTTGAGATCAGCCTGAGCAAGAATGAGACCCATCTCTACTAAAAATATACTGTCTCTACTAAAAATAGAAAAATTAGCTGGGCAGGGTGGTGCACACCTGTAGTCCCAGCAACTCGGGAGGCGTAGATAGACGGTTGGCTTGAATCCAGGTGCTTGAGGTTGCAGGGAGCTAAGATGACACTACTGTGCTCTGGCTTAGGCCACAGAGACTCTGTCTCAAAACAAACACACCCCAATACTTATAAAGCTTCGCATGCACCGTGCCCGGGGTATGTGCAGCTCTTTGAAACAAACCTTTGAGGTACATTGTGGTTTACAGACGGGATGATGGAACTGGTTAAGCAGCTTGCCCAAACACTGACGAGATTCTGAGACAGTCAGGGAAGCTGCCTAAGACCACACAGCAAACAGGTGCCAGTGAGGATGAAGCTGATGCTTGCCTCGCCTTCGCCTGTTGCAGATTCTCCTGTCCTCGTGGCCCAGGGGACATGCCCAGACTCCCTGAGAAAGTGGGAACCGAGGAGGAGAAAGGGTTACAGAGGAGCAGGCTGCGTCTGCGCGGGCAGGAAAGCTGGGCTTCCGGGGCTGCGGGGTCGCCTGAGCGGGTGTGATGCAATCACGCCGGTCGCTGCGTCAGAGGACGGCGAGGGATGCGGGGACTGCGGTAGAGCCGTCCCTCCCGCGCCCGGCACCGCCAACTGCGCGGACGACCACTGCACCAACCTTGGTCCCCTGCGAAGACGCCACCAAGAACCATCGCGACCCCTGACTGCCGCTCAGCCCCACCAGTGACCCTGACAACCACCCCGAGCCGCGGGTAACCCGCGACGGCCGCCCCCAGGCCCCCGGGCGCCCAGGGCGCGCCA
>NW_003852398.1:8463366-8467731 GCF_000181295.1 Otolemur garnettii | reverse complement strand
GCAAAAAGGGAGTTATCCAGGTGTCGGTGGAGCCGCACCGGCACGAGGGCGTCTTCATTTACCGCGGGGCCGAGGACGCGCTGGTCACGCTGAATATGGTGCCCGGGCTCTCCGTGTACGGCGAGAGGCGCGTCACGGTGACCGAGGGCGGCGTGAAGCAGGAGTACCGCACGTGGAACCCGTTCAGGTCCAAGCTGGCTGCGGCCATCCTGGGCGGGGTCGACCAGATCCACATTAAGCCCAAGTCCAAGGTGCTGTACCTAGGCGCCGCGTCGGGGACCACGGTCTCCCACGTCTCCGACATCATCGGCCCCGACGGCCTGGTGTACGCAGTCGAGTTTTCCCACCGCGCCGGCCGCGATCTGGTCAACGTGGCCAAGAAGCGAACCAACATCATCCCGGTCCTGGAAGATGCCCGGCACCCGCTCAAGTACCGCATGCTCATCGGGATGGTGGACGTGATCTTCGCCGACGTGGCCCAGCCAGACCAGTCCCGGATCGTAGCTCTGAACGCCCACACCTTCCTGCGCAACGGGGGCCACTTTCTCATCTCCATCAAGGCCAACTGCATCGACTCTACCGCGTCCGCGGAGGCTGTGTTTGCTTCTGAGGTGAAGAAGTTGCAGCAGGAGAATCTGAAGCCTCAAGAGCAGCTAACCCTGGAGCCCTATGAGAGAGACCACGCCGTGGTCGTGGGTGTTTATCGGCCCCTTCCCAAGAGCAGCAGCAAATAGCTCTCAGTTGAGGCTCTCCTTGGGGATCCCCCAAGACTGTGTCTTTGGTGTTGTGTAGTGTTTATGTACGTGTCTCTGTGATATTTTGTTTTGTTGTTTTTCTATTAAATGTCATAAAGAAACAGTACCCAAGAGTGACATGAGGCCAGGCTGAGTTTTGCTGCAGCAACACAATCCCCAAATCTTCTGTTCACATTGGCTAGTCACCTGACCAAGCCTGACTCCAGGAATAGGTCCTGGATACTGATGGACGGTAATACAGTTGGACACACCCAATGTGTCTGACTCAAAGCCAGGGTCTTAACCACAGTCAGTTTGTAATTCTTTAGCTAAGTTGCACCCCCTGTTCCAATTAATCTTCACATCCAGCCTGAGATGACTTTGTTACCATATTTGTATTACATATGAAGTAGCAGGGCTTTTGAAGGTAAATGAGCTGTCCAAATTTACATAGCCAGTAAAAAGGCAGAACTTAAATGCGGTCTTTGGGATTCCAGATACACTGCTGTTTCACTGGCTGCAGTGGAATTTTGTCTCTTCCTACTCCCATGGCACAGACTGGGACATACGGTCTCACAGTGTTCTCCTTCCTGCAGGCTACCCCTTTCTTAGGTTTCATAACAGCAAAACAAGGCGGGGGCACAGGACATGGGTCTGCCTAGCAGATGGTCCCACTGCAGGCATGACACACCCAAGTGTCTGCAGAACAGCTGGAAAAATTACTCCCAGGAAGTACCTGTCTCTGCAGGGAGATTCCTGCAGACGCTGAGATGCTGGACTTGGCAGGTTGGATTCTGGCTCTCCAAACCAGCCTGAAGGCAGCTGGGAAGTGAGCAACCCCAGGAGAGCTGAGAATGCCCACAAGCCTCGTGAATCACTCCAAACCAGAGGCCTTTGATATATTCCCTCATTCATACACTCAAAAAAAAAAAAATTGCCAACTGTGAAAGTCATCAACATTAGTCTGGGAATAATTATAGCTCACTGATGCATCATTTATTTGCCTACCTAAAGATGTGTTTAGGTGGAGATTATGGTTAGTCTCCTTTATCTGAGGGTGTAAAACAACGTATAAATTAGACTTTTGCTCGGGGTAGATGCGGATGGAATAAACCAGACTTTTAAAAGGCAACTACCCTTCACCACTCCACCCCACCTCACCCCAAAATTCAGCAAGAGAGCTGTAGTTCAGATTTGTTAGCAAGACAAGCTTTCAGAAAGAGAGCAAACGAGGTAACTGTCTACAAAAACCTCAAAGCAGGGGCTTCCCTAAACAAATGAATATTTTCATCACAGTTCTGTAAAGCCAGGATCCTCATTCCTATTTGACAGATGAGAAAACTGGCTTGGCACCCGTAGCTCAGTGGTTTAGGGCGCCAGCCACATACCCTGGGGCTGGTGGGTTCAAACCTGGCCCAGGCCTGCTAAACAACAACTACAAAAAAAAAAAATAGCCGAACATTGTTTCAGGCACCTGTAGTGCTAGCTACTTGGGAGACTGAGGCGAGGGAATTGCTTAAGCCCAAGTGTTTGAAGTTGCTGTGAGGTGTGACACCATGGCACTCTACCGAGGGCAGCATAGTGAGACACTGTCTCAAAAAAAAAACAAACAAAAAAACACTTGCAGTTTAGAGAGATGATATGATTTAAGATCCCCTAATAAGGCTCACAGCTAAAAAATCAAGCTTGTCAGTCTGACTCCAAAATCCATGTCCTTTTCACTGAAGTTTATGATTCTGTTGCTTTGAAAAGCCCTCTCTCCAAATCCTAGGCTCATGGATTGGTTGCTGGGATGACACCCTCACGCTGGGGGGACTTTTTTCTCAGTCAGAGATTATAGGATCAGAGTGTGGGATCTTTTTTCTCAGTCAGAGCTTACAGGATCAGGGCAGTAGGAGGGAAGGCCTCTGCCCCAACTAGGGCCCAGGAGCTGGACTTTCCTCAGAGCCAGGTGGGCCTGCACAGGGGGTCTTGGTTCTTCCTTACAGGGTGAGGGACAGAGTAGGGGAAACTTAACCTCTGTTTTGAGGGCGGACACTCTCCTACTTCCTGGTCTCCATACAATATATAGTCCACATCTGTGGCTCCTGGAAGTAGAGATTGTCAGTGAAATGGTATGAAAACAGTCTCCTGAGGAACTCCACTGAGCTGTAGCCAGTTCCCAAGCCAAGGGAATGGTGTAAGTAGCCAGAGAAAAGCAGGGATGAGGCCCACGGAAATGTAGGAGGCAAAATGGAACCTGGGTTTGGAGGATGAGGGCAGAAGGATGGGACTGTCACTGCTGCCTCCTGGAAGATCTAGAGGTGGCAGTGACGCCGGCACTACACTGCTCGGAGCTGGGAATGCTTCCCTGATCATCGGTTTTGAATGTGGGTCTCATCTCCCAGTGTCTTAGTACGTTGTAACAAATTACCACAGAACTGGGTAGCTGCAGTCACCTCAGCAGCAATGCACTGAGGCTGGAGGCTGGTGTTCAGAGGCCACGCGAGACAGGACCATGTGCCAAAGGGAGTTAGCAAGAGCCAGTAGGGAGGCTTGGCGTCTGTGACTCAAGCGGCTAAGGCGCCAGCCACATACACCTGAGCTGACGGGTTCGAATCCAGCCTGGTCCCACCAAACAACAATGATGGCTGCAACCAAAAAATAGCTGGGCATTGTGGCAGGCGCCTATAGTCCCAGGTACTTGGGAGACGGAGGCAGGAGAATTGCTTGAGCCCAGGAGTTGGAGATTGCTGTGAGCTGTGATGCCAAAGTACGCTACCCAGGGTGACAGCCTGAGGCTCTGTCTAAAAAAAAAAGAGCTAGCAGGGAAGAGGAGCAGACAGATGAAACCTCCCACTCCTGCCGACCACCACCGTATCTGCCAGCTGCTCTCACTCAGCAGTCTCCTGCAATGAAGGAAAGAAAAATGGGGCAGGACAGGAGGGCTGAGGGAATGGACCTTTATCAAATGAGGCTGTTTTTTAAAATTTCAGATTGATATGAAGATACAGACGATTAGATTACATTATTTACGTTTGTTAGGTAGAGTCAAAGTTGTAGTTGGGCCCCTCGGCCCGGAGGTGTGCCAAAGTACCCCTACACTGTGCCCATTAGGTGAGAGCACACCACACCCCTTCTTCTTCCCCCTTCCCCCCATTTTAGTTTAACTGTGTTTCTCTCTTCTGTGGGTGTTTATTTGTTTGTCTACTGGTTTCGTATTAGTATTGAGTTCATTGGATACTTGTTTTTCTACTCTTGTGATACTTTACTAAGGAGAATGTTCTCCAGCTCCATCCAGGTTAGTACAAAAGATGCAAAGGCTCCATTATTTTTATGGCTGAAGAGTATACATATATGTATATATAAACATATATCCATGGATACAGGTAATGCAGTTTATTAATCCGCTCATGTGTTGGTGGGCACTTGATTTGATTCCACATCTTAGTGATTTGTGAACTGAGTTGCAATAAACACTCTAGTGCAAATGTCCTATGGTAAAATAATTTTCTTCTTAAGTTCTTTGACGATTCTCCACCTTTCTTTCCAAAGAGTCTGTATTAGTTTACAATTCCACCAACAGTGTGTAATTGAAACTGAATTCCATGAAACTCTCTCTCTCTCTTTTTTTTTTGTTTACAGAGCCTCA
>NW_003852398.1:8449287-8462122 GCF_000181295.1 Otolemur garnettii | reverse complement strand
ACTCATATTAAATAGCCCTCTAGACCTTTGCTAAATTAAAAAAAATAAAAATAAAAATCAGACTCTGAGGAGAAGGTCTGCATGGCTAGCTTTGTAAGGTCCCCGGGTGCATTTTTTATTTTTTTGAGACAGAGACTCACTCTGTCGCCCTTGGTAAAGCATTGTGGTGTCATACCTCATAGCAACCTCAAACTGTTGGGCTCAAGTGATCCCCTTTCCTCAGCCTCCTGTGTAGGTGGCACTACAGGTGCTGGCCACAATGGCCAGCTAGTTTTCCTATTTTCAGTAGAGATGGGGTCTCACTCTTGCACAGGCTGGCCTCAATCAAACTCCTGAGCTCAAGCAATCCTCCCACGTTGGCCTCCCAGAGTGCTAGGATTACAGGTGTGACCCACTGTGCTGGGCACCCCCAGGTAACTCTCACGTGCAGTCAGGACTGAGGCGATTTAGAGCAGTATTTTGAAAACCTGGAAGACAACAGCTGAGCACGTCTGTGGTGCCTGATGGTACCTGGGGCCTTTGTAACAACACAGGACGCTCCCCAATCACATAGTGCCATGGTATAGGCGAGAGGCTGAAACCAAGGGGGAAAGAGAGCGCTCACGTCCCTGTTCATTTCCCCCAGGGAATGGTGTCCTCATCAAGGCCGGAGTGGACCAGTGCAGTCGGGGCAGTGTTGATGGAGCCCCAATGCACGACTGTGGCTGAATCATGGACCCTAGAGTGTCAGTGACTCTGACGTCTGTCAGCTCAGCTCTCTCCCTCTCCCACACCAGGAACAGGGTTACCAACAGCTCGGCTCTCAGGCACAGACTTCCACTGCCCTCTTTGTTGGGTCTCAGGGAGCATCTTGTGTTGTCACAGAGGCCTCGAGTACCCGCAGGCACCACAGAAATGCTCAGCTATTGTTTTCCAGGTATTCAAAATGCTGTCCTCCATCTGCCTATGCCCGTTGTGAGAGGAAGGGCTAGGAGAAGGGAATTACTGAGCTGATGGACACAGTGTTGTCAAGATTCCTCACTCTTAAGGGCCTCCGCCCAAGGCCTCAGGTAAGGGGGCTGAGGAATGAAGGTGCAGGGCCTGGGAAGAGCACTAGTGTGGGAGGGAGGGTGCTGAGGCCTTGGCTGTGACTTTCTCCAGAGACTGCAAGGCCTGGGGGCCTGGGCTGTGACAAAGTATGCTGCAAGAAGGGCAGCCCTTTCCTGAGGGCACCACAGAAAGCTTTGCCATTGCACTTGCTCAGGCCTAACAGCGTCACATGTGTGTAACCAGGGGCTGGATGCCCCAGTGCTTAGCTCTTCATACAGACTCCGAATAGGGGCTCCCAGCACTTACATTGGTACAAGCAAAAGCATTTATGAATCTCTCCAAAATTTCACTTTTTCGTTTCTCACACTTGCTGTTTCTATTACCTGCTGGCCACCAAGCCCTATATCTATTGCTCTCCAGCTACCCAGAAGCTGCGGCAGGAGCTTCAGCCCAGGAGTTCAAGGCCAGCCTGTGCAACATAGCAAGACCCAGTCTCTAAAACAATAAAAGGAAGAAAAAAAAAAGATTCAAGGTGGCCTTCCTCTTTTCACAATACTGAGATTTCAAATTAAAGTAACATGGAAGTTGGACCAAGAAAAAACAGAATGTCGATAATTTAGTTTTGCTTGTCCAGAATTGGTCAAATCATAAATTTCATACTCATGGTCAGAACAGAAAACTGATGTGTTGACCTAACGAGTTATTCTGTACCTTTTAAATTTTTTTTGAGACAGAGTCTCACTCTGCTGTCTGGGTAGAGTGCCTTGGCGTCATAGCTCATAGCAACCTCACACTCCTGAGCTCAAGTGATCCTCTTGTCTCAGCCTCCCAAGTAGCTAGAACTACGAGTTGCCACAACGCCTGGCTAGTTTTTCTATTTTTAGTAGAAATGGGGTCCTACTCTTGCTCAGGCTGGTCTTGAACTCCTGAGCTCAGGCAATCTTGCCATCTTGGCATCCCAAAGTACTAGGATTACAGGTGTGAGCCATTATGCCCAGCATATTCTGTCTTTCAAAACAAGCTTTACTAGTCAGGCGTGGTGGCTCATACCTGTAATCCTAGCACCCTGGGAGGCCCAGGTGGGTGGATCACTCAGGCTGATGAGTTCGAGACCAGCCGGAGCAAGACTGAGACCCTCCCCCCACCACCGTCTCTACTAAAAATAAAAAACCTGAGACAAGAGGATCGCTTGAGCCCAAGTGTTTGAGGTTGCTGTGAGCTATGATGTACAGTAGTCTACTGAGGGCAACAGAGCAAAACTCTGTATAAATAAATAAACAAATAAATAAATCAAACAAGCTTTACAGAGGTGTAGGTATGACACATTGCGTATATTTAAAACAATTTGATGAGTTTTGACATATGTGCACATGTGAAACCATCACACTGAAGATAATGAATTTATCCATCATACCTGTAAGTTTCCTCCTTTGTAATCCGTCTCCTTCCAACCTTGGGATTCACACTCTAATGCCCTAACTCCATTTTGTACATACAGCCAGACTTACTCCATTTTGCTAAGGACTACTAAGGGCTTCCAACCCTCCCCCTTTAAGCTCAGCGGAAAGCTGCAGAGTTTAACAAAAATTGCAAAACCACAGCTCTCCTTTGTAAGCACTCCCCTAGCCCTCTAACCTTACAGGTGTTGGCTTTTATGAAACTGGGCTTGCATTTAGGACTCTTCCCCCTCTACTGAAATCACCTTCTAAAAAGTTTGTACCTCTGCTTCTTGGCGTGGAGAGACTTTGAGGTGTAAGCCTGCTCTTTGACCACCGGCCAATAAAGGACCCCTGCTTAATTTGGACTCAGTGTGCTGGTGTTTCTCTATTCCACTCGCTTCAGGTATAACACCACCCCTACAAAGGAGAAAGGAAGTTTTTTCAACAAATCATGCTGAAACAACTGTATATTCATATGCAAAACACTCCAAAACCCTGAACCCTTATTTCATACCACACACAGACTGGATCATAGACCTAAATATAAAGATTAAAACTACAAATCACCTAGAATAAAAGAGGATATATTCATGATCTAGGCTTGGCAGGGACTTCTTAAGACTCAAAATGTCAAGACCGTAAGGAAAACTATGAGAAACTGGACTTTAACAAAATAACTCAAAGCTCTGTTCCTCAAAATAACATTGAGAAAATAAAAAAGATAAGCTACACACTTGGAGAAAATATTCAAACATATATCCAACAAAGGATTTCTAACTAGAATATGTAACATAAAGAACCCTTACAACACAGTACTAAGACAACCTGATTAAAAACAGGCAAAGGAGCCAAGTTCAAGTGGCCCATGTCTATAATCCCAGCACTTAGGGAGGCTGAGGTGGGAGGATTGCTTGAGCCCAAGAGTTCAAGGCTGCAGAGCTATGATTGTATTATTGCACTCTAGCTTGGGTGAGAGTGAGATCCTGCCTCAAAAAGAAAAAAAAAGGCAAAAGATCAAGGAAACGCAAATTAAAATCACAGATGGATACTACTACACGTACGTAAGAATAGCTAAAATTAAAAAGACTGACAGTATCAATTGTTGACATGGATACAGAGCAAGTGGAACTCTCATATTGCTGGTGGGAATGTAAATAAAATGAAACTGTTTTCCAGTTTCTTTCTTTCTTTCTTTCTTTTTTTTTAAGACATTCAAGCTCTGGCCCTGGATAGAGTGCCATAGTTTTATAGCTCACAGCAACCTCCAACTTGGACTCAAGCGATCCTCTTGCCTCAGTTTTTACTATTTTTAGTCTGGATTTTTGCTCGGGCTGGTCTTGAACTCATGAGTTCAAGCAATCCACCCACCTCGGCCTCCTGGAGTGCTAGGATTATAGGTGTGAGCCACTGCACTCAGCCTATTTTCCAGTTTCTTATAGTTATGGAGTTACCATTCAATCCAGCAACTCATTGTTTATCCCCCCCAAAAAAGCATGTCCACCCCAAAACTTGTATGTAAATGTACAAGTAAACAGAAAAATAAATTGTGGCATAGCCATCCAATGGAATATTGCTCAGCAGTAAAAAGAACGCTACTGATACAACATGGATTAACCTTAGCAGCAGACCCAAGTCTGTACTATAGCAAATACATAGGAACAGAAAGAGCTGTAGAAAGCCTAGACCAGGGAGACTGGTTCAATTCATAGGGAAATTTCAGAAAACAAAATTAATCTAGTGTGGTGACAGGGAGTGAATCAGGGTTGCCTGGGAATGGGGATGGGAGGAGACTCATGGGATGGTCAAGGCAACTTTTTGCAATAATGGAAATGTCTGGGTGTATACATTTATTTAAATGTATAAAGTATTATTGTACTTAAACCACACTTCAATAAAGTAGGTTATAGACATGTCTAAAACCAAAATTAAAATCGGTAAGAGTACAGATTTACTGAGATCATTTTTTGAATAAACAGTTGTCCTCAAAATCTAAAAAAGTGTTTTAGAAAATCTGAAAACACAAAGTATCAGAGTATCTTATTCAAACCATACTACATGACACCTAAAGAAAAACTCCTCTAGGCTCGGCGCCTGTAGCTCAATCGGCTAAGGCGCCAGCCACATACACTTAAGGTGGCGGGTTCGAATCCCCAGCCGGGGCCCGCCAAACAACAATGATGGCTGCAACCAAAAAATAGCCAGGCATTGTGGCGGGCGCCTGTAGTCCCAGCTACTTGGGAGGCTGAGGCAGGAGACTCGCTTGAGCCCAGGAGTTGGAGGTTGCTGTGAGCGTGATGCCATGGCACTCTACCCAGGGGGATAGCTTGAGGCTCCGTCTCAAAAAAAAAAAAAGAAAAAGAAAAACTCCTCTATATAACATATGCAGTTGTTCTTCAGTATCCATAGAGGATTGGTTTCAGCATCCCCCAGAATATCAAAATCCATGGATACTTACCTCCATTATATAAAATGCTGCAGTTGCACAACAAATTAAAAATCAACTTGATTATTTATAATACCTAAGTTTTAACATTTGTATTTTTTTATTGTCATTTAAAATTTTTATTTTAATCTTTTCTAATCACGGTTGAATCCACAGATGTGGAATTCATGGTTGCAAGTTCAGCTGCTTTAATTCATCTGGCGGTCTATTTTTTTTTTTTTTTTTTTTCTAATTTGGGGTTGGCCAGGTGCAGTGGCTCACGCCTATAATCCTAGCCCTCTGGGAGGTCATGGCCAGTGGATTGCTTGAGCTCAAGAGTTCAAAAACAGCCTGAGCAAGAGTGAAACTGTCTCTAAAAATAGCTGGGCGTTGTGGCAGCATCTGTAGTCCCAGCTACTGGAAAGGCTGAACCAAGAGGATCCCTTCAGTGCACGAGTTGGAGGTTGCTGTGAGCTGTGACACTCAAGGAACTCCACCCAGGGTGACAAAGTTGAGACTCTGTCTCAAAAAAAAAAAAAAAAAAGAAAGAAAAGAAAAAGAAAAAGAAAAACAGAAAGAAATCTGGGGTAGTTGGACCCCAAGTTCTTGCTAGAGAAAGATGAACAAAATGGGCTCTTCACTGCAAAAGAACATAATCTTCCCGGTTTTGGCAATCTTGTTATAGTTTCTAGAAACTCTAAAGGTTACCTTTAAAAAAGTCAAAGAGCACTTAATTACACATCCAATCAACTGCACTTTGGTGTATATTTTTAGCCTCTGGGAAAAATAACATTAAAAAGTACCAATATTAAAAAAAAATAAAAAAGTACCAATATTTTACAAAAAGAATATAAAATCCCATGGATAAGTCAGGTTTCCCAAGTTTTTTTGGGAAACCCCCAAAACCCAGGCCTACCCCCTCCAACTCAGAAGCCTAGGACTATCTTAAATTAGGAATTTATACAGCTTTTAGCATACATTTGAGATGTAGAACATTCACAATGTTTGCTCCATACACACTGTACTTGAGGACTATGTCTAATGGAGACATCTTGTGCTATGCATAGAATTCAATACAAACCCTTTTTCTCCACTTAGAAAGTTTGTATCAAACGAAGTATTTAGATTTCAGCTTGTATTCTTGAATTTCTGCTCTTTAGTAGCCTGCAACAGCAGTACTTCTATATTTGGATAGGTAACCTACATCTTGAATCTATTTCGTATTTCCACACATCAGTTTTTCCCTCAGTCAACATCTCCCATCTTTTTTATCTCAATTACTGCTTCTTGGATCGTTTTAAGCAGAACATATATTTTATGTATCAGCATGGTAGTCATATTCACGTTTTGAACCATTCCTACATGCCTGGAGTTAAGACAATCATGTAATTGGAAAACACAGTGGTCAAATTTTCAACTTAAAAATCAAAGATTTTTTTTAATAAAACAAATTTAATAGGCACTGCTTATTAAAAAATAAAATGAAATTTTGGTTTAGAGAACATGTGTATGAAATAACCTTTCCAAACTTAACCTACCAGAATGTTTATGTGTTCTAGCATCTCTCCTGAAGAGCCCATCTAGACTTTGTAAGAACAACTCTGTTGCAGATATTCTTTTTTTTTTTTTTTTTTAGACAGAGGAGCCTCAAGCTGTCCCCCTGGGCAGAGTGCCGTGGCATTACAGCTCACAGCAACCTCCATCTCCTGGGCTCAAGCGAGTCTCCTGCCTCCACCTCCCAAGTAGCTGGGACCACAGGCGCCCGCCACAACGCCCGGTTATTTTTTGGTTGCAGCCGTCATTGTTGTTTGGCGGGTCCAGGCTGGGGACTCGAACCTGCCACCTTAGGTGTACGTGGCTGGCGCCTTAGCCGGTTGAGCTATAGGCGCCGAGCCCAGATATTCATTTCTGATGTAGGATATCATGGTCTCGTTTCAAGGAAAAGCTTTTCACATGTCAATAAAGCTAAATCTTAAATTTCATGAAAGTCTGAATCTCTCAGACTAAAACCTGTGCTTTCTAATGGTAGAGGAAGCTGGGGAAAAACTGTTGTTCTATCTGCCTTTCTACAGGAAGACCTAGATAGAGAACACTTTCTCTGCAATTAATTAATTCAATGAGTACTGATTTGTTCAATGACTTTGTTGGGCCAGGTCCTGGAGACACAAAAGTGAACAGGACTTTACAAAGTCCTTGCTCTCATCGAGTTTACATTCTACTGTAGTTAACTCAGTTAAAATCAGAACCTTTATAATCAGAGTGGAAATGTGGGCAGGCAGTATATACAATAAATAGACACACATAGTAAACAACTTCTGAGAATTTATTTAGAAAGTAGAAAATAAAAGGCATGATTCTAATATTTATTTAGAATATGAACAAAATTAGAAAAAGTTAAACTACAGAAAACAGGGCAGAGATCCTGAAGCTGGCTTAATGGCCACACAATACAAACAAACCAAACCCAAGTTTGTTTCATGCGAGTAAGTGTTAAGAATATGGGAATGTTTACAGAACAGGCTGCAACAAATGTTAAAATTTACATTAAGAAACTATACATAAATGTAAAATAAATTAGGCAAATTTACAAGAAATGTTTTACAGATTATAATAGGCTATAACTTAAGTTTATTATGAATAAAATTTGTAGCACATCATACATTTTTACATCACAGATTCAGTGTTAGAATTCAGACATGATACAACTTAGACTGGACAATAATAATATAAAGAATAAGGCAACTTAAACTGAAATGGTATGTGTTGTTAAGTAAAATTAACCCCCATATTGGAGGATTTCTTAGATTAGAACATAAAAACATCTAGGAGTGATCTGGTCAATAACTGGGCAGACTTAAGACAAATGCCACTCAAGCGCAGTTACATCAGAGTTTAGCTACAGTTCAAATAAAAAGTAAATGCATAAAACATGACAAAGCCATTAACATCACTTACATCTTAGTGCCATTGATTATATCTGGAACATGGATATTAGGATATTTGGTGTTAGTTCTATAAAGTTATCATTTCTTTCCAAATGTTGTGGATTAAACTAAAAGGGGCCACCCAGGGAAAAGTGGCAAATTTCAAAATAGCTTTATACCTGTGACATCTATTGACTGAGCCAAATGATATCAAGATGAAGTTCAGACATACATTATAAAGCTAAAATAATTTTATGTCTATTTTACAAACTGTATCAAAACTAAAATGTTTTCTTGGAAAGCTACTGAAACTATAAGCATGACAAGGTATAAAAGATGGTCTAGAAATAACAAAAAATGAGCAATATCCTATAATTTAATTAGCTGCATATTTATCAATGCTTTGTATAGAAACTTGGGGGGAAAATAGTTGCATAATTACACAATTCAAAATCTTTTTTTTTTTTTTTGAGATAAGAGTCTCACTTTGTTGCCCTCAGTAGAGTGCTATGGCATCATAGCTCACTGCAACCTCAAACCCTTGGGCTCAAGTGATTCACTTGCCTCAGCCTCCTGAGTAGTTGGGACTACAGGTACCCACTACAATGCCCAGCTATTTTTAGAGATGAGGTCTTGCTCTGGCTCAGGGTGGTCTTCAACCTGTGAGCTCAGGTAATCCACCTGCCTCAGCCTCCCAGGGTGCTAGGATTATAGGCACGAGCTACTGCACCCAGACCACAATTCAAAATCTTGATTTTAACCTCATTTACTCCTTTGAAAAATACATTCTTTATTAGTTCTTTTAAATACAAAATTAGTCACAGTTGCAGCCAAAAGACTGAAAATCTAAAAGAAAAATAACCTTTTGACTACAGGTGCTAAAATGTAAATAAAGTTTTTTTTAGATTTTCTTAAGGAAAAAAAAAATCAACTGGCATACACCACTAACTGTAGTACCTAAAATCCCGTTATCAGCTTATTACTATATTTATTTTAAATACTAAGATAGAAATGAGAGGCATATGTCCATCTGATTATTCCAAATATAAAGGAAAAAGTACTTTAGGTCTTCAATGTATCTGATGAAGACATGACTGCTATGTATGATGAATCACCCGACTTTCTTACTCGGTAACTGAACTTTGCCCAGGCTGGACTGCAAGTCCTGAGCTTAAGCAATCCTTCAGCCTCAACTTGCTGAGTAGCTGGGACTATTAAACTTTTGTTTTATAAATTTTGTGTTGGACAAAAGAAATAAGTAATTCCAGGAGAGGTGCATCCCACATCTATCCCACTGAAAATGTTCAAAGCTAAGAGCTTAAAGAAAAAAGCCACTAAAGCCAAGTATATCTAATACAGACGGTTCTTGACATATAATAGTTCTACTTTTTTGACTTTACCAAGGAGCAAAATGATACACATTCGCTAGCCACTGTACTTTGAATTTTGTATTTTATTATCACTCAGGTAATGATATATGGCACAATACTCTTATATAAGATGAACTGAACATCTTAGTATAAATTTAGCTTTGGGTTAGATGATTTTGCCTAACTGCAGGCTAATGTAAGTGTTCTGAACATGCTGAATGTAGGCTAGGGTAAAAACTATGATGTTTGGTAGATTAGATGTATTAAATGCATTTCAACTTATGATATTTTCAACACACAATGGGTTTATCAAGACATAACTCATTTTAAAGTCAAGAAACATCTGTATTCCACTGACATCTATGAATTCACTGGGATGTCTTCTTTTTGTACAATGATAAAGTTATAATGCCCATATAATTTTGAAGTTAATACAATAAAAATTCCAGATACTTTTACGGATTAAAATACACACACATACACAAACATATATATATCTCACAGGCAGTAAAATAGTATTCTGAGAATAACTAATACCATTCTACTGGTTTGGTAAGAATCCAAAACCTAGTACCCATTTATATATACCAGTAAAAATTATGTAATAATTATGAAAATATAAGCATTAATAATTAACTCCAAACCATGATACTAAATGTTGGGAAAAAATTGTTTGTGATATCCCACATACTGCCATGAATAAAGCAACAATCTTTCTCAGGATCCTGACAACTGACTCATTTCCCATCGTAACAAACCAATTCATTTTACAAATAAAATAACTGTAAAATAACCAGTGACTTAGGGCTATTTCTAAAACAACCAAATTATGATACTGCACCCACTGAATATATAGGAAATGCGAATAACAGGGACTGCTATAAGGAAACAAACATTCCATTGTAAAGTAGAAATTATTCAAAATTTAGGTATGGCAGAAAAGTCAGAATGATTCACTTTCACACCACCATTATTTTGAATAGGGTATTCAAATCCTTTAAAGGAAGAAAAAAATTTTTTTGGTCTTTAGTGATTATTAGATTCAGTAGAAAATATGAGACTACTCTCTTAAATGTTGAAAACAGGCAGTAATATAAAGCACATTATTTTCACAGATTATTTGTGACAGAAACAAAGTTGGCTGAATTCTTTCGGTATTAGAATAAACATTAGCTTATTTGGAAATAGAACATCATGGCTGTTTCATGGCAAATCATGTGAAAGAGCATGATTACGAAAGGCAATATATTTCTAATGTTTTGTTGTCACATACCACAGAATAGTTAAATGCAAAATAATGTATACCCATTTTAATTATCCTCTATCAGTTTTTATGTGGTTTTAAAGAATTCCTAAACTATACTCTCAAATGTAATAGACTAAAAACCATAAAGTACTCAACAGAAAAAAACAGTATGACTCGGCAAAATATGAATAATTTCTGCTTATAATAAGCGGAGTGGTTACAAGAAAACTATTGTCAAGCTAACCTTTCCACTATAGAATGCAACCTTAAAAATCAAGGCAAGACGTAAGGGACTACCTTTTTTTTTTGGAGACAGTGTCTTACTATGTCGCCCTCAGTAGAGTCCTCTCTCATCATAGCTCACAGCAACCTCAAAGACTTGGAGCGATTCTCTTGCCTCAGCCTCCCCAGTAGCTGGGACTACAGGTGCCCACCACAAAGCCTGGCTATTTTTTGTTGCAGTTCTTATTGTTGTTTAGCTGGCCCGGGTGGGGTTTGAACCTGCCAGCCTTGGCGTATGTGGCTGGTGCCCTAACCACTGTGCTACAGTTGTCATCCTAATAGATAACTTTTTGAAGGAAAGAATACCACTGGAAAAAGAGGAAGAACATTTTCACTTTGAGCTGCAGATATGACCTTGAACTGGTACTTAAAAAACAACAATCAGATGTATAATCAAAGGCAAGAACAAAAACACTCTAAATTTTTTAAGGAGTCCAGTATTTGGCAAATAATCTGAACCTCTTGAAGGGCTTTCAATTATCATGTATATAACTGGCAATGACACTGACCTTACCCAAACTAATATTCCCCTAATTTCCCACGTATTTAGAGTAGTTGAGCAAGGAATTGCCATGTTAAAAATCACATGCCAAGTCTATGAATAATACTTAGTCTTTAAGTCTGGGTGTAGAACTAAAAGCCATTAGATCTTCAAGTCTCTAGTTAAAAGGCAATCTTTTTGAGGGGAGGGGTAATGATGGCAATTCATTCTGGATCTTATGTTCTTTACCAAGCTCCATGGCAGATCAACAACCCTGCGCCTTGACATTTGAAAAAGTTATCAATTTTAAGAATGAAAATTAAGTTGAAAAGTTATAAGGAAGATTCATGAGTAAAGAGTAAAAATGAATTAAAAAAGGTCTCTTTTTAGTCCTTTAGTTTAAAATTGGCTGCTCAACTTTTAAAAACTTGGCTGTTCAACTAGAATTTTAGAAATAAAGTCAATTTTAGAAATTAAGCCAATGGAATCATTTCTTTCAAGGAAGGAAATATGTATTTAGGAGACTGTTTGGAAGTGTCAGGATATATGTCTTGGACAATTTTATTAGCATCACTGGAAAAATGATGACAAGATGGCAATGTGAGATATTTTTGGAATGGTTAGAAATATAGCTTGTCTGTATTAAAATAAACTACTTATCTCTCTGTATTTTTAAAAATAAAGTTCCTATTTTTTCCCCTCTGAAATGTTCGTAAAGAAGCCAAGTTCAGGAAGCTTTGATAGACACACAATAATTTTCATTTTAAAAAGGTAGTTCTAGAACTGTGCTGTCCAACACAGCAGCCACTAACCATATGTGGCTATTGAGCATTTGAAATATGGTTAGTCTAAATTATGATTTGCTTTAAGTATAAAACACATGCTAATTTGAAGACTAAGGACCAACTGGGAAAAAAAAGTAACACCCTCCTGAATAATTTTTTGCATTGATCACAGAAAATATGGAATAACATATTGGACATTTGGGCTAAATTAAAACATGGAATTAAAATAAATTTTACCTGTTGCTGTTACTTCTTAATTTTGTTTAGTTAAAAAAATTTAAAATTACATGTGGTTCCTATTTTATTTCTATTAGACAGCACTACTGAAGAGCACAAGAGCTCTGGGGCTTTACCGTAACTGACCTCTTTACCACAGCATGCTCACAGGGAATTTCTTCAGATCGTAATAAAAAATTATAATGTTGGCAGCCTTCATATCACAATTCTGTGTTCTTATTACTCCAGAAATTCTAGGTGCTGTATGGTAAAAGCTAAGAGCAATAGTGGCAAGATGGTTGGTCACTTTACATACATTTTAGCAGATAATTTCAGTTTCAAAGGATAAACATATGAATCATAGTTCCATATTACCCAAAGTACAGAGATCAAATTAACTTAAGACTGTGACCATTCCATTTTTTCTTAAAGACTGCCCTAAACCTATAATTGCTAACATATAGTTTGCTGCAGGTATAAAACTTGTAATTATTACCATTCAAAAAGATTCATATCTACACAGATGCCCAAAATAGGAGCTTTTAAAATAAACCAAACTACCGACATGAATCCCAAGTTCCGAAAAGTCTAAATTCTTTTTTTTTTTTTTAGGTTACACAGTTTTCACTTCTTTTTTTTTT
>NW_003852398.1:8439385-8449267 GCF_000181295.1 Otolemur garnettii | reverse complement strand
TCAAACTGGTTAACATAGCCTTCATGTAACTTTCTTAGTTACTATGTCAAAACATTCATATTCTACTCATAGAAAGATTCACTTGTACCCTTGCAAGATGAACCACAGGAGTGAACCCTCGAATCCCTCTCCCTCCCAAAAAGTCTAAATTCTAAAAAATTAGCTTTACATGCTTCCCCTCAGTACTCATTCATTACTTATTATTTATGGTCTTTAGGTAAACAAAACAGTATTTTAAATATTTGAGCACAAAATTTGAAGAGAAATACCTTTTTCAAGTATCTCTTGACAGTCTACTGAGAACTGCTCTCTACTGAGCCAAATCATAGTTTGTAAAACACACAGTAATATTTCCTTCATATAATATAAACACTTTTAAGCTTTTCAAAGTATACCCAAATTTATTAGTAATTTAGAGAGATGAATCCCCCTCAAGTCTTTTCACCTATTAAGCCATAAGCTACAGACTTGAACTTCATTGAACTACTAGACTTCCAGTGTTACTGCCAACATAAAAACCTGAATATTTTTAACATTATACAAAATGAAAATAGAGAATAATTCCAAGGCAAAAGGATGTACAATTTTGGAATTATAATTCTTTTATCACCAGAATGTATGAAACATTGACCCCTTCACAACTCGGTAATATTGCCTCAGATTCCCATTAAGTTTTCAAATTCTTTTAGATTTCTGTTAACATTCATTTAGAATAAATGTGATTTTGTTGCTGTTATTAATAATAGAATAAGATGTTTAGCTTTGATGGTTCAGATCTACTAAAAAGAAACAACTAAGTTTGGACCTAAGATAAATGTGGTAAAGAATACAGAACACTCAAGAGTTCACTCAAACCACATTCCATCAGAACAGATGGAGAACTTCATCAGATTAACCCCCAAGTAAGTAATTATAACTCCAATTTAAAAACAGTAAACATTCTAAACATGTATTAACTCATAAAATATAGGAAATCCAATGTCACCAAATATGCGCATTTTCCAGGGTTCATTTTAAAATTCAGGCTTAAAGGTAATACAGTATTTCAGTTCAACTATGGCATTTGAGAAAAGTTACACTTCTGGGAAAAGATCATATAAACGTGCTTTTTGGCAGAAGGGTATGTTTAAAAAAACTACAATAATTAATAATATTGTCTTCATATTTCTAAAATCACATAAAAGTAATCATCTTTGATTGCCATTTCAATAATTTTTGAATACAGGGTATGATATCCTCTGCTCATAAGTAACCAAAACACATAAGACTTGTGAGAAATATTCAGAATCAATTATCTTCATAAGCTAAACATTTCTGAGACAATTTATGTTTAGGCATACAATACTACAACATGGCTACATCAAATAAAAAGAAAATCTTTTGGAGAGGAAGCTCAGTAATGAGAGGCTGTATTGCGTTTAAGAATTCAACACTGGCTATATACAACAGGGAAAACATTTCAAATAAAAATACTTCATGTTACCGAGTTCTCTCTTAATATGGCAATATTCAGCAGCTTATGATACTCTTTTATCCTTTGGTTCCCAGTGACAAACAATGTGATAATAATGCCTCTGGTTTCAGCTCCTCTTGGATGACATTTATTAACAGAGAGACCTGATGCTTTAGCTGAAATTTGGCAGCCCAAGAAGTGCACCAACTGCTCCAAAGTATCCCTGTGTAATTTTAAAGCAATTGTTAATATAATGTAGCTTTTAAATTAGCATGCAATATTAACCACTTAAGAACACATTTCTGTATAATCTATTTGTTGAATAACTTTTATTTGGAAACTACTGTATTCAACTCTTTCTATATGTGGGTCATTACAAAAATTTTGAGGTACACAAAAAATGAGAAATGGTAGTATCCTCCCAGCAACACCAATAAGCCTAGCAAACTGAAACTTATATGGGTCAATAAGAAAGGACGCTATTGACCATGTTTCCTGGAAGTGAAATAACGGACCATAATACTGCTTGTCTCAAAACTTTCATTGTGACCTATGTATATATACAAAACTTTAAAAGATATATTTTTAACGTGTTGCTTTTAGATACCAAAGCTACCAGGACTATAAAAGTAATTCTTCACTCCTTTCCTTTCACTCAACAAACTTTCTGCTGCTCTAACCCAACACTCTAACCGCATGCTACCCTGCGGAGCTGCAGAGCACACCATTCTGATGTAAGAATGGTGCAGTGATAATGGAAGAAGGAAGCCTTTAAGACAACAAATATTTTTTAATGTTATTAATTTATAATAATATAATCACCTGACTGTTATTATAAACAAAACAATTTAAGTTAAATGTGCTTAATCCAAAACATTATGTTGACCAATAATTGCTCCAATCAGACTTTAACGGGATGTAGTAAATGAACAAGAAAAAAATCTTTAAAAAAAATTTTAAATGCTGGCTGGATGCTGTGGCTCATTCCTGTAATCCTAACACTCTGGGAGGTGAAGGCAAGTGAATTGTCTGAGCTCACTGGTTTGAGACCAGCCTGAGCAAGTTCAAGATTCCATCTCTAAAAAAATAAGCAGGCCCTGTAGCAGCACCTGTAGTCCCAACTACTCGGGAGGCTGAGACAGGAGAATTGCTTGAGCCCAACAGTTGGAGGTTGCTGTGAGCTATGATGTCATAGTACTGTACTAAGGGTGACAAAATGAGACTTTGTCTCAAAAAAAGAAAGAAAATTTCAAATGCTAACAGTGGCCACTTCTGGTGGTAGGGTTTGGGGTAGTGGTGGTAGGATTAAGGAGAATTTTCATTGCCAAATCATATTTTCATTGCCAAAAAAGTTTCGTATTGTTCACATTTAATGTCTGCAACTTCAGGGTGGTGACGGGGGACAAAGAAAAGAAACAATTAAAAATGAAACAAAATACCCACTAAATATACATGTACCGCAGGCATCTGAGGAATTCAACATATCTCATATTGTTCCCTTGGTCAGAAAAACTGTGAAATTCTAATTTGAATGGGGTGCCTACTAGTTTATGGTAACTCCCTTTACTGAAACTGAAGTGAAGAAATCAATAATTTGTAGTTTCACAATTATAAATACAAAGAAGCAGTATATGAAATTTTTACATGAGAACAGTATTAAAAAAATTGATGAAATATTTTTCTGTACCTCATGTTCTAGAAACAATGCTTTCAGTTGACCTTTTGACCAATAATCCAGTGCATACGCCAGAAGTTTCATTGAAAGAGTATTAACACGTAAAAAATTTCCAACAAAGACAACTCTGTTTATTTTCTAAAAGAAAAGAACAAAGAAAACAGTTTATAAAAGGAATTATTGAATAAATTTAACAATATAAAACATTTACAAATATATTCATTTAAAAATGTAAATAACTACCTTTTATTAGCATTACTGGCTCATAGCTCCACTATCCTGAATATTTAAAAGTTAGTACTTTCTGGACACACAGAAAGTACAACTCTAAGAGCAGACCCTAATGTAGACTATAGTTCATGGGTTTTAACACACTCTGTTGTGGGATGCCAACATTTGCGTGGGGGTAGAGGGAGTGTGTGTGTGCGTGTGTAAGGAATAAGATGGGAACTCTCTGTACTTTCCACTCAATTTTTACTGTGAATCCAAAACCCTTCCACAAAATAAAGTCTATTAAAAAAAAGATTCTGTAAAGACCCTAGGAAAGATTATAGGTGAGATTTGCTTTAGAAAATGGCCAATAAGGGCGGTGCCTGTGGCTCAGTACAGGCGCCAGCCCCATATACCAAGCGTGGTAGGTTTGAACCCTGCCCTGGCCAAAGTGCAACAACAAAAAAATAGCTGGGTGTTGTGGTGGGTACCTGTAGTCCCAGCTACTCAGGAGGCTGAGGCAAGAGAATAGCTCAAGCCCAAGCCCAAGCCCAAGCCCAAGCCCAAGCCCAAGAGCTGGAGGTTCCTATAAGCTGTGATGCCACAGCACTCTTCCGAGGGCAACAAAGTGAGACTGTCTCTAAAAAAAAAAAAAAAGAAAAGAAAAGAAAATGGCCAATAAATAGGCCACACATGGTGGCTTACACCTACAATCCTAGCACTTAGAGAGGCCAAGAGGGGCAGATTGCTTGAGCTTAGAAGTTCAAGAATACCCTGAGCAAAAGTGAGATCTTGTCTCCACTAAAAATAGAAAAATTAGCCTGGTATTATGGAGGGCACCTAGCTACTCAAGAAGCTAAGGCATGAGGATAGCTTGAGCCCAGAGTCTGAGGTTGGTGTGATGATGCCATGGTACTCTAGCCAGGGCGAGAGTCATCAAAAAAAAAAAAAAAAAAAAAAAGAAAAAGCCAATATTCATCTAAGAAAGCAATGTGAAGCGGTATCACTGATGAGATTAAAGGAATGAAACCAAGTATTATATTTATTTATTTTTTGAGACAGTCTCACTATGTTGCCCTCAGTTGAGTGCTATGGCATCACAGCTCACAGCAACTGCAAACTCTTGGGCTTAAGTAACTCTCTTGCCTCAGCCTCCCAAGTAGCTGGGACCACAAATACCCACCACAACACCTGGCTATTTTTTTTGTTGCAGTTATCATTGTTGTTTAGCTGGCCCAGGCCGGGTTCGAACCCGCCAACCTCGGTGCATATGGCTGGCACCATAACCACTGTGCTACAGGCGCCAAGCCATGAATCCAACTATTTAAAAAATGTGTTTAGGGTAAAATAAGCAGTAAACATGCCAGTATACTGAAATGCATATTCAACACTGACAAACAACTGGGCTCTATTTTTTTTGTAGAGTAACACTGACTGAGGTACCGACACACATAATCAATCCCTTGCATTCTAGCAGTCTCTGTCCCCACACTGATTCATCAAGTCATTTCTCTCTGCTAACATTCCACACAGACTAATTTTGTTTTTCAGGTGCCTCCATGATAATCAGTGTTTTAATCTCCAGAAAATTTACTTCTATTATTACAGTGCTATGTTAACTTTCGAGTAAAAAATCTTTGTTCACTGAGTTTGTCAACGTAAACCATCACCTTAATCACCGTTAAGTCAATTGGGCAGTGAACATACAGGGCTAAGAACAAAGGTCCCATAGTACCTGCTGCCACTCTGTGTCCTACTCGCAATCTTCTTTATCCTGTTTAATTTTCTTTTTAAAAAATACAGCCTTTGTCACCTAATACATACTAAACAATTGACTTGTCAGGAATCTTTGTTCCTGGGCTTAGATACCCCAAATGTCTAGAACAATACATGGCACGTGGTATTCTATAAATATTTGCTCAAATAATGAGTGAATGGACAAATGAAGGGTTCCTTCAAAAAAGCAAACTTCTCAATTCATATAGTTTTTAAAGTTTTATAAAAATTAAATGGGCAAATGTCTAGTAAATGAAGGTGGAATTATATCCCAACTGGGTGGCCAATCTAACAGTATATGCTTTTCACACTTTTCTTGCAGCAAGCAATATACAAACACTCAAATACCACATGAAGAACAAGTCTCAATGCCTTCATAGCCCTGTACAATGCTGCTTGATCCATATGCAACAAGGCAGCACTGTAAAGAAGCCGAGGGCAGTAAGAAAACTTTCAAGTATTTCACTAATCAAACACAATATTAATAGTAAAAATGCTTTCATTAGTTACCTTAAAATGTTTTATGCTTAGAAAATACTTTCTTTTACAGCCTCAAGAAATTTAGGTTATATGATTCTGGAAAGGTTTCTGTATAACTTTAAATGCTAAATATCTTTATATCCTATTCAGTTTGTATTATCTGCTACTTTTGGACTAGATCTCAATCTTAGAGGCCACGTTAAAGAAAAAGAAGTCCTCTAGCAGGGCAAAAACTCCAAATTCACATTTTCATATAATTAAAGTTGTTTTGTTTTTTTTTTACCTCATTAACAGCACACATTCGTGCCACAGAACCAATGTTATTGGTGATAGTAACTAAAGTAGCTCTTGCCAGATCTTCTTTACTAACAGATTCTCGCTTCTCTTTATAAATCATATTCCCAAAACTGCAGAGAAATGAAAAATAAAGTCAAATATGCTGGTAACAAGCCACATTTTATATGTTAGCAGACCTATGACCTAGATTTTTTTTTTCTTTTTGTAGTTTTTGGCCAGCACTGGGTTTGAACCTGCCACCTCCGGCATATGGAGCCAGTGCCCTACTACTTTAAGCCACAGGTGCCACCCTGACCTAGATATTTTTTATAAAATTAGCATCAAAAGAGTAAAAACAGAGATAAGATCAAAACAAATTAACAAAAATTGAGACAAAGATACACTAGTACCTTTTAAAGAATTATGGTTAAAATTAAGTTCCAAAAAGGTATCCAATTAAGCCTGACACAGTTGCTCACACCTGTAATCTTAGCACTCTGGGAGGTCAAGGCAGGAGGATTGTTGGAGTTCACCTCTACCAAATCCTACCTCTACTAAAAATAGAAAAATGAGACCAGCCTTGTGGTACACACCGATAGTCCCACCTACATTCGAGGATGACGCAAGAGGAGTGTTTGAAGTCAGGAGTTTGAGGTTGTAGTGAGCTAAGATATTGCCACTCACTGTACTCTATCCAGGGTGACAGAGTGAGATTTTGTCCCTTAATAAATAGGGATGGGCATGATGGCTCATGCCTGTAATCCTAGCATTCTGGAAGGCCGAGGAGGGTGGACTGCTTGGACTCTCAGGAGTTTGAGACGAGTCTGAACAAGAGCTGGTCTAAAACTAGCTGAGCGTTATAGCAGACACCTGTAGTCCCAGATACTTGGGAGGCTGAGGAAAGAGTATTTGCTTGAGCCCAAGAGTTTGAGATTGCTGTGAGCTATGATGTCATGACACTCTAGCCAGGGTGACAAAGTGAGGCTCTGTCTCAAAATAAAAAAACAAGTAAAAATCTAAGTATTATAAAACAAAACAAAATAAATTAAAAAAAAATTAGCCAGGTGTAGAGGCATGCACCGCCTCGAGGCTGAGGCAGGAGGATGGCCCAAATCCAGGAATTCAAAATTACAGCTACGATTATGCCACTGCATCTAGTCTGAGCAACATTTGAACCAGTATATACAAATACCATGATTTCAACATGTGGCACCAATCACATTTCAAATGCTTGATGTACACATGTTGCTAGAGGCTGTCAGAATAAACAATGCAAGCCTAGTTACAGGGTGAATGAAAGCAAGAAGTACATTTAACTATAACAGGACAAAACTAACAAAATCCAAACCAAACGCCAACTTTAGGAACATAAAGGAAAAAGATCTTATATCACCCCTGTCGTAAGAGAGGAAAAGTTAAGGTATGAGGAAAAGTATTTTTATAGTAAAAAGACCAGAGAAAAAGAGAAGCCCAATTTTTGGCAGAGACGACTAAGGGTTAAAGGCACACAGAAATGAGAACTGAAAATACTCATGAAGTCACAAGTCACATCAAATGTCAGAGTGAGGAAGAAGCAAGACTGAGGAGCCAGGCAAAGTCTACTATCGAAGACTACTGGGCACCTTCACCTTAACAAAGAACTTGGGATGTTCAAGTCACAACCAGGTAGAAAATAAAATGGAAGACTAACACTGATACACAATACAACAAAAAACACAGAAAGTCTTAGGAATAATTTAACAAGCAATGTATAGACATATATGAAGAAGCCTTTTAAAATGTATGAAAGGGGGCGGTGCCTGTGGCTCAGTGAGTGGGGTGCCGACCCCATATACCGAGGGTGGCGGGTTCAAACTCGCCCCGGCTGAACTGCAACAACAACAACAACAACAACAACAAAATAGCCAGGCATTGTGGCGGGCCCCTGTAGTCCCAGCTGCTTGGGAGGCTGAGGCAAGAGAATCACCTAAGCCCAGGAGTTGTAGGTTGCTGTGAGCTGTGACACCATGGCACTCTACTGAGGGCGATAAAGTGAGACTCTTGTCTTTAAAAATAAAAAAAATTTTTATACTAGAGAAATTATAATGTTCATATAGAAAATTACACAAATGGGGAAAGCAGCTCTTCTAGACATTAAAACATGCTATTATGCCTTGATATATGCACAAGTGTAGTACTGATGCATCAATAGGATAATGAAAAGTCAGTATATGATAAAGAAATCTTAAATCAGTGTTTCCCTATGCAAATACATACATCCCTATTCTCTTCCTCTTTTGCTATACAAAAGATAACATACCATGATGTAGGATACTGTATGTACTCTAAAATAGAGGTATATCCTAGAATTATGGAGATTGTTGTTACATGCTTATTTTGTAAATGTATAGTCTTATCTATAGGATGTAATTTCTTAATGTAGGATTGCGAATGTATGTTTGCAGTAGTGCCTTCCAGAGGAGTAATAACTATTTTTTGCCCTAACCAGCAGTAGATGAAAAAGCTTGTTTACAGTTTTACATGTAGTATGCAGTCAAATTTTTTATTTTTGCTAATCTGATGGAGAAGTGGCATCTTAGTGTACTTTAAATATGCACTTGTCTTACTAACAGTGGGGTTAAGAACCTTGCATATTTTGTTTCCATGAGTGATTATGTTCTACTTTCCTGTTGGATTGTTACACAGTTGAATTTATCAGTCTTTTATGGCTTCATAGTAAGTCAATGTCTTCTGCATTCCAAAAATATAAAGGAAATACGCCTTTGTTTTATTTTATTTTATTTTTTTTGAGACAGATTCTCACTATTTCACCCTTGGTAGAGTACTATGGCGTCACAGCTCAGAGCAACCTCAAACTTTTGGGCTTAAGTGATTCTCTTGCCTCAGCCTCCCAAGTTGCTGGGACTACAGGCGCCCACCACAAAGCCCGTAATCTTTTTTTACAGAAATTCTATAAAATAAATGTTAAACTTACCTAGATGCTACAGCCCAACCTGGCAGACCAAATCTTTCATAATCACCTCCATAAATATCACGGACCAGCTTGTCAGCTTGGGTGCTGTCACCCTTGGATGCCATTTCAAGAGCCTCTTCAAAGCTTTCACAGCCAGTCAATAAACTGCACAAACCCAGAAAGGTACCTCCTCCAAGGCTGAAGAAAAGAAACAAACTTTCTAAGTTGCATTTACACAGCTATTCTTTCTCCAAAGTAAAAAGGCAGACTATCATTTATTTAATAAACACATACAAAAAACAACTACTACTGCTAAGTACTAAAATAATCACATAATGAACAAAGGCAAGAAAAACTGTTTGGTAAAATCAAACTTGTTAGATCAAAGAATATACCAAAGGGGTGGTGGTGGTGGAAATCACTTGAAGGAAACATGAGGACAGGAAGAACTTTCAAAATATCTTCCAAAGTCTTCCCCTAATACCTTAATACTTTGTAATTGCTAAAAATATATTTGTAGCCAGGTGTGGTGGCTCATGCCTGTAATCCCAGCACTTTGGGAGGCTGAGGCAGGTGGACTGGTTGAACTCAGGGATTTGAGACCAACCTGAGCAAAAGTAAGAAATCCATCTCTACTAAAAATAGAAAAATTAGCAGGCTACTGGGATAGGTGCCTGTAATACCAGGACTTTGGGAGATTGAGTCAGGTGGACTGCTTAGGGATTTGAGACCAACCTGACCAAGAGACCCCTGTCTCTACTAAAAATAGAAAAACTAGCTGGGCACTGGGATAGGTGCCTGTAGTCTCAGCTACTAGAGAGGCTAAGGCAAGAGGATCATTTGAGCCCAGGAGTTTGAGGTTGCTGTGTACTATGATGATGCCATGATGCCACAGCACTCAAACCTGGGGCAACAGAGACTCTGTCTGGGGAAAAAAATATGTATATATACATACACACACGTATGAGTGTGTGTTAAAAGGGATAAATGTTGGCTTGACGCCTGTGGCTCGAGGGGCTAAGGCGCCAGCCACGTACACCTGAGCTGGTGGGTTCGAAT
>NW_003852398.1:8438107-8439169 GCF_000181295.1 Otolemur garnettii | reverse complement strand
GATGCCACAGCACTCTACCCAGGGGGACAGCTTGAGGCTCTGTCTCAAAAAAAAAAAAAAAAAAAAGGGATAAATGTTAAAAATTAGTACCATATGAATTAAAAGGAGAAAATCTGTAATTTTAAATGGCTTCCAGGAAATGATTCTGTGAAAAGCTTACTGACTTAGCCTGAGAGGACTAAAATTAATAATACATGAATATTTAACTTAAGTATACAGAAATACAATGAGAAAATTTATATCCAGTTAGTCATCTTGTTAATGGCAAAAATTTACTTGGTTTTACTTTCTTTGAGTATGTTCATAAAATGAAATCATGCCTAATTCCTAAACTCAAAACCTTTGCTCCCTCATCTTACCTAAATTTCTAGCAGGTCCCATCCCTGAATTCCTTTGGTTAACAGACCAAAGTTCTGTCTTTTAGAGTTAATGGAAATAGGTAATAGTAGGGTGTAATTCTTTGGCATAGAGTTATAACGGAGGTGGACTTTTAATCACCATGGAAATAAAATACTATTTCAACTTAAATATTATTTAAACAGAAGCACTACTTTAAAATCAAAATGACTTTGTTTTACAAATCAAACTACAGTGTCCCAAAAATCTTTCCTTATTATTAATAAATAGGAGTTTCTACCTGTCCTTAGAAGTTTACAAAGTACAAGAGAATGAGAGAATCACAAGGAAAAATTTTAAATATTTTCACATTCATATTTCAAATATTACAGAAAATGTTATGGGCTATTTGGAAACATTAATGTCATTTCCCTAGGAGTTCACATTAAATTCATCCTATAAAAATTACAACACTACCCAGTACAGCAGTTTGAGTGCAGATCTATTAAGAAGTGATAGACCCCTATCTCTAACAAAAATAGGAAAAAGTCAGCCAGGTGTGGTGGTGTATACGTGTAGTCCCAGGTATGTGGGAGGCTAAAGCAGATGGACTGTTTGAGTCCAGGAGTCTAAGGCTGCAGTGAACAATGATAATGCCATTGCAATCTACCCAGGTTGATGAGCGAAACTGTGTGACTCTGTCTCAAAAAAAAAAAAAAAAGAAAG
>NW_003852398.1:8435522-8438087 GCF_000181295.1 Otolemur garnettii | reverse complement strand
AAAAAAAAAAAAAAAAAAAAAAAAAGAAAGAAAGAAAGAAAAGGTAAATTATTGCTTTGGAAGCAACAGAACATTGTCACTTCCAAGTCAAAGCTCTTTCATTATATTCTGGAAAAGCTGCTATTTGAATCTTCTAGATAAAAATTCACTCTTACAATTGTGGAAATTGTGACACCACCACCAAACTGATGCTGACCAATAATAAACATTTAATAAATTTGAGTCCTTACATATCCATCTTATAAAAGATACCACCTGCAACATTTTAACATACACTTATGTATTTTACTGTTGCACAACTACATGATTATCTTCCATGAAAACTGCATTGACAATAGATTGAAATTAGCATTAACAATATCTCAACTTCTATGGATAAAATAGGTGAATGCTGCAATAAGGCAAACAAAGTTACTACCTTGTCCCAGTCACTCGTTTATAGTTGTCTTTGGAATGGACTGCTAAAATACTGACTCCTGAGCCAATATTCACTACCAGCAGTGGATAAGGATCATCTAGGTTAAAAGGCATCTTTTGGCATCGCTCAGGTTCTGAGGCATTAGCAAAATAATAGCACTCTGCTTGTCCATTGAAACTGACAGAATCTATATACAGCAAGCCCTTTACAAGGCAGTCAAGTTCATCCAGTTTGTGCAGGTGGAGGTTTCCAATCTGTTAAAAAGAAAAAAATTTAATTGAGAAAAAGGACAGCACTTAAGTCGATACTTAACTGCACTATGTTATTTTCATGTAAGTCACAAAATTTAAAGATCACATTTTCACAACTCTTCCCACCTCAGCCTTCAGAGTGCTAGGATTAGAGGCGTGAGCCACCTCACCTGGCTTGGAAATTTTCTTTATAATTACATGAGCCTAAATAAAAGCAAAATATCTTATCTAGTTGTGTACATACAAGTACTCTTCACATGGTTTTAGTATATACTAAATTTGCTAAGAATTCAACCACCATACCAACTAAGGGAATATTGTGCTTCTTACTGTTTGGAATTTTACCAAGTGTTATGTGGCATCTTGGAGAGTCATGTCACCAGCAGCAATGCTATTTATGGCATCTGGTTTTCCAATGAAACACACTACATGTCAATCTCACATTTCTAGCTTTGGTATTCACAAATCTATGCATAGGTGCATACATCTATTTCATTATGTCCTCTGAGTGAACTCACACCAGCAAATCAACCTACTGATACATAAACACCTTAATGTCCTGCCTTTATATTACAGTTTGAGTGTCGTTGTTCAAAATTACTAAATTTATTTCAGGCTAGTAAAGAGTATGTTACAAAATATCTCAGTTTAGACATCACTTCCTCTAGGTAGCTCTTCAATTCTCTAGGAATTGTTAAGCACCATTCTTCTGTGTTCCCATGGCACCTTTTAAATTTGGAATTGTAAGCTCAGTGCCTGTAGCTCAGCGGCTAGGGCGCCAGTCACATACAACCAAAAAAATAGCTGGGCATTGTTGCGGCCTATAGTCCCAGCTACTTGGGAGGCTGAGGCACAAGAACCGCTGAGGCCAAGAATATGAGGTTGCTATGACTTATGATGCCATGGCACTCTACCCAAGGCGACATAGTGAGTCTCTATCTCAAAAAAAAAAAAAAGAGAAAAAGAGAAAGAAAAAAAATTGGAATTGTATTAATTATAATGCACTATACTTTTACTTATAATTTGTTTGGTATAGAATATAAAACTCTTTTGAGAGCTCCACTGTCTTAAGCCCAGCTGTGTTCTTCCAGTGTTTAGTATACATGCTAGATGATTAGATATTTGCCTGAAACATGACTATCAACAACATATAGAATCTCATCATTAGAAAATATTGTTACTTTTTTTTTGCTTTTGGAGACAAAGTCTCACTATGTTGCCCTCGGTAGAGTGCTGTGGCATAGCTCACAGCAACCTCCAACTCTTGGGTTTAAGCGATTCTCTTGCCTTAGCCTCCCAAGTAGCTGGGGCTATAGGCACATACCACAACACCTAGCTATTTTTCATTGCAGTTGTCATTTGTTGTTTGGCAGGCCCTGGCTGGGTTTGAACCTGCCTGCCTCAGTGTTCATGGCTGGGGCTATAACCTCTGTGCTATAGGTGCCAAGCCTATTGTTACACATTTTTAAAAAATTAGAACCATATTTGGAGACCAGTATCTTCAATGTCCTAGTGAAAGCTGGCTTTAAGGACACTGGCAGTCACATGTCTGAACTGGTCTTAAATTTATGAAACCTATGTTCAAATTACCAATACAAAGTAGCAGGTAATTATTGGTTTGAATTATGTGCTGTTAGGTTTGCCAACCTTTGGTATTTTCCATTAAATACCATAGCAGTTATCTACCAAAATAAAGAGCGGTCAAATTAAAGTTGTATCTTTAAACAACCTCAAATTACAAGGGCCTATATAAGTAATTATATATTATTTATAATATTTTATTAACAGCATTTTCTTAAATGACTTTCAGAATTTAAACATCTACATTTTCCAGGAAAATGAATTTTAGTAGCCCCACATACCAACTTTGAATCTCTATTTTTTTTTTTTTTTTTT
>NW_003852398.1:8432668-8435245 GCF_000181295.1 Otolemur garnettii | reverse complement strand
GGAAAATACCAAAAGGTTGGCAAACCCCTGACAGCACATAATTCAAACCAATAATCATGGTCTTCTTCCCTTATTCAAGTTACTCCCTTTGGGACAGGAACATGGAAGCATTGTGGTATAAAACCAGAAACAAAGAACAATAGGGATTTTCATCCAGGTGTCTAGGAACCAAAACACTGTGGGCTTCCAAATTTGGAGTTTGGGAAGGAAATGGCTCTTTTAAGAAATGACTATATAAATAATATTCTGAGCCTGGTGGAACATGCCTACAGTTTCAGCACTTGAGAGGCTGATGTGGGAGCATCACTTGACCCCAGGAGTTCAAATCCAACTTAGGCAACACAGCAAGACCACATCTCCCTCTCTAATCAATACAATTTTAAAATGATGAAAATATAGGATAATACTAGTGGAAATAATTCAATTTATATCTTGCTTTATATACTGCCAAATTCACTGTAATCCCCTTTTATTAGTTTTTTTTTTAGAACAGTCCTAAACTTGGCAGGCTTTACCAAGCATTTTAATGCTATAACATGCCCTAATCTGGCCAATTTTCAGTTATCTCCTAAAGATGTTTAAAATGCCTTAAGTGAAAGACTAGTCATGAATACACACTTCTCCTATATCTGCAGAAGCAACTAATCTAAAAACATGCTAAATGGAAACCTATCCTTGTGTTTAAAAACTTGAACAGAATGGGTATTAATTTTTGATTCTGAGTAACAAATACCTACTGTGCGAAAATCTTTTTCGAACTTGTAAGCACCACCTCCTGTAGCACATAGCACCGTTTGTAATGTTGAGAAGTTTTTATCTCTTCCCATTTGGATAAAAGTAGGCAGGTCCTGGGTTGGAAATCTGATAAAGTGCAAGTTCCCTCTTCGGCCAAAAAGTGTTAAATCCTTCAGTTCAAGGTGTACATCCCGAATGCCAGTGGATCCATACGCTACATTAGAAGTCAAATATTTCCGAATACTTTTTAAGCTCTCAACTTCTTCTTGTTCTTCCTCTGCTGTGATATCAATAGGTTCAAAATATGAGAGCTTTACTAGAGTTCCCCCAATGTCCATGCCAAACCACGGGAAAGCTGTGAATTAAAAATACATGTTCATCAATTTTAGAAACAAGTTAGGAACTAGTTAATGAGCCATAAATTTCCTTTATTATGAATCATGCATTCAGTCAATACTACTTATTAAATACATGTCTTCTATGTGCAACTTGTCTTTTTCTCTTCAAAGTTTTATTTGTGTGTTTTCTAAAAATGTGTAACATAAGACATTTAGAGATAGCCCAGGGTCTTTTATTAATAATTCCTGATTTAGTAGACATTCCTTTTCATTTATTAAATACTTATCACACGCTGTGGGAGATGGGAAACATTTGGATCAATTTTATTTCAGTAAATAGGTCATCACCTAGAACTTGAAAATCTGTATCCATAAAGATTTTAATATAATAAAAAACAGGTCTATAATTACTTCACATAATTTAGGGAAAAGTTCCTCCTTAAAAAGAAATCTTTTAAACTAGCAGGACACCTGTAGTTCCAGCTACTTGGGAGGCTGAGGCAGGAGAACCACTTGAGCCTAAGAATTAGAGGTTGCTGTGAGATATGATGATGCCATGGCACTCTACCTAGGGCAAGTGAGGCTCTGTCTCCCAAAAAGAAACAAAAAAATAAAAAAACCTTTTTCTTTGATCACTGCATCTCTGCATCTATTAGTTTCTTTGATATTATCTAGCTAAATAAAATTACCTGTTAATAATGTTGAAGGTAATTCTACTCAGGGACAAGCATTTTGGCAGGCAGCGTTTTTTTGGGTTTAGAACTTGGCACTCTCTAACTCTCTATATGACTTTGGAAAAGCCATTAATTTCTCTGGCTCTTAGTTTCTAATTCTATTCAATAAATACTTACTGAGTACTTTCTATATACCAGAGAATAGGAATGTGGGTGAAAGTGATAAATTTACTGCTTGAAGGACAGCTCGATCAAGTAGGGAAATTTAAATACATAAGAATGAGATCGGCAAAATAAAATTACATAGAAAGTATAGATTAACAGAATGCTTGTGTTAGAATGTACGGAATACTAAAAGCAAAAACAGCCTGCTCATGGCAAAGAGGCATAAATCAAATATAGTGCTTTGTACACTAGGATAAGAAGCTTAGGTCTGAACTGGTTAGACAACGGGAACATTACTCATGTTCTAAGCAAGAGAGTGACACAGTCTACTGCAAATTGGTAAGCTACATAGTGGCAGTGTGCAAGATGCACAAGAGTTGTTTAAGATACGCCTGCAACTTAAGGCTAAGGTACTCTATATCTAATACATGATCAAAATCGCCTACATTATCATTAAAAAAATATAGATTCCTGACCCCTCACAACAGAGGTACTGGATAATAACCTTTAAAAGTTAAGATCTGAGGTTGGCTAAGGTGGCTCACACCTATAATCCTAGCACTCTGGGAGGCCAAGGGGGGAGGACTGCTTGAGCTCAGAGGAGTTCAAGACCAGCGTGAGCAAAAGTGAGACCCTGTCTCTACTAAAAATTAAAAAAATTAGCC
>NW_003852398.1:8426233-8432241 GCF_000181295.1 Otolemur garnettii | reverse complement strand
AAAAAAAAAAAGACTGTCCTTTCAGGGATCATTTTTATAGTCTGGTAATAGAGAAGTTTCTCTGAATACGTACATAAAAAAGAGAGACTCACTGGCTTTGGTACTAGATTCCTTCGTGTTACGATAATGAATTCTACAGTTAAGATCTTAACTTTACATTTATTGGCCATAATCTTTACCTACTCACAGGTAGTATTTTACCAATTGTTTCCAAAGCTGGGGGGAGGGGGGGGAAATCAGTATGGTGAATGAAATTCTAATTTTCTGAATTAGTTTGAAGCTCAACCAATTCACTTTCCATAGAACTAAAAGTTAACATTCAACAAGTGCTATCTGCCAGAAATACTAATCATATGTGTCAGAAATATGGCAATAATCATAATTTGGCTCATTTAATCTTTAATCAATACTCCTTTATTAGGGGTTGTTCTACTGTGTGTACTATTTCACAACATGTAAATGAGACAGAGATTAGAAATTTGCCTAAGGTCAAAGTTAATAAGTGACAGGGACAAGAGTCCTTCTACAAAGACTTCCTGTTCTCTGGGATCTTAATCATTATGACAGAAACTCAAAAATAATTTAACACTTAAGACACATAGATTATAAAATAATGCCTGGCAAAAAAATTAATCATTTTTATATAAAATCTAAGGAAAATTCTCTCTAAAATCCTGCTATGCTTTGTTAAGTATTTACATTTTATTTATTTGATGGATGTGTGCCTCTACAAAACACGGAACATACTGTTCAATGAGAAAGGATTTTACACATTTCTGTATTTTAGAATTTACACGTTTACGAAAATTACATGTTTTTAAATATGAAGGAATAATTCTCATTATCTTCTTCTGGAGGAACAGTTCATTTGTTTTTGTATTTGAAACCCAAATCACAAATTTTTTTTCTTCCCAGAGAGTCTCGCTTTGTAGCCCTTGGTAGAGTGCCATGGTGTCACAGCTCACAACAACCTCAAACTCTTGGACTCAAGAGATTCTCTTGCCTCAGCCTCCCAAGTAGCTGGGACTACAGGTGCCTGCCACAACGCCTGGCTATTTTTAGAGATGGGATCTGGCTCTAGCTCAGACAATCTATCTGCCTTGGCCTCCCAGAGTGGTAGGATTACAGGCGTGAGCCACTGGGCCTGGTCCCAAATCACAGACCTTAAAAAAAGTTTTAAAAAAAGGAATATGACTTTGGATCATAATTTGGGAAAATAGGGTTAGCAAGATCCCAAAGAAGCACTCTATGTTTGCTACCTTTACATTGGTATAAATAATGAAGAAGCAATAGAAGCAGAAGAAACTGACTAAATTTTCTCCAGTTTGTTGGGTGGCTGCAATAAAGGCCATCTTAAGTATACACTCTTCAAATGAATGGTAGGCCATTTACAGAAACCATATAATATGCCCCCACGTAAAAAGAATGTGGTATCACTAAGTTTTTTTTTTTTTTTAGCAACCAAGTCTCACTTAGTCGCCCTCAGTAGAGCGCCGTAGCATCACAGCTCACAGCAACCTCCAGTTCTTGGGCCTAGGCGATTCTCTTGCCTCAGCCTCCCGAGTAGCTGGGACTACAGGTGCCTGCCACAACCCCTGGCTATTTTTTTTGTTGCAGTTTGGCTAGGGCTGGGTTTGAACCTGCCACCCTCGGTATATGGGGCCAGTGCCCTACTCACTGAGCCACAAGTGCCGACTATGTATCACTAAGTTTTCCTTTCCATTTATCCAGAAATCTAGAATCTCTGCTTTAAGAAATTTATGCAAGAAATCACAGATGACCTCCTTGCCTGCCACCTGCTACCCACTTCATAGAAGCAAGCAGCAATACTAACAGTTACAGAGGAAATTTATACCTAGTGTTTGCTTGAACAAATGCACTCAAAGGGAACAACAGGAGAGCTAATGAGCATATAACCCAGCGGTTCTCAACCTGTGGGTCATGACCCCTTTGGACTATATTAAAAGTTCCCAGCATTAGAAGGTTGAGAACCACTGTCCCAGTCTGCTGGAAAGCCATGTTGCTAGGATACTTTTCAGGGGCATTAGATACATATATAACAAAGGAATCCTGATACTATATAACCAAAACAAATTCTTGTAGGTTTGATTCTATATTTCCAGAGGAAGGGTAGAAATCCCTATTGCCACACTGTATATTTTGAGACAGGAAAATTTGTACAAGGTGAGATTTATTAAGCTAAAAGCCTTTATCTTCCAAAATTCAAAATATATAGAACCTCTGTAAGCTGACCACCAAAAGGACTGTAACAAACTGGTGAACACACAGAGGTGGTCAACATAAAGAACAAGGCCTACTGTGCTGATACTCTATGTGATTCACGTCTGGTCTATAAAAATTAGGTCAGCTTAAGGGGGAGGTCAATGCAGAGAGGTGGTCAACTATGCAGGTTCTACTTACATAATCTGCAAGTTTTCCTTCACTGTCTAGTGCTAAACAAAGTGTCAAGTAAATATAGTTGTCAAAATACATACACAAATATAAATATATTATTTGAGAAGCAAACTATAAAGCTAAAGCATTACCAGTTTCAAAGTTCACACCCTTTGAATTTTCACCCAGAAGTAACTGCTCCCAGGTTGCTAAATATCTGAATACTGGTATTTTTTTGGAGACAAGTCTCACTCAAAGGGTTAGAATCAGTCATAGCTCACAGCAACCTTGAATTCTTGGGCTCAAGTGATTCTCTTGCCTCAGCCTCCTGAGTAGCCCTCCACATTGCCTGGCTAGTTTCTAGATTCAGGGTCTCACTCTTGCTCAGGCTGGTCTCCAACTCCTGATGTCCGGTGATCCTACTGGCTCAGTCCTCCCAGAGGGTTAGAATTATAGGTGTGATCAACCACGTCCAGCTGAATACTGGTTTTTTTTTTTTTTTTTTTTGAGACAGAGTCTCACTGTGTTGCCCTTGGTTGTACTAAGGCGTCATAGCTCGCATTGACCTCAAACTCCTGGGCTTAAGGGATTCTCTTGCCTCATCCTCCCAAGTAACTAGACTACAGGCACCCACCACAACGCCCAGCTATTTGTTTGTTGTTGTTGTTGTAGTTGTCATTGTTGTTTGGTAGCCTGAGCTGGGTTTGAACCTACCAGCCCCGATGTATGTGGCTGGCACCCTAGCCGCTGAACTACAGGCACCAAGCCAAATCCTGGTATTCTTTAAACAGAAACTCCAATTAACACTCATACAGAGTGTTTATTTACTTTTCTAAAGCTATGAGTGAGTACCAAGGTTTCTGACCCCAAATCAACAGTCAGTTCCAAAGTATACACCATGATCACTCTCTAACATATGTAGTGAAACATTAAAAGACACACATAAAAGGTGATAATATATGTGGGCTGAGTTCCCCTAATTCAAAAATCCAGAAATCCCCAAACCAAATGCTCTGAAATCCAAAACTAGAATGCTGACATGAGGCTCAAAGGAAACGCTCCCTAGAGCATTCTGAATTTCACATCAGGGATGCTCAATATTTAAAATATAATGCAAATATTCCAAAATCCAAAAATATCTGAAATCTGAAACATTGTAGGTCCCAAGCATTTGATAAGGAATACTCAACCTGTATTTACACCCACTCTGGAGCCAGCAATACAAAGGCTCATTTATATGTAGTCCATCCTCCACTTCCAGAAATCCTGCTTTTAAAGCCCAAAGTATGTAAAAGTGTTAATGTTTATTGACTCAGAGTAAGAAGATGATTATTTAGGTATAATTACCAAAGTGATGAAGAAAAACAAGTAAAAACCTTTCACAGCTTCTTTAAAAGGCCTTTCAGGCATGTTGCTTGCATGACAAACAGTTTTTTAAAAAAAGTCCTAAACAAAGCTATATATATATTAAATCTCTCACTTATATTTTAGAAATTATATCAAATCCTGAGTGCCTACAGTGTCAGCTACTTAGGAGGCTAAGCTAGCCTGGGACAACTATAAGTCCACCTAATACTTCTGAGGTAAGAAAAATACCAGTTTCCTAACAAATCAAGCACATATCTATAATCTAGAGCTTTGTTTCTTCTGGCCAAGGGATAATTAAAAAGTAGGTCACCAGTGCATAAACAACCTACTTCTTGCACAGAACCTACACCTTTCTTATTACTTTGAAAATAAAACATCCACTGCCAAGGTGAAAAGAAAAAAACTCAAATACATACATTTAAAAAGAAAAATACAATCCATAAATATAAATAAGCATTTTGATGATGACAAATATAAAATATAAGACTGTAAGAATTCCTAGAATCTCTTCATCTTCTGCTCATTCAGCCTTCAAAAAACAGCTTATTCCATGTCTCCACTGGTCCTAACGAGAGTTGACATTAACTTCCCACATGTAAGAAAAATATCCCAAATTACCACAAGGATAAGCATGCTATCAAGAATTATCCTCCTCACCAGACAGATTATGTATGCAAAAGGTGGGATCTGCATATCCAGTTACCTTTTCAAAGGACCAGTCCATCACCATACCACTCTGAAGATGCCTGATCTCATCACAGGATCAAACAGCAGAAGATATCCTAGGCCACAAGGGCACCCTTAATTTCTAAGGAGATGTGTTAAGCTTGATACTTTCCTAAGTGCTGGCAAGGAGTTGATTGTAAAGTCCTAAAGAGTTATTTAACTGCTGTTGGTTCCATGCGATTTCAGGCCAAAAGGAGCCTGCTTCATATTAAGGTTTTGTTCTTTAGGCATGAAGAGAAACCTGAAATGCTAAAAATATTCAAAACACTATAGGGTATTTCTGGAAACAAAAATCTAAAATGGGCATGTACATTGGTAAATTTCAGACATGTATCAAGTTCTTGGCTAAGACTATTTCCTCTTTTTGATAATCATTAAAAACAAAATGGTGGTATTCTGAAACAGGCTAAGAAAATAACCATCTTCATACCTTCAGCATTATGCTTCAGTACTGTGATTCCTCAGGAGAGCACTGGGTAAATTTTTTTTTAGTAAATTAGTTATGTCTAAGGGGAGCTATATATTAGAAATTATTACCTCTAAATGCACCTTAATTACCTACTGACACGATAATAATTCTTATTTAGTAACTAAATAATAATTCTTATGCAGTAACTAAATTTACAAACAGGCCAATCAAATTATACTGATGCAAACCACACATACATGGTATACTATTGTCTCTGGTCTTAACAAAAACTTCAAGTACCTTACTACTTCAGTTAGCAAGGCACAAGCTGAAAAATTTATAGCTTAAGAAACTGTCAGTCAAGTATGGAAGAACACAATTGATTTTGTCTTTCCCCCAGGGTTGAATTAACACATAATTTCAAATGTGAATCTTCTAGTTACACAATTTAGAGGATAAAACCAATTCCTTTAAAAATTTTCTAGTCATAATATATATTTGGTAATATATTGGTGATATACCTAAGAGGAGTGCTACCTAACACTTAGCTGAATAATGTAAGAAAATGTGTGCAGCCAAGGCTACTTATTCACTACTATGATATGTAGTTGCTTCCAGTATTGCTGTAATAGTTGAATGATGCAATGCACAGGACAGATAATGCCTTGCAGATACCAAGTGGTCAATAAATGTTATGAGTATTCTGAAAAATCCCGATAAGAGTATTTACAAAGAAAACAAGTATATTTTTCACTAACTTGAATGGTTTAAAAATTGAATACTTATGGTATTAGAAATGTCCATGAAAAACAAAACAAATAAAAAAATTAGATTAACACTTTCTAGTTACAAATATTTCCAGGGAAGGCCACGCACAGTGGCTCAAATCTATAATCCCAGTACTCCTGGAGGCCAAAGGGAGTGGATTGCTTGAGCTCAGGAACTGGAGACCAACCTGAGCAAGTTTAAGACCCAGTCTCTACCAAACATAGAAAACCTGAGGCAAGAGTATCTCTTGAGCCCAAGAATTTGAGGTTGCTGTGAGCTATGATGACACCATGGCACCTAGGATGATAGAGACACTATCTAAAATATTTTAAAAACTCAAATA
>NW_003852398.1:8405768-8425981 GCF_000181295.1 Otolemur garnettii | reverse complement strand
GTAGGCTTCCAAATCATATTAAATGACTCTTGAGAAAGCATAACTATTTTAAGATTAATAGTTTCACAAAGTATCACAACATACAATAGAAACTCCACAGCTGACCTAATTTCCATAGACTAAACATACACTATATGCACTAAGGCCTAGTTCCTTATGCTGACCACCTCTGTACGTTGATCAGTTTGTTATAGTCCCTTACATGGTCAACTTACAGACCTAGTATAGTAAAAGTCAACTTATCTTAAGAAAATAAACACCACCATGAAAGTCGGAATGAGTCTGTCATAAACTCTTCACCAAATGGAAGTTGTAAGATAGAAAACAAATGCACTCAGGTAAGATGTCCAAGTATTCTATATAACTGCTCAAGATGCATTGGTTTAATTCAGCTAAGGTACAGTATATTAGAAATATTTCTATATTTCTTTTTTTATTGTTTGGTATTTATTCAGGGTACAAAGAATGAGGTAACACTCACTGCATTTGTTAAAAGTCTATTTCTATATGACTTTGAAGTTGAAAGCCTTCACATCACTTGGTTTACAGACTCCTTTAACAACTCTTTCTTCAAGAACTCTTCAGTTATCGCAAGTAATGACCATGAACAATTTTTTTTAACTAGCAGATAAAACTACCAGATTAAAAAGAAAAAGTGTGCTGTTTCTCTGTACTTAGACTATGCCCTATGAGGGCAGGAGAAGGAATACTGGACTATGAGTCAGGCCACTTGAGGATCTGAACCTCATGAGCACATAGCTGATTGATATAGTCTTAGAAAAGTTACTCTGGGGCTCCATAAATTCAATTTCCTCATCTGCAAAATTAAGACCAAATTACCTCACGTTTAACTAACAATTAGCTTTCAGAGTGCTCCAGCTTGATACCTCCCAGGTGAGATTTTTAAGAAATTTAATGAGCTGGTAGTCAGTGCTCTGTTTCATAGCTGAAGATTTCTTAAAACAGCTGGGAGATCACATGAAACACAGTAAGAACTGCAAAATACCAACATAACTCTAAGATATTAGCATGAATCTCCACATTTCTAGTTGTTCTGTAAGACTAACGTACGACAATCACAATGGCTGAGTGATTAAATAAGCTAATGGCAAGAATAAAAGGTTTTTAAAAGGCTAAAAATAAAAGACACAAATGAAAGCATGGTTAAGAATCTTTTTTTTGTTAAGTGCATGCAAATACAGTCATTAAAAAAAAAAATCTCTGCAAGTATTCACCATAGTATTAATAGGAGTTCGCTCCGGTGCCGGGAATACAGGTGATTTTATCTTCTTTTTGTTTATCTGTTTTCTAAAACAAACGTCAACGAGTCGATATTCCAAATAAAAACAGACCAAGGCAACTATCTACAGACAGATTACATGCACGTGCGTTTAAAAGCTCCTATTGTAACAGTGACAACTCCCAGGAACCCACTGGGATTTCAAGGACATTAAGCAAGCAGCCCGGAAATCAGAAAAAACGAGTGGTTACATCTACCCCCACGCAATCTGACAGCCAGGACCACCTCTTTTCAACCTGACTTCAAAGGAAGCTAGGAGAGGAGGATGGCAGCTCTAGTCTGGTTTGGTGAAATCCGAATCAAAAATTCCCTCTTGTACCTCCCAGATCTCGAGGAGTTAGTGGGAGGAAAAGGACTAGGGGGCGGCCGGCGCTCACCAGGCTTGTATAGGGGGATGGGGAGGAGAGGCGCCTAGCAGCAGGTGCTGAAATTGTCCCTCCGCCCCCATCCCGGGCTAGGCGCCTGCAAGGAGCAGTGGACTTGGAACCAGGCCGCCCCGCCAAGAGGCTTCTAGACGGGGCCCAAGGCTGTCCTCCCAACCCGACAGGCCCGAGCCCCCATCTTACAAGGTTTCTTGGCATCCTTGATCTTCATGGCGTCGGCTGAGGGGCGAGGGGCAGCCTCTAGACCGGAGCACGGAGAGCAGTGGCGGCGACTCCGGAGGTGGTAGGGCCGCGCGGTAGAGGCCCGGCCGGTTCCTCCCCTCAGGCCGGGCGGGGCGGGCCTAGGGCGGGGCGGCGGCGCCCGGGGCGATGCCTGGCCCAGGGGGTGGCCCCTCACCCCCGCGAGGGGCGGCCGGGACCGAGCTAGCTGGGGAAGGCCGCCGGCCTCGCCGCTCCGGGGCCCCCCGCAGCCGCTCCAAACAAAAGGCCCCGGTCCCCCGAGCCGCCGCCGCCGCACTGAGAAATTGCCCGCCCAGGCTGAACGCCCACGTGACGCAAGCCCCCACCTCATTCCGCTCCCTGCCGGGCTGCTGGAGATTGTAGTTCTTTGGGTCGTGAGGCTCCGCTCTCCGGCTGCAGTTGTGCGGAAGGACTACAAAGCCCAGGATGCACCGCGACCCCCTCTGCCGCTGCCCCTCCGCCTTCGGAGATCGCCTCAGAGTGGGCCCAGCGAGAAGTGGGCGTGGCCTGAGTCACGCCAGAGAGGAGGCGGCCAATGGTGGCGGAGGTGGGCGGGCTGGGGAAGCCGCAGGTTCCCGCCTCGCCCGTCGGGGAAAAGATAAGAAGGGAAGTGAGTTTTTTCCGCTGATGGTCGTGGCTGTTCCGCCAGATCTCAATTTCCCCTTGAGGCGGAGAAACCGTCCATGTTGCTATGGAAAGCGCTAGGTTCAGGACTCTGGAGCCACTCTTTAGGTAGGCCTTCGAGTAGGTTTGTGAATTAAAGTTCACAAAGAATTTTCTTGCTTAATGATAATGATGGCTATAACAGAGCTAACATGTATAGAATGCTTCCAACATCCAAGGCACTCTACTAAGAACTTTTTGTGAATTCTTTAATTCAGTCAGCCTGTGAGCCACATATAGTTCATTCATTTTATTATCTCTCATTCTGAAGATGGAGCGGCAATATGAGAAGCCACTGACCCGTGTTCCTTCCCCTCCTGGGCCCTCCAGCCCTGCTCCCTCAGAAGAGAAGAAACCGTATTGCAAAGAAAAAAATAAGATGGTCCAGTTCTTACAGCAGAGTCCAAGGCCTCCAGTTAGGACAGGAAAAGATGACTTTGGGGATCTTCCCTTGGCCTCCCCTCCACTTTTCTTGCCCAGGTACGTTGCCAGGAATTCAGTGGCTTTGACGAGATGGATTGAGAGTTGACAATAGAGGATTGAGCATTCCAGGCAAAAAAACCCCTTTTTACTGAAGAGCCTTACTATCTTTTCTTACTAGATAAATCAAGGGATGTGAAGGAGAATAGGAAGGGATACAGACTACCATTTAAGGAGCACGGATGAAGCTGATGCTTAAAAGGTACTTTGTTTTTAAAATTTTAATTTAAATGGAATCCTCCCAACTACCCTTTGAAATACAATGATTAATAATTCAAATTTAGGGTAGGTTGCAGTGGCTCATGCCAGTAATCTTAACACCCTGGGAGGCCCACATCAGCTAATTGCTTGAATTGGAGACCAGCCTGAGCAACTTCAGACCCCCTTGTCTCTACAAATAGCTTGCCTTGTTGTGTGCACCTGTAGTTCCAGCTACTTGGGAGGCTGAAGAAAGGAGAATCGGCTTGAGCCCAAGAGTTTGAGGTTGCTATGAGCTGTGACGTACTGACACTCTACCAAGGTGAGATTCTGTCTCCAAAAAGAAACCCCAAGCTTTAGACCAAACTTCATTTCTTGCTTTTTTTTTTTTTTTCTTTTTCTAAGATAGAGTCTTGCTCTGTTGCCTAGGCTAAAGTACCATGGGATCAGCCTAGCTCACAACAACTCAGACTGCTGGGCTCAAGTGATCATCCTGTGTCTGCCTCTGGAGCAGCTAGAACTACAGGCACTTGCCACCATGCTCAGCTAAGTTTTCTATTTCTTGTAAAGAAGGGGTCTTGCTCTTGCTCTAATCTAACCCCTGAGCTCAACCACTCCCACCTTAGTGTCCCAGAGTGCTAGGATTACAGGCATGTACCCCTGCATCCAGTCCAAAGCTTCATTTCCTCAAATAATTAAAAATTGAAGAATCTTAAACCCATCTACAACCTCTAAGCCCTGCTTTGAGCTGGTCCCCCATGTTTGGACCAGACCAGTGTCCATGCATTGATTTATAACTTTACCTATAATTCCTATCTCCCTGAAATGTATAAAACTAAACTGTAACCCAACCACAGAGAGTCCACTTGCTCAAGACTTCGTGGGTGTGGCTCTGGGTCATAGTCCCAAATTTGACTCAGGATAAACCTCTTTAAATAATTTACAGATTTTTGCCTTTTTTTCTGTTGATACTCTGAAATTCATGTTAAAACTTAATCCCTAGGGTGACAGTATTTAGAGGCGGAGCCTTTAAGAGGTATTTGTGTCATGAGGAATCTGTACTCCTGACCGACTAATCCATTCATGGATTTATGGATTATTGGATTGGAGTTAATGGATTAATGGGTTTTCATGAGATTGAGATTAGTGGCTGTATAAGAAGAAAAAGAGAGACCTGAGCTAGCATACTCAGGCTCCTTGCTATGTGATGTCACACTGTGCTACCCACATCAGGACTGCATAGTGCCCACCAGCAAGAAGGCCCTCACAGCTCGCCTGTAGCTCAGTTCTTAGGGCACCGGCCACATGCACCAAGGCTGGTGGGTTCAAACCTTGCCTGAGCCTGCTAAACAACAATGACAACTACAACAAAAAAATAGCCAGGTGTTATGGCAGGCATGTGTAGTCCCAGCTACTTGGGAGGCCAAGACAAGAGAATCTCTTAAGCCCAAGAGTTTAAGGTTGCTGTGAGCTGTGATGCCACAGCACTCTACTCACTGACATAGTGAGACTCTGTCTCAAAAAAAAAAGAAGGCCCTCACCAAATGTGGCCCCTCAGCCTCCATAAATTAAAGAAATAAATTCCTTTTCTTTATAATCTACCCAGTTTCAAGTATTCTGTTATAAACAACAGAAAATGGATTGAGATAAGGGCTTGACACATTGCTTGGCATATAGGTAGTGATTAGTAAGTGATGACTGTGTTTATTATTTTGATTGTTACTATATCAATCAAGAAAAAAGGTTATTTTTATTAAACTGTTAGAGTCCATCTATTACCAACCTACAGCTGATATCATATTGAATGGAGTAAAACTGAAAGCATTTCCAGTTAGAATTGGAACTAGACAAGAATGCCCACTATCACTGCCACTGCTATTCAACATAGTGCTGGAAGTCCTAGCCAATGCAATCAAGCATGAGAAGGAAATCAAGGTTATTCAAATGGGGACAGAGGAGGTCAAGCTGTCACTCTTTGTGGAGGAAATGAACTTATACCTGGAAACCCCCTGGGACTCAATTACGTAGTTCTTAGAAGTGATGAAGAAATATTATAATGTCTTGGAATACAAATCAATATCCATAAATCAGTAGCCTTCATATATGCCAATAATAGTCAAGCTGAGAATAAAATTAAAGACATGATACCTTTCACAATAGCTCCAAAGAAAATGAAATACCTGGGAATATATCTAACAAAGGAGGGGAAGGATCTCTATAAAGAGAAATATAAAACCCTGAGAAAAGAAATAGTAGAAATAACAAATGGAAGAACATACCATGCTCATGACTGGGAAGAATCAACATTATTAAACCGTCCATATTATGGTTTGATGAGAGTATTTCAAAATGTATGTGAAGACAGCACACTGTACCCCATGATTGCATTAAAGTACACAGTTATTTTATAAGAAATAAAAAAAAAGGCCATATTACCAAAGTGACCTACAGATTTAATGCAATCCCCATCAAAGCACCAACATCATACTTTGAAGAACTTGAAAAAAAGTACTTCATTTCATATGGAATCAGAAAAAAAAAAAAACCAAATAGCAAATACAATTATTAGAAATAAAAAAAATTCTGGAGGCATCATGTTACCAGACTTAGGTTATACTACAAATCTGTAGTGATCAAAACACCATGGTACTAGCATAAAAACAGATACAGATCTATGGAATAGAACTGAGAACCTAGAGATGAACCCAGCCATATATTGTCATCTGATCTTTGATAAACCAAACAAAAGCATGCACTGGGGAGAAGAATCCATATTTAATAAATGGTGCTTGGAGAAGTGGTTAACTACAGGTAGAAGATTGAAATCAGACATGCACCTCTCACCATTGACTCTCGCTAGATAAAAGATTTAAATTTAAGACATGAAACAATAAAAATTCTGGAAGAGAGTATGGGAAAAATACTTGACAAAATTGACCTGGGAAAATATTTTATGACAAAGATCCTCTTGGCAATTGCAACACCAAAAATAAATAACTGGGACACGATTAAGCTAAAAAGCTGCACAGCTAAGTGTACCACAACTAAAGCAAGAGCCTTCAGAATGGGAGAAGATATTTGCATCCCATGAATCTGAAAAAGGGCTGATAACTAGGATCTATAGAGAACTCAATCAGCAAGAAAAGAGCAAACAGTTCCATCTATCATTGAACAAAAGACTTGAAAAACAACTTCTCTGAAGATGACTTATGAATGGCCAATAAACACATGAAAAAATACTCATCGTCCTTAATCATCAGAGAAATGCAAATCAAAACCACTCTGAGATATTACCTAACTCCAGTGAGATTAGCCCACATCACAAAGTCCTGAATCTGCATACGCTGGCATGGATGTGAAGAGAAGGGAACACTTTTGCACTGCTGGTGGGATTGCAAACTGATACAATATCTATGGAAGAAAGTATGGAGAATCCTTAAGAAATTAAAAATTGACCTTCCATTTGATCCTGCAATTCCATTATGAGGTATTTACTCAGAAGAATAAAAATCATTTTATCACAAAGACGTTTGCACCAAAATGTTGATCTGCCCAATTCATAATTGCCAAGTCATGGAAGCAGCCCGAATACCTATCAATCCATGAATGGATTAACAAATTGTATATGTATACTGTGGAATACTATCCAGCCATTAAAAAGATGGAGACTTTACATACTTTATGTTTACCTGGATAGGGTTGAAACACATTCTTCTTGGTAAAGTATCTCAAGAAAGGAAAAAGAGTATCCAACATACTCAATACTAATATGAAACAAAATATAAATAACAACATTTCCACTCAAAAAAAAAAATACAAGTACGTGTGTAGTCTAGCACGGGTGAGGAGTAAGGGAAGGGAGGGCTATTGGCCAGGATCTCACCTAATGTGCACAATTTGAGGGTGTTCAGCACACCCCTTGGGTGAAGGGCTCAACTACAACTTGAACTTTACCTTAGAAATGAAAACAATGTAACCTAAACCTTTGTACCCTCATATTAATCTCAAAAAAATTAAAAATAAAAGAAAGAAGAAAGATTAAGTATAGACTGTTTGCCCAAAATAATTATTTCAGATTGGATCCTAGGTGTGATTGGTGCCTTTTGGTTCCTTATCTTTCATTATGTTGATACCACATTCCCACATTTAGAAATGTTTAGAAATATTTATATTTTTTATAGAAACATCTTTCTGAGCCTCCAGGTATGGGACTTAGCAATGCAGAACCCTCTGTAGTAGACTTATACTGCTCTTCCTCTTTTATTTTCTCTTGTTACTCCATCCCACACAGAACCCTTGATAGTCTAGAATGGTCCTGTTTTGCACAATTTTATTGGCTAAGAGTCATGATTTCTGATCTGACATGGCTTCAACGAATATTCACTACCTAATAGGGTTCACTCCCTGGCTCTGTAAATCTCGAGTGTTCACTATGAACATAAGTTGTCTACTAACATAGATCTTTGGTTGGTTCTGGCCTAATACGATCAGCTTGGAACTCAAAAGCAAAGTGAAACATGTACCTTAGGATGTAGGCTGGTCATGGTCTGAGAGGAAGGAGAGCTAAAAATGAGAAGCCATGGAAATTTAGGTAAGTTTTGGACACAGGATCTTGCTAATTTCTGCAGCCACAGAGATGAGTGTACCCAGGGATGACTTAGCTTAAAAGTTAGGTATTATACCTGTGATGTTACTGGAGTTAGTAACTTATACATTGTTTGCTCAAATATGAGACTACTCTTTGGTCTATGTTATGTGCCAGAACAACACTGAAATTCAAATAGTGAGAATTCTAGTCTTAGGTCAACCATGGGAATTGCTTTGTGACCCTAGGAAAGTCCTTTCTCTTCTCTGGGCTTTGGGTTATCCATTTGCAAAATGAAATTATTGGCTGAGATTCCTTTCATCTCTACTTTTGGAGGTTCATCAGCCCTTTTTTGGGACCAATGTGAGATGTGTTTAACCATGTTTGTCCTTAAGTTTTTGTGGAGAAGGAATCTTCATGACCTAGACAAGAGTATAGCAGCCATTTTGGGAGACAGGTAGCAGGCCGGAAACCAAACTGCCTGGTCACAGCAACCCCCTCTCCACACTCCTGGAATGCTTCAAGGCCAGTGTTCCTGGAAAACATCAGAAAAGTAATCTCCTACCTTTGTCCTGCAGAGACTAGAGATAAGGCCCCAGTAATTCTAAGATTGGTCCCTGACACAGCATCATTCATACCTGTGATGGATTCATACCCTGCAGAAAAAAGATGACTTACCTCACATCTCATAACCTTCTCTTGGATTCTAACTACACTAATAAATGAAAGTCTCTTGAAACTGTGAGCTGCAATCTGACCCTGGCCAGACTCCACTCTGCTCTTTTCTTTTTTTGAGGCACAGTCTTACTCTGTTACCCCAGGTCAAGTGCCGCGGTATTATAGTTTACAGCAACCTTAAGCTCAAATGATCCTCTTGCCTCAGACTTCCAAGTAACTGGGACTACAGGAACCTGCCACAATGCCTGGCTAGTTTTTCTATTTTTAGTAGAGACAGGGTCCAACTCTTGCTCAGGCTGGTCTTGAACTCCTGAGCTCAATCAATCCTCCTGCCTCAGGCTCCCAGAGTGCTAGGATTACAGGGGTGAGCCACAGCGGCTGGCTACTCTCTGGTCTTTTCTAATAAAGAGGCTTTCTTTAATCCCTGGACTGACCCCCTTAGTTCTGCAGACCCTCACCCTGGCTCTATGCCTAACCCTCTCAGTTTTCACCAATGTGATTGAAGTTGATAGGTCATCCTGCTTCAGTTTCTGGCCCATCTTTCTTCTGCAGCCCCTGTTGGTTCTCTGCCCCAGTCCTCCTGCCTCTCCCCCCACCCCCCACCGCCACACACCAGAACTATATGGTTAATTGCATTTTCTCTCTTTTCTAGCCTATCCTCAAGACCATTCCCAGCACAGTGTGTGTAGCAGCTGGAAAGAGCATCTAAAGGGGCCAAGAGACTGTCTTCCTGTCCCATATTTATTGTCTACAAAATGCAATAAATTCAGCCCATCATGCAAAGTGTTAGAGGAAACCTGACACATCCTCCTTTAGCCTTTACTGAGTGGGTTTCCATGGAGACAGGTGGTAGCTTGTACCTAATGATGACTGTGAGGTCTCCTGGTATGAAGTAAACACACATTTACATGCACACCTTTCAAAGCCCAGACCAAGCTTTTTTTTAAACAATGAATCCTGTCACTAATTAGATAGTAAAGAGCACACTCCAGTCAACCCTTGGATCCCCAAACTCAAGTCAACACCTTACTGTGGGAAAGCATCATTAACATCAGCAGCATCAGTCATCATCTTGTCATCATCATCACCATCATGATAGCTGAAGCACAATTTCATTTAACAAATATTAATTAAGCTTTAACAAAGTTCCAGGCAATGGAGCACCTGCTCAGGGGGAAGAGGTTAGTGAGAGAAACAATCATTAAATTAACACATCAATAAATGAGAATAGGCTGTGATAAATGACATGTTGGTAGGAATAATCAGGCTGAGGTGCTAGAGTGCCTGGGGCTATGGAGGCGGGGAGGGCTCTATTTTACACTGGATGGTCCTGAGAGGAAGAATGTGCCTAATAGAGATGTGACTGGAACTGGAGGTAGGTTTGGTTTGAGGAACAGAAGGATCAATGGGGGAGGTAGAGAATGAAAGGTGAAGTAATAGGAGATGGAGCCAAAGAGGTGAGTTTGATGGGCCTTGAGGACCACTGGAAGACTTTAAGCAGAGAGTGATAAACTCTATGATTCTAGAGGACTATTCTGCATTCTTTGTGGAGAATGGGTGGATTGGAGAGGAGCCGTGACTTAGAAATGGAAAGACTAATCTCAGACTCTTTCCTTGCCCTCTTGGCCCACACGCTATCAGTCATCAAGTCTAGGAAGCTCCAGGAACATACCAGGAATTGTACAGAGGCTTGAATCAGTGTGGCAACAGAGATGAGAGAAGTGTCAGATCATAGAACTTCCTTTAATAGCCACGTGGTGACATGCCCTTGTAGTCCCACTTATTTGGGACACTGAGGTGGGAAGATCATTTGAGGCAAGGACTTGGAGGCTGCAGTGAACTGAGTGAACTGTGATTGTGCCTGTGAATAGCCTCTGCATTCCAGCCTGGACAACATAGCAAGACTCCATCTCTGAAAAAGCAAAAGAACTTTATTTAACATCTGGTCATTGCACTCCTCTAATGCACCAGAAACTGTTCTAGGAATTAGGAATATGGCAATGAACAGGACAAGGTCTCTGCCCTCCTGGAGCTTGCATGGGTAGTAAGCATGTCAACAGCTGTTTCATATTGTTTCAGATTATGTAATGCTATGAAGATAAAGAAGCAAGATAAAGGGATGAAGACTGATTAGGGTTTGTGACAGAGTGGTTGTTGAAGATGGACTAGATGAGGTGGAAGAGGCAGGGAAGGGGAGGCAGGAAGGGTGGGTTTTAGAGCTCGGGCTTGAGCTTTGGGTTAGATAGTCATTCACTGAGAAGGGACGCATGGCGAGAGAGTAAGTGGGAAATCCAGGGTGCCGCTTGGCCTTGTTTGCTCCCGGGCCACTCCTGTCCTCAGGGTATGGATGCAATCCATGTGCAGTCATAGGAACCAGCTTGTTTCAACAATTGATTTGCATTTCAGAGGCCCCCAGCTTGAGCAGCACAGACTTCTGCTCTGCCCAGTAGGGAGTCCTGCCAGACCTGTGCTGTGGGAAGGGGAAGAACCTCTCCCTGGAGTGATCCTCCTCTGTCTGCTGATCCTCAGCCTCAGGATCCTCCCACCCCCTCTCTAAAGGCTCCATCTCTGCTGGTGGTACCAGCCACCACCCCCTTGCTCAAGACAGAAGGTTGGGCGTCTTCCTGGACTCCTCCTGCCCACTCATAGTACACATCCAATCAGTCACCAAGTCCACAGGCTGTTATCCTCATGTCCCTTCCTTCCTGCCCAACCTCACTCCGCTCCCTCAGCACTAGCTTCTGCTTCTCCAATTTATACTCTTTTTTTTTTTTAATTGTTGGAGATTCATTGAGGGTACAAAGAACCAGGTTACACTGATTGCTTGTGTCAAATAAAGACCCTCCCGTAATAGTGTTCTGCCTCCCAAAAGGTGTACCACCCCTCCCTGTGATTCCCCCATCCCCTCCCTCCTTCCCTTTCTCTGCTCTCCCCACCCCCCACCATGTGCTAAGTTATTAACTGTTCTCATATTAGAATTGAGTACATAGGATTCTTGTTTCTCCATTCTTGTGATGCTTTGCTAAGAATAATGTGTTCCACTTCCATCCAGGTTAATATAAAAGATGGAAAGGTTTTTCCTGCCTCTTGGCCAGCTTTATCTGACGTAGTCTTTTTATTCATGCCGGAAAGAATATTCTCAAATGCAAACCAGACTGTATCATTTCCTGGATTTAGGACTAGGTCTCTCCCTGAAATGTTGTCTTCAAAATAGAATTCCAGCCCCCTAACCTAGGATAGAAGATCAGTGAGGACTGGCCTCTGTGGGCCTCTTGAGCTGATTCTTCTTGCCTCTACTTGTGTTGAGTGCAGAACAAAGATACTTCTCTCACCTCTCATAACCTGCTCATGCCTCCTGCTTCACCCTTCATTATATGCTCCAATGACACAAAAACTGCATATGGTAACCTGAGGGCATGCTCTTGCCTGATGCCACACCCCTTCTGCATGTGGAAGGCTCTCTTCTTGAGTTCCCATCAAATACCTATTCATACTTTACAGCCCAAACTAGAAATCCCCTCCTCCAGAAAACTTTCCTTTCTCTTATGCTCCGTCAGGTCCTTGTCCATGCTTCTACCTTCACCTCTCACTGCAGCATAATCATCCATTTACTTCCTGTCTCTTTTACTACCAGAGGATCACTTTAAAGGCTGAGATTCTAAATTATTCTGCTTGGTTTTCCCAAGCCTAGCAGGAGATCTGGCCCACCATGGGACTCACAAATAATTAAATTGGCTGAGGTTGTGGCCCAGGTCCTTAAGATGCAACCTGGAAATTCTTGTTCTTATAGAAACTTCTAGCAACCAGTAATTAAGGACAATAAAAGCAGTTTGGTACCTCTGGTGCCCATAAATCACTGTATTTTATAAGAGTGGTGCTAAAGAGAATATGACCTGGGAGCTATCTGCTACTTCCTTACACCAACTGTAATCAGGGGGCAGCTCTAATTATAGGAGACTTTCTTCCTGGGCCTCAGGTGCCTACTCATATGTTTATCAAGACTTTGACCAGGTTGGAGTGGAGTGGAGTGGAGTGGTTAAAAACGAGGCATCATAACCAGGCAGAATTAGGTTTCGATTCCTGATTGTTGTCCAGTTTTGGAGTGATAATTTTGCTTCTCCATGTCTCAGTTTCCTCATCTATAAATTGGGGATAAAAATGGCTCCCATTCCATTGAATGTTGGTGAAGAAATGACTTCTTGAATCTAAAATGCTTAGCTTGGCTGAATGTGGTGATTCACACCTATAATCTTAGCACTCTAGGAAGCCAAGGTGGGAGGATCCCTTGAGCTCAGGAGTCTGAGACCAGCCTGAGCAAGAGCAAGACCCTATCTCTACTAAAAATAGAAAAATTAGTCAAGCGTTGTGGTGGGCACCTGTAGTCCCAGGTATTTAGGAGGCTGAGGCAGGAGGAATGCTTGAACCCAGGAATTTGAGGCTGGTGTGAGCTAGGCTGAGGCCATGGCACTCTGGCCTGGGCAACAGAATGAGACTTAATCTCAATAAGCAGAAAATAAATAAAAATAAAATAATAAAATAAAATACAGTATTTAACTCAGCACCTGGCACTAGAAACAAAAAGGGTGGCTTTAGTGGTGGTGACATTAGAAAAACAAAGCATTCATGCTGATATTGGAGCCTTTTTTTTTTTTTGAGACTCAGCCTCATTCTGTTGCCCAGCCTAGAGTGCCATGGCATCAGCCTAACTCACAGTAAGTAACCTCAAATTACTGGGTTTGAGTGATCCTCCTAAGTAGCTGGGATTGCAGGCACCTGTCACAACACCCAGCTGATTTTCCATTTTTAGTAGAGACAGGGTCTCTTGACCAGGCTTGCCTGGAACTCCTGAGTTCAAGCAATCCTCCTTCCTTGGCCTCCCAGAATGCTAGGATTACAGGTGTGAGCCACTGTGCCCAGCCCTCAAAGAAATGTAATGCTTTTATTTATAGCATTCATCACGATATTATTTAGTCTGACTTTTTTACTCAGCTCAGCAAGCTCCCTGAGGGTAAGGACTTTGCCCTTTATGTTCACCATTGTGTCCTCCACTCAGAACACAGTTCCTGGTGAACAGACAACTCTGACTGAATAAATATTGGAATGAATGAGTAAATGGGCCAACCTCTCCTACTGTCTGCTATGCCTGAAGATCTTGGCACGGTGTATTTGTGTGTGTGTGTGTGTGTGCGTGTGTGTGGTGGGGCTATCTGGTGAGGCTAGAAGGCTGGCAGAAAGCCCCTGGTGATGGTGGCCAGGGGCAGACTCTGCTTATGGAGCTCTGTATAGCATAAGGAGGTACTAGGAGCACATAAGGACAGGATCATAGGAAATTTGCATCAAGGGATTTTTTTTCCAGCTGTCACTGTCTTAGGCTGTGAGGCCAGTGGGTATAATAAGAATAGTTTGCATGGCTCTACTTTGGAAACCAGGCTTGACTGAAAGTTTAGCCAACCAGCCAGCAAGAATAGCTTTCTGGAGCTTACAGCCTTGTGAAAATTCCAAAACTGGGGATAATCCCAAAACAATTTTCTTACTGGCTTTGAAAAGCAAGATGTATTTTTAAAAATACCTTCATCTATGACACAAGTGATCTGATACTTCCTCTGCAGAAGCCCATAGACGGCAGGAAGGAAGGAGCCAGGAATAAGTCAGGTGCTTCAATGCAGTCATCAGCTAGGGAATAAGATGAGTAACAAGTACAGCAGGTCCTCGGCAAACGTCGTTTCCTGCAACATCATTTTCCATAACATTGGTGAGAAAAATAATTGCTTCCTGGCCAGGGCTGCGGTCTGTGTAGAGATTGGATGTCTTTTTCATGTCTGCGAGGGTTTTCTTCAGGTACTCTGGTTGCCTACCACATCCCAAGCTGGGCACGTGAGGTTAGTTGGTGTGTCTACATGGTCCCATGTGTGGATGTGTCTATGTGCGTGAGTGTACCCTGTAATGGGTGGGAAGGCATCCTGGCCGGGGCTGCTTCCTGCCTGGTGATCTGAGCTGCCATGGTAGGCTATGGCTACCTGTTCCCCCAAACTGGAATAACTGGTTAAATAATTTCCTTACTTGTTTTTGTTAATCTTTCTTAAATATATGCATAACTCATATTTATTTCAATGTCTAATATTAGAAGTATTTTGATCTTAGTAGAAGTTCGGTGTTTTTGTGAACAGAAATATGCCGCAAGAACTTAAATCGGGTTTATATCAATGAGCCTATGGCAAAATTAGTTTGATTACTTATCGTTTTGCTTAGAGTTGCTGTTTCTAAGATCTCACTGACAATGTTAAGTGAGGACTTACTGTATAGTGTGGTGGCTAGACTAGAGCAATGCTGTTCAAAGTGTGGACAGGGAGGTTCTGATCCCCAAACTGCTATTGGTTCCCAAGGTAACATGGAGCAGGAATAAATCAACTATACCCTAAACATACACTTTTTAGTTCAGCTGGTATTTTCTCCATAGCAAGACTTTCTCGATGAAGGTAGCAGGGCATTGATTTACATTTTGGCCCAAGTTGTCACTGCTTTGACCAGTAATGAACAGTTCACTGTCATGCCACTTTGAGCAGCACCTGTCTAGGGGATGGGCTTTGCAATGGGTCAGATGTGGCTCTACTCCCTAAGTGAGTTCCCTAAGCTCTCTGAGCCTTAGATTCCCAATCTGGAAAATGGAGATTCATATGCTCAACAAAAATTTTGAGCATCTACTATATGCTAAGCACTGTTCTGTGACTTGAGGATATCACAGTGACCTTGGCAAATAGGATTCTGGCTTTCTTTCTTTCTTTCTTTTTTTTTTTTTTAGACAGAGTCTCACTTTGTTGCCTTGGGTAGAGTGCTATGGCATCACAGCTCACAGCAGCCTCAAACTCTTGGGCTCAAACGATCATCTTGCTTCAGCCTCCCGAGTAGCTGGGACTACAGGTGCTTGCCACAATGCCTGGCTATTTTTAGAGACGAGGTCTCACTCTGGCTCAGGCTGTGAGCTCAGGCAATCCACTTGCCTTGGCCTCCTAGAGTGCTAGGATTACAGGCATGAGCTGCACTATTCTGGCTTTCAAAGGGCCTGCAGATAAGGAAGTGAGATAATGACAGTTTATAGTCAGTGCTGTTAAGAAAGTTGATAGGGCGAAGTAAAAGAGTAACTCTTTGCTGTGTGTGAAACAGATTGCCTGATAGAGAAGGCCTTTTTTAAGAAGGCTGACTTGAGAAGTTTGATGATATAGCTCTGAAGTGAAGTAAGGATAAGTACTCCAGGCAGAGGGAAGAGTAAGTGCAAGTCTCTGAGGCATGTCAGAGAAACAAGAAGATGGCCAATGTGTTTGGAACAGTGTGAGCAGGGTAAAGTGGGTCAGAATGGCTGATGGGATCTAGTTCATTCAGGGCTCAGTAGGACATAAAGAAGAGTTTGGGTTGCATTCCAAAAGCAATTCAAAGCCATTGGGTGGTTTTAAGCCAGATCATAAAGTTTCTTGTAAACTGTGTTAAAGAGTTTGGACATTGCCCAAAGGACAGGGACACACCAAAGATCTAATAGCAGAGGAGTGTCAGGATGAGCACCACATTTTCAAAAGTTTACTCTGGCTTCGGTAAAGGTAACAGCTTCAGCAAAACTGGAAGCGAAGAGACCAACTAGGGGAAGACATCCTGGTAGTTGAATGAGGAAATAAATGTAAGAATGACTGAATTCTCATCAATAACTAGATCACAAGCTTCCTCACAGCAGAAATCTCATCACCTCTTGCTTTGGATTTCCTCTAGCACAAACTTTAGGTCTTTGTGCAAGTTAATTTTTAATTAACTAAATGGACTAGCTAACATACAATCAAACTAGATCATCCACTCTGCAGGAGCTGAGCCCTAGTGCACAATGCTGACTTTGCCCGGCCGTAGTGTAGAAGTCTGTCTCCTTTACCTTATTACTGTTCACCTAATTACCTTCACACCCACCAATGCTCATGGCTAGAGGATGAGTCAGTTTGCAACAACTGAACTGGAGGGATTTCCATCTGGGACCAAACAAATGTCTAGACCCTGCTTGAAATTTCTACTTCCAGAATTATCCAGCCACAGAGCCTGTTGCACAAGGCATCTGGCACCTGACCAGCCTGCTTAATAGAAGTCTTAGTGCTCTTACACGGAAGAAACCCTATGCAGTATCTGAGGCCTTGCCAGGCAACACAGGATTAGCCACTATCGACAATCCAGTAACTGTGTTGAGAGCTGTTTATTGAGCGCTTACTGTGTCTCAGGCACTGGTCTAAGGGCTCTCTATGTGTTCTCTGATTTTAAATTTCATAACAACCTATGCCATAAGTGTTCATAATAACTATTTTGAAGAGAAAGAAACTAGAAATTAGAGAGGCTAAATAATTTACCTAATGTCATTTAACTGTTAGATTTCTGGCTAGGATTTGAATCTGGTTTATTCTGATTCCAAAGCCCTCTGTCATTTCAATAGCAAATTTTAATTTATTTTCTCTTTAATAATTGTTAAAGTTACATATGCTTATTCTGATACATTTAAACAATTTACTGAAAGTATCTGTTCTGGTTATCTATCAATATTACTATGTAGCAAATCACTTCAAGGCTTAGGGGCTTAAAAAAATAACAACAATCATGTTATCAAAACCACAAGAGAGAATCAGCTTAGATCTACTTGCGTGCAATTATTGAGATGATGATTGCCAAGGAAGAAAGAAATTGTAATGTGAAAGATGTCTGTCAGGAGAACAGGAGAAATCGTTTCAAATCTGTGTCCCGGACTAGCAGAGATCATGGGCTTTTTAAGAAGGGCCCACTGGCATTAGGACAGATCACATGCATCAGGGCAGGTCATGGGCACGGGGCAGGTCATAAGGAAATGGTGATTCTTGGCATCAGGAATCTTGCTCAGGGGCCTTTAGAATCTCAATTCCTTTATTTTGAAAAAATTCTGCCATTTCTGGGAAACAAAAAGTTCAAATAGCTAAGGGGGGAGATTATAAAACACACGTGGGGATCATTGAACTTTGTTCATAGAGCTGGCTACAATGTAACTATTATTGTTCATGGTTCTTGGGTTTAACTGGGCTCAGATAGTCACGTCCCACTCAGTATCTCTTAGGTGGTTGTATAGTCATTGTGGTTACACTGGCTGGGGCTGGAATCTTCTTGAAAGCTTTCTCACTGTCATAAATTAACACAGCACTTGATACAACTATAGGCTAGGAGCTCAGTGGGCATGTCCACTGAAATATATACACCTGGTCTCCCCTTGTGGCCTGGGCTTCCTCACAGCACGATGCCTGGGTTTCAAAAGCATGAATTCCAAGAGGAAGTAGAAGCTGCCCATTTCTTAAGGCCTAGCCCCAGAAATCAGTACAGCACGCTATTCGCTATCAATTGGAAGTTACAGAGCCAACACTGAAAGGGAGACAGCGTAGATTCCAGTTCTCAAAAGTAGAAATGGCAAAGAATTTGGAGGTCATGCTTTAAAACAGCCACATGCTGAGTGGCTCACACCGGTAATCCTAGCACTTTGGGATGCCAAGAGAAGAGGATCACTTGAGGTTAGGAGTTTAAGACCAGCCTGGGCAACATAGTGAGACCCTATGTCTAAAAATCTAAAAAAAAAAAAAAATTATCTGGACATGATAGCACATGCCGATAGTCGCAGCTACTTGAGAGGCTGAGGTAGGAGGATTGCTTGAGCCCAGGAGTTTGAGGTTGCTATGAACTATGATGATAACATTATACTCCAGCTTGGGTGAAAGAGTGAGACTGTATCTCAAAAATAAAACCAACCAGACCAACAAAACACCCCTAAACCCCCAGCCACAATCTGCCTCTGATCATACTTTTGTTTTCCTGTCTGCCATAGAACCTCCAGGTATATATAAGGAATCCTGAGTATGATTCCTTATGTATGATTCTTATCTATCTGAAGACCTACAAACTAAGAAGACAAATTATCTATCCCCTGCATGTAGTAGTAGGGTAGGAATCAGAAAATTGCAGTCAACATTTCCACTCAAAAAGGAGAAAACAGGAGGTGCATAGAAATTGCTGTTCTGTGGCAACTCTGAAAACCAGTCAGCACGTGTTGCTGGCTTCTTCTATGGATCCAGTTCTATTCAACGATTCTACTTTCTGAATTTAGCCTTCCTTTCCCTAAAGAGTAACCTGTGTTTTCCACTGAGTAGTTTTTTCAGCTTTCTTCCAGCCTACAGAAGTTTTGAAATGCAAAGCCCTCTTTTTCACCTTTTGTGCTATCTCCTTCCCTCTTAGTCCAGGCTGGTTCTAAAACACTCTGAGGATTATCTAGGATTCTTACTGGGGTTCCCTCCATTGGGAAAATAGCCATGACCTTAAATCTCTTTGGCTTACATAAGTCCTTTTCTATCTTAGGTTTCTTTTGAGGCTATGATGGGACCACGTTCTTAAGAATCTATTTTTTTTTTTTTTTTTTGAGACAGTCTCACTTTGTCACCCTTGGTAGAGTACCTTGGCATCATAGCTCACAGTAACCTCAAATTCTTGGGCTCAAGTGATCCTCTTGCCTCAGGCTCCCAAGTAGCTGGGACTACAGGCATCTGCTATAACACCCAGCTAGTTTTTAGAGACAGGGTCTTCTCTTGCTCTGGCTGGTCTTGAACTCCTAAGCTCAAGCAATCTATCCACCTCCACCTCCCAGAGTGTTAGGGTTACAGGTGTGAGTCACCACCTGGCCAAATACTATTGTTTTAATAAAGAGAGACAGTGAATTCTCTATAAGAATTTTGTCTGTTTAGAAGGCTTGATGAGTTACCTGCTTCACCTTTCTGAGCTCTTAACAAAAGATGCTGTGCCCATCCTTTGCTGGGAAGCTATTTCTTAATTTGAGAATATTTTCCCCTCTGGAGAGCCTGTGGATGAGAAGCAGTTTTATTTTCCAACCCAGAGAACTCTGGCTTTTTTTTTTTTTTCTTTTTCAATTAAAAAAAAATGGTTTAGGATTCATTGAGGGTACAAAGAATTAGGTTACACTGATTGCATTAGTTAGGTAAAGTCCCTCTTAGAATTGTGTCTGGCCCTCAAGAGGTGTGCTGTGCACCGTGACCCCAGCCCCCTCTCTCCTCCCTTCTCCCCAGGCCCTCGTCTGGCTCTTCTTTTAGACTTTCTAAATTTTGTTTGGAAACTAACCACTTCTTTTTTCTTTTTTGCTGCCTTTTCCCCTTTGCAGTTTGCTAGAGGCAATTCATCGAGATCACTGTGTTCATTAGGTGCCTTTTCTACTTTTCCACACCACAGCGGACACCTGTGTACCAAGAGTCCCTTCCCTCCAGCTTCCAGTAGCATTCCTGTCACTTTCCTGTAAAGCAGTATTTTTCAACCTTTTTTTATCTTGTGGACTTCAACCTATAGTTTAACTTCCATGGATCAAAAAAAAGAGTAAAAGAAAGAATATACTTTGGGCGGCACCTGTAGTTCAATGGGTAGGGCGCTGGCCACATACACCCAGGCTGGTGGGTGTGAACCCAGCCTGGGCCTGCTAAACAACAATGACACTGCAGCAAAAAATAAAAATAGCTGGGCATTGTGGCAGGTGCCTATAGTCCCAGCTACTTGGGAGGCTGAGGGAAGAGAATCACGTAAGCCCAAGAGTTTGAGGTTGCCTGAGCTGTGACGCCACAGTACTCTACCAAGGGTGACATAGTGAGACTCTGTC
>NW_003852398.1:8398039-8404616 GCF_000181295.1 Otolemur garnettii | reverse complement strand
TGCCCTACCCACTGAGCCACAGGCACTGCCCACACTTATCCAATATTTGAGAAAGCCTCTATTGAATTTAGAGACTTAGAGTTGTTAGGTACTAACTTTTGCTAGGCACTGGACACAGGGAAGTAAACAAGATTGTCAAGGTCCCTGTCCTCATGGAGTTTATAGTCTAATGAGAATCAGAGTCAGATGCAAATTGTTCCTCTGCCGGTTAATAGCTGGGTGAAGTCATCACTTAATAGGGGACTTCATTTTCTCATCTGAGAAATGGACATCACTTTGTGGAGTTGGTTTGAAGATGAATGGATGCATGTGCACGCGCATGTGTGGGTAGATCCCGTGGCACATGGAAATCCCTGAAATATTTGGGTTTCTTTTCCTGTTCCTGTTTTATTAAATCAGGGTTGGCATTTTGTCCCGGGCACTGTGGGATGTTCAGCAGCAGCCCTGGCCTCTGCCCACCAGATGGTAGTAGCTCTACCTACCACCCTGAATTGTGAAAACCAAAAATGTCCTCACATATTGCCAAATGGGTCTTGGGGTGAGGGTTGGGAGCCAAAATTGCCCTCAGTTGCCACGGCTTTAGGTAAAAGGCCAGATGTTTCTGTCTAAAGCTGCAGACCCCAATGTCCACTTCTGCGCTTGACGTCCTAATCCTTGTGACTTCCTTTCACTACGTTTTTGCCTCCAAGATGACATGGGGAGAAAACTAGACACCAGCACCAGTGTTGACACAGGAAGGAAAATCTGCATAGCTTCCTCCCTCCTCCTCAGAGGCCAAATTCAGTCTGGTCCTGTGAATTACCTCCAGTGGTTTCAGCAGACCAGGTCTGTTGATCTCCGCTGGTATGAAAAACAATATGCTTGGCCAGATCTGATAGTGAAGAGAAACTTAAATCTTTCCCCAGTGGCTTTCACGGTGGGCCCCAAACTGGGGGTTGAGGCTCATGGCTTTGGTGGGTCTTAGCTGCAACACACGAGTCATTGCTGGAGAGAGGGAAGAGGCTCTGTTTCTAGAGGCTTTTCCAGAATTTCACAGCAGAGGGGCCCCTGGGGTCATAGCAATCTGATTTGGTAGAAACCGAGTTTTCATGGCAAGAATATGATTTACCCATAGATTTTTAAAAGTATACAAATATCTTAGTTTTTTTTTTTTTTAAAGGCTTTGTTTATACTTTATATAAGATTGAGAAAAGAATGTTTATCTTAATATTGTGGTGCTGATAATGATTTTCCCTGGGTGGAATTAGTGTTATGATACCATCAGACCCTGTGGGTAGGATGGGCAGCCTCTCTCTGACCCTTTGTTTTAGCACTTTTCCCCTTGGCTCATTTACTGGCCTCTTCCTATTTTTTGAGCACAGCAGTCCTTCAGAGTCTTTATATTTGGTGTCACCTTTTCCTAGAACACACTTGTCTTAGTCTTCTTAGACTGTCATAACAAAATACCATAGAGTGGGTGACTGAGACAACAGAAACTTATTCTCACAGTTCTGGAGGGTGACAAGTCCAAGGTCAAAATACCAGCAGGGCAAGTTTCACTCCAAGGTCTCTTCTCTGGGCTTGCAGGGAAGAGGTGGAGTGATGGAACTCTTGGGGGTCTTTTCTTACACACTAGTTCCATCAGGTCAGGGCCTACACATATGACCTCACTGAACCTTGATTACCCTTTTGGAGTGCTTCCATCTACAAATGTAGCCACTCTGGGGCTTAGAGCCTCAGCATATGAATTTGGGGCCACATAACCATTCATTCCACAATGAATCTTCACTTGCCTTCGTCCCTAACTTGATTTAGCTCTGGCCACCTAAACACACCTTGCTGCCTGCTTTTCTCCTGTTACCTTTCTCTTCTGCTTTGTTTTTCTTCTTGCACTACCTACAGTTACTTTACATTTAAAAAAATTGTGCTTATTGTCTGTCCCTGCCTGCTGGGTTTATTTTAAGGGTCAAATGAATTGACCTAAATATTCATTCCGTGAATGTCTATCGAGTGCCTACGACATGTAAGGCACTGCAGCAGGTTCTAGGGTTGCAGTGGTGAAAAAAAGCACTTTTCCCTTTCCCTCATACAGGTTAAGAATGTATGGTAGGAAGGTTTATGGGATGCTTACTATGTGCCAGGCATGGTGCTAAGAGTTTTACTAAGATGATTTTATTTCATCATAACAAAGATTATTAAGATTATTTTATTTCATTTTTTGAGGTAGGTCCTATTGTTGCACTAATTTTATGAAAGCTAGCAGGAGCCCTTAGGGGGCCCAGCAGCATGAGGCCTGAGGAAGAGGGGATTCCCAGCTGGAGGGCTGTCACTAGGCGGTTTGGCTAGTCTGGTTAGGTGTTTCCCGCGGGGCAGAAATATGCCAGAGTGAGGCAGTTACAGAGGAACAGGTACTAAGGTTACTTCTGATGATAATTGATAGAATTCCTAAACTAGGAGCAAGAACCCCATCCCTGGAGCTGTCTTGAGGGAAAGCTGGACAGATCTAGTGAGAAATGCTACAGCATCGGAGGAGGGAAGATTTGGACTGACTTTGAGCTTCCTTTCTATTTTGGGAGTTTCTGGTGAATGCAAAAAATGTTTGAAAATACCACCGCGTCTGGAATATCTGCAAATAAGCCAGTATTTCACTAATAAAATGTGCCTTTCATAAGGATTATGTCTTGTTAACTCCTCTGGCTCCAGTGCTAGCCTAGGGCAGGAGGAGGCTGGGTTGTCTGGTGATTAAAAGCAAAGACCAGGCCTGGAGCAGTGGCTCACAGCTGTAATCTCAGCACTAGGGAGGTCGAGGCTGGTGGATTGACTGAGCTCACTGGTTCAAGATCAGCTTGGGCCAGAGCGAGACCCTTCTCTAAAAATAGACAGGTGTTGTGGCAGGTGCCTGTAGTCCCAGCTACTTGGGAGGCTGAGGCAAGAGAAGCATTTGAGCCCAAGAGTTTGAGGTTGCTGTGAGTTGTGATGCCACAGCACTGTAGGGAGACAAAGTGAGACTGTCTCCCCCCAACCCCCCGCCCAAAAAGCAAAGGCCCTGAATCTAATCCTGAGCTGTCATCTGCTGGTTGAGTGACTTCACCCTGGTGGGACTGAGTGTTCTCCCTATACCATGGGGACTCTGTTCCCTGTATTTAGGGTGGCCATGTGGGTTGGCCATAGGCATTTGAAACATTGGCCTGGTGTGTGGATCACATGCAAATGGTAGGTCTTACGATAGGTGCTGTATTCCTGCCCATGCAGTGAAGGGGCTCAGGTGGCAGGAAGCGCCTTGAAGATGACTCCTGACAACTAGTTGCAGAGAGGAGCTCGGGGTGAGGAGGGCTGGATTCTGCCCTGGGTAGTGGGACATGATGCTCTGTCTCTTGCTGCTTCCATGGTTTTGTTTCCTCGGGAACTCTAGTTTTTCCTTTGCTGGTTAAATTGTACCTGGTTAAGGTTCTCTAGAAGCAGCGTCTGAGACAGGAAAATGATTTTTGGGAGCAGGAAAAGAGAACCAGCTACATTATTTGTAGGGTGCAGAGCAAAATGAAAATGAGGAATCCCTTGTTCAAAAAGAGAGGATAAGAGCTTGCTTTCTTCTTTGCAGAAGCCTGGGCCATCTGGCCCTGCATTGGTCCTGAGCCTGTGAATCTTGCCCTGGGTGAGAGAAGAGGATGGGCAAGGAGACACCAAGAGACCAGCTTCAGGCTTAACCCCCAGGGAAGTGGGGTGAGAAGCACACCCACATTACTGCCCCCTCCAGCAAGGGACTTCTCACACTCTAGAGCAGTCAGTCAGTGGCTGTGTGGGAATAGCTTCCCTGCAGAGGTAGCTCCTACTTGACTGAGGGCAATTCTCCAGAGAAAGGGTAGTTTTCAGGCGTTATCAGCAGACATAGATACTAAATACCCAGGACAGAAACACCAAAAGAACCACTAAGATCCACCTTTTGTATCAATTCGAATCCACTTACTTCTCACAGTAAGTTTCCTCCATATGGGCATAACCTCCTGGGATCCCTGGTTGGCCACGATTCTGGAAAACATAAAGAAGAGGGTGAGTGGGGCAAATCACAGCCCTCCCTTCTGCAGTTGGTCCCAGGTTTCACGGGCGCTCATCATCTTCCTCCTCCACCACTATTTTAGGTTTCCCTCCCCTCTGCTGGCTCATCCTGGGGGTGGGGGTGTGAACTCCCGTGTCTAGGCCATTGTCAGGCTGTGGTTGCTGTTTCTTGCCTTTGCAGCTACGCCTGGGCATGGGCATCCACAAGATGCCCCCGGAGTCTCCGAGTGCCGAGCGAGTTCCTCCCTGCTGCCCTGGTGTAGTAGTGGTCCTGCCTCCCCCTCCTCACCAGGGACACTTACCTCTGCCAATATGGTAATTCCTTCCTGTGTCTGCTGTTACAGGGAGCCCGAAGTGACCAGATGGCAGCTGTGGTTTTAAGTTTAGTGTGTTTCCATTGTGTCCCTGGGTGGAAACATTGCCTCACTCTGATAACTAGGACTTTTAGACCTAAGGAGGCTAAACTTTCAAAGACAGAAAGCATACATTTCTCAAGGGCATCCCAAGAGTGGTGGCATCTTTTATTTGCAGACCCATGTCTTCTACTTGTTGGGGACACGATACCATATAATGGCCTTTTTTTTTTTCTATCACCCTGGGTAGAGTGTTTGGTGTATATAGCTCAGAGCAACCTTAAACTCTTGGGCTCAAGCAATCCTCTTGCCTTAGTTTCCTGAGTAGCTGGAACTACAAGCACCCACCACAATGCCTCGCTGTTTTTTAGTAGAGAGAGGGTCTTGCTCTTGACCAAGCTGGTCTTGAACTCCTGAGCTCAAGTAATCCACCCACTTTGGCCTCCCAGAGTGCTATGGTTATGGGTGTGAGCCATCATGCCTGGCCTAATGGCTTCTGTTTTAAGGTATATAATGTACCACCTACCCATAGGGCTTTCATCTCTAAGCTGGTGCTACAGTGGCTCCTTAAAGCCTATCTGCCTCTTTCATTCTTCTATTAGGTTGGCACTACTGGATGGTGTGACACACTGTAGGAGCACAGATCCATGGTCATGTGCCGGCCACTTGACTTGCTTTGCTTCCAAAGGCCCTTTTTGTGAAGCAGTACTATTGAGGACCTCATGCTGGTAGCTCAGACAGTCTATGAACCCTTAGGTGGTGGTTCTGGCTGAGGCGTTGAGGAAAGGAAAGGCAAACTCATTCTTGGAGTTTCAGACTCAGTGGGCCCATTGTGAGACAGATCGCAGCCAGAACATCAATTACTACAGACCTCCTCTGCTCTGACTCTGAAGGAGGGGTTCTGATGCACTTTGGGTCTGTTTAATATCAGCCTCAGCTTGGACCCTGATAGTCTTTAAAATTTTGAGATACTTCCTCTTCCTTGCATGTGGTTATGCAAATTAATGACTCTAGTTTCCTTTGGGGAAAAATGGAGAAAATCATTATCGAAAATTCTTGGGGTGATTTTGCAGGAATCTTCTTTCCAGGTACCCAGTCTCTCCTTCAGTCACTAAGCACTAGATCTGAGAACTGACTCAGATCTCAAAACTAAGTAAGGGATTTTGATTTCCTATGGAGAGCTGACCTCATCCTTTTGCTCATCTATTCTTGATCTCTTTCATTGTGTATATCAAGCAGCTCCCTACTTGGCTGTCCCAGTTTGCTCCCAAGATTAACACATTCTGAAAAACCGCCGACTTAGTTCCTCGCAGGTCAGGGCTGCCTGGCCACCATTCTGACCTTTTTGTCTATAATGGTAATTGCATCTACCATGTTTCCCTGAAAATAAGACCTACCCCCAAAAATAAGCCCTCGCAGAATGCATTTGTTAAATATAAGCCCTACCCCAATAATAAGACCTAGTGATGGGCGTGGCTATGCAGCATATCTGCATAGCCACACATTGCATTTCCGTGCGGAGAGGAAGACATCCCCTGAAAATAAGCCCTAGTGTGTCTTCTTGAGAAAAAATAAATATAAGACAGTGTCTTATTTTCAGGGAAACATGGTACCTGTTTCTGATGGTTAAGGGCTTCTGTTGGTCTTTGTTAGTCTGCAATTTTATTACCAAATTTCTTCTAGAGAACCCCATCCTATAGCAGCATCTCCTAGAAAAGACCATGATACTGAGCTGCTTGTAAAGCTGTGGCTGCCTCACCAACACATTTCTTGAGCCCTCCGGGCCCTCCTAGTAACTTGGCCAGCTGGTGGGTTTTCCTGTTTTACAGTAGCTCATTCTAGCATGCACACATCTCTCAGCCTTTTCGTCTTCCCCTTCAGTTTGCAATGGCAGCTCTAGCATCTTTACATTGTTCAATCTGGGTCCTTATTTATTTCAGTGTCTTCAGAGCCATTTCCCCAGTATATCAGAAATATCCCCTGGGGCCCTGTCAGAGTGTTAAATCCTATGACACTGGAGACAGCCCCTCTACGTCAGCCACTGCCCCCCACCCCCGGGTCTATCACCCTCAGAATCCTCCACAGCCACCCCTGCACTCTCCACCCTACACCCTGAGCTGTCAGCCAGGTCTGACATGCAGAGAGTACCCCAGCATGCATACATATTTTAAAATTGTTTTTTTTTTTTTTTT
>NW_003852398.1:8377316-8397102 GCF_000181295.1 Otolemur garnettii | reverse complement strand
CAGCTTGAGGCTCTGTCTCAAAAAAAAAAAAAAAAAGAATGTGTCCTATGTTTGTTTTGCTGACTCCCGTCTCACATGCACATTGTTTGGTGGACTTCTGTGGCAAGTGTGTACACTGTTGCCAGGACTTGTTGCTGTGCGAGGCCTCCTGGATCCTCCCTGTGCACACCACACCCGGCACACGTGCATGCAGTAGTTAGGCATGTTGGAGGTTCTGTTGTGTGCTCTTTTCCATTGTCATTGTGCTTGAATTTCAGATACCATTTCAAAAGGGTCTTGTGCTCCTCAAATGACAACTGTGCTTCTGCTATTTTCTTGGACCATCCTGCCTGTCTCATGGTGATGCTAGCATTCATCTGATTAACTCCATCCTTTGAGTGAATGTCATACTACACATTGCTACCATAATTCAATTTGACTTTGGAAAGTAATTTATAGATAACAGCTCTTAAAGTGTGTATATATATTTTTGGCACTGCCAGTATAATCATTTTTTTCCCAAGGCAGGCTGAGTACTTCCTGAGTTGGTCCATACTGAGATTTTTTTACCGAGTTATCAGTGTGGTGGCCGGAAGGACTCAGGCCAATCTCTAGGTATGGTAAGCATTGTTATTTAAGACCGCTGCATGGCGTTTGAGGTCTCTGCATGGCATTCTAGAAAGATGGGGAAGCTGTGGGAGCTATCTCCCAACAGGGGATGCAGGGATACTTTCTGTAGTCTCAAAGGGCTCAGGAGTATCTGGAGATTCAAGATTTCTAAGTTTATCCCTTGAAAGAACCCCTCTGCAAACTCAGGGGCTCCTCCTTCCCTATTAGAGTCTTGTATTTGGTGTAAAAGAGATGTGCCTGGTGAAGCACTGGCATTCACTCAAGTCCTGCCACTCTTCCAAAGAAGTCCTGGGTCTGTCCTTCAGCCCTGCCAAACCGCCAGCTGTGGGAGATGAGGTCTCTTCACATGCTGCCAAGCAGACCCACTGACTCCCACAATTTGCTTTAAACTCTTGATCAATGATCTATCATTTTCTCTCTTCAACAAATCAAGTGTTTAGCATGAGCCATCCAATCCCACTGTCTGTTTGATCACAGTTTCCCTGGACCTCTCAAACACCAAAGACACCATATCTGCTCATACACCTCTTCCAGTGTTACCTGGCCCTGTTTTCTGTTGATGAAGTCTAAGACACTGCACTGCTGTGCCTTGCCAGGGACTAATAAATAGCTGCCTTGCCACCAGCAATGGGTGCTGATTGCCATCTCATCTCAGAGGGACCCAAATGCAGAGCTGGCTTCCCAGGACCACTCCTGATACCAACTGCCTTGGGTTGGCTTCCCTAGAAACAGAGCCTGAGATGGAGATTATTGTTCAAGTGAGTTTTTTGAGAGAGCAAAAATGGAAGAGAAATAAAGAAGCAGGACAAGGCTGGTGAAGAGCTAAGCAAGAATGTGGTCTTATTCAGAGTCTAGTTTTAGCCTGGTCCCTGGACCTCTCAGGAACACAGATGCTACTACAGGGATGGGACAAGGGGTGCCCTGCCCCTCCTTTTATATCTCCCAGTGGCAGGTGGTCATTGTCCTCCTGTCCTAGCAAGGAGCACAGTCTGTCTTGTTCCTTTCTCCTTCTCTGAAACCTGTCTCAGGGGAAGGAGATCCTCAGCCTTGGGGGAGAGAAGCTCCAGGAAGAGGACTTGCCTTTGGCCCATTTTCTCTGGAAAGCAATTTCAGCCTTGAAGACATTTTAATTCACTGTAAAGCCAAGTCACAGATACTATGTCTGCTGGGACAGCCATTGGCAGGGGGACAATGAGGAAGCCTGGCAAATGTGGCTGTGGGGGCAGGCTTGTCCTGTGGGATCCTGTAACAGGATGATTGTGGACGCCGCAGGGATAGGGTTTGTCTCTCTGGATTACTGTGATGTTTAGTGCACATTCAGAAACTACAGACTGAGCTGTACAGTCAGTGTGAAACCTGGAGAAATTAGGGTACAAGAACTGACTTTATGCTTTTACACCTGATGTTTGGGGGCGGGGCATGAGAGGCAGGGATGACAGGGAAAGAGCAGGGTGCGGTGGCTCAAAGCCTGTCCTTTGGAGTCAGGCAGGCCTGGGTTGGAATCCCAGCAATGACTCTGCATCCAAGCATGACCTTGGACAAGCGACAACTTCTCTGAGCCTCAGGTCCCTCTTCTGTTAAATGGGGATGACATTTGTATGTACTTCATATGAGGATCAAATGAGATGATATGTGGGATACTTAGCACCATGCCAGGCATCCCGTGACTGCTGAGTTAACACTGTTATTGACAGTGAAGCATTCTCTGAATTTGGGGGGAGGCAGTGGGCATTCTGGAGGCAGCATGTTTTAGTGGAAGAAGCTGGAACTTTGAAGTCTGAAGGAGTTGGCTTACATTTCTGATTCTACCACTTCCTAGCTAGGTGACAGTGGGCAGCTTACTTTCCCTCTTTGAGCCAAGGTATCCTCGGCTGCCTTGAAGATGTCATACACCTGCCTTGCAGAATTTTGGTGAGAAAAGCTTCTCGCTCACGTCATGGCCCACAGTTGGCACTCAGCTAATGCTCTTTCTTCTTCTCATTTTACAACAACATAATATTTAGCCCACGCCTTTGTTTTCTCACATGTGGCTTGAGGCCAAAGATGGCAATTAGCCTTTTAAAGTTTCTCAAGGATAGGAAGGTAGAACACAAAATGAGTGAGAGCATTCGTTAAATACTCTCTTTGGAAGGCAAAGCACTCCTGCCTTCCAAGAAGCTAAGTGTTAATTGGGACAGAAATAGGCAGGATCAAATAAGCAAAGACAACAAGCTCAGAGCTGCTGTTTTAACAGCAGGAGGTGTAACAACCAATCCTTAGGAATGTCTGCTTCTCCTAACCCTTAATTTCGATGAGGATGAAAGAAAGGGATGATGGGAGCCAGTACTCATTGAGCGTTTACTCTTTTTCAGGCAAAGGGCTAACTAAGCACTTGACATATCGTATTTCTTTGAAACTTCTTAATAGCCCTACGAAGGAGATATTATTATCCCCATTTTATAGATGAGAAAAGTGAATCACAGAGAAGAAAACCTCCAGAATCACTAGCTAGTAAGAGGCATGATGGTATTAGAAGTCTACATGGGTACAGAGTTCAGATTATTAGCAACACCCCAATATATGGCACGAGCTGGCCTAGTGTCTGTATGCCACGGAAATGCCCTGTGAATGGGCTTCTTAGAGAAATAGTGAATTCTTTACGGCTTTTACTGGAAGGGGTTTATCTAGCAATTACGATTCTCTTCTAAAAGGAATTATTTTGGAAGTCTTTCCTATTCTTAGGAGTTATTTTTAATTAGTGGAGAAATATTTCCTATGATTAATAAACTAGACACAAAATAAGACCTACCATGACTTCTTGGAGCCGTGGTTCTCAACCCGTGGGTCGCAATCCCTTTGGGAGTCGAATGACTCTTTCACAGGGGTCGCCTAAATACATCCTGCATATCAGATATTTACATTACGATTCATAACAGTAGCAAAATTACAGTTATGAAGTAGCAACAAAAGTAATTTTATGGTTGGAGGTCACCACAACATGAGGAACTGTATTAAAGGGTCATGCATTAGGAAGGTTGAGAACTACTGTCTTAGAGAGTAGTATTGATATATTACTATCCCAAGGATGAGAGGAAAAAGAATCACTTGGGAACAAGAAAAGGTTAGTAGCATCATCTCTGGTTATTTGGGAAGATTTTTGTTTACATTTTTCAAAGATTCTTCCATTTTCCTTTATGACATTGATAATCAGGAAGGAAAAAGTTAAAGACAATTGGAAGAAAACAATTTTCTATATTGTTGCAGCCAGAGACTCTATAGACTTCAACAGGGAAGTAAACACCTATAGAACCAAACAACGCATACTGGGGGTAGGGGGCTCAAAAACCTCCGTAACTTTTCTTGCCTACTAATGCAGGCTAAACTCATGCACAAGTGTGCCTTCAGAACAAGGATCTTCGCTCCAGGACATTTACAACATTCCTTATGTAGCATAATATGAGTACACAGTGACTCTGTTGTGACTACCTAGGGCTGGGATGCCATAAGAGGAAACTGAGGTGGGGGACAGTCTACAAGAGTAACATGTACCCCACATGTAATGATGTATTGATGTCACATGTATTGACAAAATGTCTGGGAGGACAGCAGACTGCTGTTCACTAGCTAGATGTCTGTATGTCCTCAGAAAGTGTAACGTCTTCTCACACTTAAGATCTTAAAGAAGAAAAGAAAAGAAAAATCTCTTACCTTTCATTGAAGATCTTGAGCTCAAATGCTATCATTAAAAGAAATTTTAGGGCTAGGCTCCGTAGCTCATGCCTCTAATCCTAGCACTCTGGGAGGCCAAGGTGGATGGATCATCTGAACTCAGGAGTTCGAGATCAGTCTGAGCCAGAGTGAGACCCCGTCTCTAAAATAGCCTGGCGTTGTGGTGATACCTGTAGTCCTACCTACCAGGGAGGCTGAGGCAAGAGAATTGCTTTGAGCCCGAGAGTTTGAGGTCGCTGTGAGCTATGATGTTATAGCACTCTACCAAGGGTGACAAAGGGAAACTCAGTCTCCAAAAAAAAAAAAAAAGAAAAAAAAGAAAAGTTGATATGCCAAAGTCTGATTTTCTGTATACCATGTACTGGGATATAGTAATGAATAAGATAAGGCCTTGGCATTCATAAAGTGTGTATTCTAGTTATACCTCAGTTTTTGTTAAGTTAGTGGTTAGAGATTGCATTACTCTAACTATAGATTGTCCTTTGTTCAGCCAAAAAGCATATTGTGATACTTTTCTTTCTCTCTGTCTTTCTGGTTTTTTTGGAGGATTAATAATTGCTTTTCTTTATATTAATAGTTCATGAGGTGTTTCAATTCTTGTCATTTGCTTAGTTTTCAAGGTACTTACTGCTCCTTACTCCTGGTGTTCCTACAGATCTGTCAAATGCTTATCAAACAGATTTATGCATGTTCAAAAACATTAGTGTTACAAATTCCAGGCTCTTTTTTGTTTCCCTATGTCTTCCTTCTCCAATCTGAACAGCTGATACTTTGCTGCACATCTGGGTTGGACCTCTTGTCTCCTGAATCCTGACTCTGCTTTTGTGCTCTTGTATTCCTTATACATGTCTCAAACCTTCATTAAGAAAGATTGCTTAGGAGACCCTGCTGGGGCTGTCCTCACGTTTGACTTTGTATAAAGCAGCAGTTCTGAACCTGTGGGTTCAGGAACTGTATTAAAAGGCTGCAACACTAAGAAGGTTGTGAACCACTGGTATAAAGGTTTTGATTGAAAACAATTTTCTAGGGTGGCGCCTATGGCTCAGTAGGTAGAGCGCCAGCCCTGTATACATACCAAGGGTGTCAGGTTCAAACCCAGCCCTGGCCAAACTGCAATAAAAAAATAGCTGGGCGTTGTGGAAGGTGCCTGTAGACCCAGCTACTTAGGAGGCTGAGGCAAGACAATTGCTTAAGCCCAAGAGTTTGAGGTTGCTGTGAGCTGTGATGCCACGGCACTCTACCCAGGGCAACAGCTTGAGACTCTGTCTTACAAAAAAAAAAGAAAGAAAGAAAGAAAAAAACAACTTTGGGAAAAAATTGAAAAAGGCAAATTGCTTACCTAAAAAACTGATAACATAGAAATTCTAGAATAATTCAGCATGCAGACTGCTTTAAATGTGGCTTTAAGTTCTTGCTCTTTAAAGAAATTAAAATTCAAAATCTGTTGTTTTTTTGAAAGAGTCTCAAGCTGTCACCCTGGGTAGAGTGCCATGGTGTCCACAGCTCACAGCAACCTCAAACTCCAATCTAATTATAAGGACATATGAGATAAACACAAGTTGAAGAACATTCTACAAAATTACCAGACTGTACAAGTCAAAAAAAATCAATGTTGGCTGTGCCCAGTGGCTCATGCCTGTCATCCTAGCACTTTGGGAGGCTGAGGTGGGAGGATTGCTTAAAACCAGGGGTTTGAGACCAGTCTGAGCAACATAGCAAGACAGAAAAAAATATTAGTTGGGCATGGTTGTGCAGGCCTGTAGTCCCAGATACTTGGGAGGCTGAGGCAGGAGGAGTGCTGGAGCCCAAAATTCTGAGGTGGCAGTGAGCTATGATGATACCACCGTACTCTAGGTCGGGTGACAAAGAAAGACCTGTCTCAAAAACAAAACAAAGCAACCCAAAACTGTTAGTATCAAGAAGGGCAATAGAAGGGTGATTAAAGGAGACTAAAGAGACGAAGCAACTAGATATAATGTATGATCCTGGGCGTTTTTAAGGGACGTTTTTTGGGCAACAAAGACATTTTTAGGATACTTGATAAAATTTGATATGGATTGGATTATAAGTAGTATCATATTAATGTCAAGAGTTCTGATTTTGATCATTATACATGATTATATAAGAGAATGTCCTTGTTCTCAGGAGATATACTGAAGTATTTAGGGGCAAAGGGACATTGTGTCTCTAATATATTTTTAAAGAGTTGAGAAAAAGGATATAAAAAGATATATAGACAGGATTATAAAGACAAAACAGACAGGGCTAAATGTAAACAATTGGTGAATCTGGGTAAAGGGTATGCAGTTCTTTTGTATTGCTCATGTGATTTTTCTGCAAGATTATAATGACATAAAAACCAAAGGTATAAAAATGTTTAAGGTAAATTTTATTGTGACAATCCACTATGATTAATTATTTAGATAATCTAATTTTCTCTTAACTGACCAACCTTTGGGTTGGGGCCAAAGACTGTACGTGGGAGAGGGAGACGGAGACCAGATGGTGAAGACGTCCTCCGTTTAAAGGACTTGACCTTTGGTGAGCTGCTGAAATATTGCTACGGGAAGCTACATCACCCCATTTATATTTTGTAATGAACACTCTGGCAGCTGGAGTACAGCATGGATAGGAGAAAAAATATGATGCAGGATTGAGGCTATTGTAGTCATTTAAAAGAGGAGTAATTGGGTCTTGCATTAAATTTGTGGGTGGAGTGGGTGGATCATGATGAACCGAAGGGTTAGTGAGCACCGGGATGAGTGGATGTGGGGTTATCTGCAGGTCATGGCACAGCAAGAGCATGTCATGTATGTTGGAAGTGATGAAGCAGGAAAGTTCTGCCCAGATTGATTTCCAGTTTAGCTCTAATGATTTTCTGTCCCATCAACAGTGCAAGAGGGTTGGTGTTCATTACTGCTGAACAGGTTTCCAACGTAGTTGTGCTGGTTCACTCACACTCACACCACCATCTCCAATGCACGAGAGTTCCAGCTATTCCATAGTCCTACTCAGATGTGACATTTTCCCATCTTTTTCCTTTTCTCTCTACCTCTTCTTTCTTTCCCCAGCTTTTTTTTTTTTTAACATTTAAAAAAAATTCAGATTAATATGAGGTTTCAAACCCAGGTTTATTTTTCTAAACCAAACTCTTTTGAAATCATTTTAAATTTACAGAAACGTTGCAAGAATAATACAAAAAAATTCTATATCCTTCACCCACGTCCCACACTTGCTAACATTTTGCCACATTTGCATATGCTCTTTCTGTATATGTGTATGTGCATGTTGTGCATGCAGTCCAACCATGTTTCCAGTTTTATTGAGGTATAATTGACAAATAAAAATTATATATATTCAAGGTACGTGATTTGATATACATTACGAAATGTGATTATCACAATCAAATTAATTAATACATCCATCCCCACATATAGTTACCATTTTTGGAGGGGAGTGTCAAGAACTTACTCATCTTACAATTGGAAGTTTATACCCTTAAACCAAAGTCTTCCTATTTTCCTACCCCTAAGCCCTGACAACCACCATTCTATTCTCTTCTCTGATTTTGGCTTTTTCCTTTCTCTCTCTCTTTCTTTTTTTTTTTTTTAAACGGAATCTTACTCTGTTGCCCTTGTTAGAGTGCTCTGGCATCATAGTTCATAGCAACCTCAAATTCTTAGGTTCAAAGGATCCCCTTGCCACAGCCTCCTCAGGAGCTGAGATTACAGGCACTCCCCACAATACCTGGTTAGTTTTTCTATTTTCAGTAGAGAAAGGGTCTCCCTCTTGCTCAGGCTGCCCTCAGACTTGTGAACTCAGGCAATCTACCTGCCTCAACTCCCCCAAATGCTAGGATTACAGGTGTGGGCCACTGCACCTGGCTTGAGTTCAGGTTTTTAAGATTCAGCATACTGAGATCCCACAGTATCTTTGCTGAGAACTAGCAAAGTTGAGTGCCATTTCATATGTTTATTAGATGTTTGGGTATGTTCTTTCACAAAGAATTCTTTTGTACCTTTTAAAAATTGGATTGTCATTTCTTTGCAGTTTGTTAATAAAATGTGGAAGCTTTGACTATTATTTGGGATCTTCTTTTCTGATACAGATATTTAAAGGCATATATTTGCCTTTAAGCATTGCTTTAGCTTTATCCCATAAGTTTTGCTGTATTTTTGTTTTAATTTAATTCAAAATGCTTTCTAATTGCTCTTGTGATTTCTTCTTTGACCTATTGGTTATTTAGAAACATGTTTCTTATTTTTCAAATAGTTGAGGAATTCTCATATCCCCCCACCCTTACCACCACAAGCTAATATTTCTAGTGGTTAATGACTTCTAATTTAATTCTATTGTGATTACAGAACATATTATGTGTGATTTCAGTCCTTTTACATTTTCCAAGATTTGTTTTATGGCTTAGCATCTGCATCAAATTTTGACTCCCCAAAGCTTTTAGCTTAGTGCTTTAGCCTCTCATATTCCTAGCCCTAGGATTTAGTGAGAGTCTAGTGAGGAAAACAGGTGTGTCTGAGGCTCATTACATTCTCAATTTTGTCACTTGAGCCCTATGCAACAGCAGAAAGCCTTGATGGTTTCTCTTTCCCCCACTGTAGAGACTACCTGCCTGAGTCAAGTCCCAATTCTAAGCCCATGATCACATTTGGCAATTGCCCCCACCACCCTCCCCCCTCCCCCCGGGGGAAAGTATCAACTGCCAATCTAATAATTCTCTGTACTATTCTCTCCTCTCTGGTATTTTTAGCCCATCCAGTCCTTACTGCTTCCATAGCCCTTTGACACCTTTAAAATGCAATGTTTATAATTTATTTAGGTCTTAATAGTTGCTGTCAGTGGCAACGTGGCCTGTTTCAACTTGTAACATCTTACCCAGAAGTGGATGTTCTTTGCCTGATTATTTTGGATAATGGTGTACTTCGCTGTGCTATTTACTTGTGTTTGTTTTCCATAAGGCTTGTAGTGTTCCTTCCTATGGATTTATTTCTTTTCTTACTGTAACACTACCTACAAAAGTACATCCAAAGAGGATCTTTGAGTGAATAAAATCAAGGCTTTTTATATAGATTGAAATCCTGGGTCTGATGTTTTCTTCCTTTAAAATTGCACAATAGTATTACGAATTGCAAACAAACTAAGTGTTCATCACAGAACAGATAAATAAACTTGGATATATTCATCCATGGAATACTTAACACAGCAGTGTTTCTAACTGGGGATAGAAAATATTTGGCAATATCTGGAGATAGCTTTGGGTTATCACAACATGTGGGTGGTGGGAGGATTGCTACGGGCATCTAGCTGGGAGGCTGGGAGTGCTGCTAAACACCCCACAATGCACAAGACGGTCCTGCTACAACAAAGAATTATCTGGCCCCAAATGTCAATAGAGCTGAGGTTTAGAAACCCTGCTCTACAATTCTTTATTCAATGAGAATAAAGAGCTATTGCTCTGCAGATCAATCTCATAAACAGAACGTTGAGGTAAAGAAGCCGGATACAAAAGAGTATAAATGGTGTACTTCTATTTATATAAAATGCCAAAAAAATTAAAACACTAATTTATGGAGTTTGAAGTCAGGATAGGGTTCCCTTTAGCAAGGAAATGGTAACTAGGAAGGGGCAAGAGGGGGCTCGGGTGGTGACAGTGTTCTCTTTCTTGATATGGGGGTTAGGCACAGATGGGTTCAGTTGTGAAAACGAAACCCAGTTGTGCTTTATAATTGGTTCTCTCTTTCTATGCAGTAGAACCTCTGTAAGTTGAGCACTCAAGCCACTGTATCATGCTGGTCAACACACAGAGGAAGTTAACCTGAGGAGCTAGGCCTACTGTATGGATATGTACATGTGGTGCACATCTGGTCTATGAAAATTAGGTAAAATTAAGGGGAAGGTCAAGGTAGGGAGGTGGTCAACTAGGGAGGTTCTACTGTGTGTATGTGTGTGTGAAGCACCTGGCTCAGAGGTGGTGAGGTTGGCACAGCCTGGGCATTTATTAACAAACATTTATTGTTGTTGTTGTTATGATGTGGTTTGGGCAGTCCTCTGTGGGGAACTGAGGTTGGTGGTTGGAATTAATAGATTTGAATGTCATTTCCCTGGGGGATGGATGAATAGAGTAAGGAATGAAGGAGGCCGGGGAAGTGCTCTGGTGTTTAAGGGTTAATGGAGGAAAAGAAGATGGAAAGGGAGCACGTGTCCTGACAAAAGGGAGAGCCACAGAGGCCGGGGGAAAGGAGACTCAAGCCAGGACCACATGCTCTGCAGAAATCAGCTGTGTTTCTTTAGTCTTGTATTTGGCAGGTAGATGCTTCTTGCTGAATTTAGATCAGTTTCAGCGGAGAGGAGGGAACAGAAACCAGATTGCACTGAGTTGAGAAATAAATGGGAGGTGAGGAGATAGGGACAAATATAGACCCTTTCCCTAAAATGCTTGGCTGTGAAGAGAAGGAGAGATTAAGGCAATAGCTGGCAGGGAGTGAAGTCGGAAGATATGCAAGGAGTTTTGCTGCTTGTGGGGAAAGGGCCAGTTCCACCTCTCCCATCCCTTTCTACCCTTCTTTCTTCTTTCCTCTTCCTAGGTTAGATCTAGAAGTTTAGGTTTGCATCATTTAAAAAGTGAATCTTAAGTGACTAGTTGTCTCCTTTCTCTAGGAGAAAGAGAGACGACTGAGGGGGGTGCCCCCTGAGGAGGGGAAGCAGTGTATGGTTAGTGGGGACTTTCCCTGAGAAGGCAGAGTGGTGGGCTGCAGCGCCCAGGCCTCGGATGCTTCCCCTGTGTTGCAGGAGACGAGGAGGGGACGGTGGATGCCCGTGGAGGCAGATGAGTTTGCAATGGGGAAAATGGGGATGGAGCGCTACAATCAGGGTTTCTTCCTTTGTATTCACTTTGGTTGATGAACCTCATTGGCCTGAAACGAACATGTCAGCTTTCCTGGAGACTGAGGCTATTCTTGCCACAAAGACCTGTGCAGAAGTGAGATAAGGTGAGGTGTGCGGGAGGGTTCTGTGCCCTGTGAGCCATGTGATGCTGGCAAAGAAAGGCTTTCACTGAAGACCTCCCATTCTGCCTGCTTATGGGCTTGGATGCTGCCAGGACTCAAGGCTCAAGCTCAGACCCAGGGACAAACCCCTGGGGGAGACACAGGCACAGAGAGATTATGGCCAGATACTCCTGTTTTGGAGTGATTTTACTGTAATTATCAGGGAACTACTACTTTTCTCTGAGGTGCTGCTGGGAGCTTAGAAGTAGGGAAGCAGGGAGGGCTGTGCTTCCTCCCATAGCCCAGCAGCAAAGTGAACACAGGAGACACCCGACGGGGCTAGACGGGCCCTAGGCATGCAACCCTTCCCACTGCCCCATCTCTGGGCCAGATGTCTTTTTTTTTTTGAGACAGAGTCTCACTTAATTACCCTTGGTAGAGTGCCATGGCATCATCATGGCTCATAGCAACCTGAAACTCCTGGACTTAAGTGATCTTCTTGTCTCAGCCTCTGAAGTAGCTGTGACTACAGGCACCTACTACCACACCCAGCTATTTTTTAGAGATGGGATCTTGCTCTTGCTCAGGCTGGTCTCGAACTCCTGAGCTCAGGCAATCCACCCACCTTGCCTCCAGAGTGTTAGGATTACAGATGTGAGCCATGGCACCTGGTCTCTTTTTTTTTTTTCTTTTTTAGACAAGGTCTCACTCTGTTGCCCTGGGTAGAGTGCCATGACATCATAGCTCACAGCAAGCTCAAACTGTTAGGCTCAAACAATCCTCTTATTAAATAGAATAGCTGGTTAGCTACTCAAGCAAGTACCTGGGACTACAGGTGCCCACCACAATGCCCGGTTAGTTTTCCTATTTCTAGTAGAGATGGGGTCTCACTCTTGCTCGGGCTGGTCTCAAACTCCTGAGTTCAAGCAATCTGCCCACCTGGCCTTGTAGAGTGCTAGGATTACAGGCCTGAGGTATGTGTCTTCACAGAGAAACTGTGACAGGGTATTTTGGGCTCAGATGGTACCAGTGAAAATAACACCTCCACCACCCAGATCTCTTATACTCTATTTTCAGCTATTTTTTCATTTCTGTGTTTGTATGGGAGGTGATGTGTGTGTGTGTGTGCTAGGGGTGGGATTTATCCACAACATTGTGATGTGCAAATAAAAAAAGAAAAAAAATGGAAGAAAGTGAAAAGGGTGGGGGAAGGATAGTCTTGATTTTCTAATATTCTGCTTATCTTGCTCATAAATACTGTATAGCTGAGAACAAAAGGTGTTAAAAGCCCCAGTTTCTGGCTTGGTGCCTGTGGCTCAAGTGGCTAAGGTGCCAGCCACATACACCTGAGCTGGCAGGTCTGAATCCAGCCCAGGCCCGCCAAACAACAATGATGGCTGCAACCAAAAAATAGCCAGGTGTTGTGGTGGGCGCCTGTAGTCCCATCTGCTTGGGAGGCAGAGGCAGGAGAATCCCTTGAGCCCAGGAGTTGGAGGTTGCTGTGAGCTGTGATGCCACGGCACTCTATCCAGGGCGACAGCTTGAGGCTCTGTCTCAAAAAAAAAAAAAAAAAAAAAGCCCTAGTTTCTAAAGGGCAGTGTTAGACAAGCTATGCAGAACACACTAAATAGGGACCCAAAAGACCTGGTCCCATTATGACTCTGAGGATGTAAAAGAGGCAGGCAGATGACAGAGGGCCAAGGACAGGAACTTCTTTGAGAGGTGCTGTATATTTTCTACCCTGCCCACAGACGCCTTAAGGGAAGAGAGGGAGCTCCATGAGAACTACTGAGAAAATGTGACGAAGTCTCCTAGAGTTTAGGAGTGAAACTATCAACTCAGCAGGGAGCTGGCTAGCGCCTCCCTGAGTAGACAAAGATGCAGTGTGAACAGGTGGAGCTTCCACAGAGAAGACAGAGATGGTGCTGGCACATGTGCGTGTGTGTGCGCGCGGAGACAGAGAGCTAAATGTACAACCCCAGCGTTCACAGCTGGGAATGACCTCAGGAGTCCCCACTAGTATCCTCTTCTACTTTCAGAACTTTTTAGAGCAGCGGTTCTCAACCTGTGGGTTGTGACCCCTTTGTAACAATGAAAATACACTGTGGCATTAGGAAGGTTGAGAACCACTGTTGTAGATGGTGACTAGAAAGAATCATGGTGCTTAGCTTGCAGCCAAGATATTTCAGCAGCTTCTCCTCATTTGCAATGCTTGTGTGGAAATATGAGGATGGTTGTGTGGGGCCAGCCTGGTCCTGGTCTCCAGGGATCTGGCCCTTCCAGACCTTCACTCTCCTCAAGTGTCCAGAATTCCTGCTACCCATCACCCGTCACCAGTTCTCTAGTCTCTTATCCCTGGCCAAACAGATGGGGTAACAGAACAACGGCCTAAGTTGCCCCGTGCTGGGACTGGCGCCTTGAGACCTGTTGCACTCAGAGCCCTGGCCTCACTGAGAAAAGACTTGCTGATGTGGAGAAAAGTCATAAGTTACCATAATTCAGAGTGTATGAAATCCCAGTACCATCAGACAGCAGACTGCTTGGTTGACATTTCTCAACCTTCCCTGGGAGCTTTCACAGAGCCCATGGGCACTGCACAACCCAGGCCCCCCTTCTCCAGCCAAGACAGGATGGGCCTCTTATTGAGAAAGCGCGTAGACCTTTTGCCCAGGCAGACCTGGATTCTTAGCCAGGCTTTATCACTTACCAGATGCAAGACCTTGGGGTGTGTGTGCTCTGTTCCGTCTCTGAGCCTCCTTTTCCTTATTCTTGGAGGTGATGCTATTTATTCTAAAGGGTTGTTCTAGGAATGCGTGAGATAGCACGTGTAAAGACTCTCACAATGCCTAGAAAGACGTTCCCATGGGACAAGTTGCTTTCTTTCCTTATCAGCTCTGGCCTACACACCAATCTTTAATAGTGTTCATGGGGCAGCCAGTGCTTATGGGGAAGAGATAGGGAGGGAAAAGTTTCTGCCCCACACCCTTGTAATACTGCTCTGATGGTGGAGGAATGGGTTGGGTTCCTCTCAGCCTGCCACTCCCAGTGGGGAATGCCATCACCTGCAGAACCAGTGGGGTCGAGTCCTTGTGGGACACCTGGAGTCAGGTGTGATGCAGAGTGAGAGGAGAAGGCAGAGGCCCAAAAAGACGGACAGAACCCCATGATTGGAAAGGTCTGGTTCAAGGCCCCTTCCCCAAGCCAAATGGCCTCTGAAGCTGATCCTTTGGGTCCAGTCTCATATGCCTTGAGTGAATCTTCCACACTGACCTACAGGGAGCTTCCTAAAACACAGTCTGTTCCTGGTGCTCCTCTTCTTCAAACCCTTCAGTGGCTCCCGATTATTTTCAATTATTAATAGCTTATGATTTATTAGTGTGTTGTAGAATCAATTTAGGGATTGTGATCAGCCTTAACAAAAATTTAATAGACTGAATGTCAGCCTGAATCACATGTTAAGTATTGCTCTGTGACAGATTTATTTCAGATTTTTAAAGAAAGCTAACTATGTATGCTAAGTGGGAATTTAAGATACTATATTTGACATGTTATTTTAAAGGATGGTTTTGACATACTGTCAAATATGTGATAATTTTAAACAATTTTGTATAACATGTATTCAGGAAGGTGCACAAGTCTCAAGTGTACAGCCTGATGAAATGTTACATATGCATATTCTCATCTCACTGCCACCCACATCAGGATAGACAATATAGATGGCACCCCAAAAGGCCCTTGTGCCTTTCCCTAGTCCACACCTTCCAGGTGAGACAACCGTTATTCTGCGGTAATTGTCAATTAGTTTTGCTGTTCTTGAACTTCATGGCAATGGAGTCTAAGAATGCTTACCTTTTGGGGATTTGGCATTTTAACAAAGCTCAACATTGTCTGTGAGATACATTCTGGATGTTGCAGGTAGCTGTCATTTTTCATTTTCATCATTCCATTGGATGAATATACCACAATTTAATTATCCAATTCTCCTGTTGATGGATATTTGGATTGTTTCCCAAATTTTTAGCTACCGGAACAAAGATCCTCAGTGAATATTCTTGTACATGTCTCTTTTGTGGATGTGTCTGCTCACTTTCCTTTTTTTTTTGACACAGAGTCTCACTTTGTTGTCCTTGGTAGAGTGCCATGGCATCATAGCTCATAGCAACCTCAAAGTCTTGGGCTCAAGTGATCGTCTTGCCTCAGCCGCCCAAGTAGCTGGGACTATAGGTGCCTGTCACAACGCCCAGCTATTTTTAGAGACAGGGTCTAGCTCTTGCTCAGGCTGGTCTCGAACTTGTGAGCTCAGGTGATCCACCCGCCTTGGCCTCCCAGAGTGCTGGGATTACAGGTGTGAGCCATTGTGCCCAGCCTTACTACTCACTTCTTTTGTTGATACTAGCAGGAGTACATTTTCTGGGTCACAGAGTAGATATATGATGATTTTATATAAAACTGCCAGTTTTCCAAAGTAGTTACATTTGAGATTTATACATATATCTGTCTATGTATTAATGATGTATACACATATATCTATGTGGTCCAGGTTGCCATGTAAAATGATTTTGTTACTACGGGTCTTAGTTAAAAACAACAACTTTGAAAGCTACTTTATTAGTGGAAAAAGTCCAATCCTTAGCCAGGCTCAGCCTGGTTTACAAGACAGGACGTGATGGGCTATTTCCTGTTTCTACTGCCCATCTCCCACTCACTTGTCCAGGCCGCTTCCTTTCACTTGCCTGAAAAGTCTTTTTTTCTCTCTTGGCTTGTGAACTCCCCCTTTGGCCTTGAATGTCATTTGTAACTTCAGTTTTCCAAGGAGTGCTTCTCCGACCACACCCTTCTTCACTCCCTTTTTCTGCCTCTTTATACCCTGGGCACCCTCTGTACTAGCACCTTGTATTCTGTCTCTCAACCAACTTGTTCCCTGATCCATGAGTTCCTTGAGGAAAACTATGATCCACCTTTGGAATGAGGACGAACATTTGTTCTTTGCCTTCTTTCCTCTATAATTTACCCTTCTTTTAGGAACAGCCTCCAGTTTTAATCTGGGCCACTACCCTTCCTGCACTGAGTCCAGGTAGCACAGAAGTGGTTCCAAACACCTGCTATGAAAGATGTGCTGTGCGCAAGGTCTTGGCCAATCAGAATAGCCCATGTACTTAGCCATACAGCTTGGTTGCCTAGCTACTTGGGAAGGTCTTTGGGAGGCAGGGGCCACATTGTTTCTCTTCTCCACCCCCTGCCACCCTGTGGTTTCATTATACGCTGGGATTGTGTTAAAGGCTTTATATCTTTAATTTCATTTAGTTTCACAGCAGCCCTATGAAGCATAGAAGCTATTATCATCCCCATTTACATCCCTGAGGACTCAGGTTCAGGGAGGTTAAGTGACACACAGCTAATGCATTTTTATAGAGCTGGGACTTAGACAAAAAGCTCAGGCCTGCTTTTGTATAAATGATAAAACATTAAATGTTTTTCTATTGAGAGCAGATGGACAAAGTAATTTTTATGTAAGGGTAGGTTTCCCACAGGTGTTGTAGGGGTGGATCCTTGCTTTTCTCTAAGTATTTTAATAATATCATATTACGGTTGTCTAGCTGCCATTGTTTCTGAAGAATAATCAGTTGTTTCTCTGACTGTAATATGCTTTTTCCTCTGGGTATCTTTATAATTGTTTTATCTTTAGTTGTTAGTAATTTGACTATGATGTAACTAGATGTGTAGTTTTCTTTGTATTTACCATATTCAGGATTTTCTGCATTTCTTGAATCTGTTGATTGAATTTGCAAAAGTTCTAGCCGCTATGTCTGTAGATTTTTTTCTTTTTTTTGCCCATTTTTCTCTCTACTCTTTTTCTGAGACTCTAATGCACATATTTCAAGACTACTTGAGGTTGTCTCATTGAGGCTGTCTTCATATTTAAAAAAAAGTTTCCTTTATGGTTCAGTTCAGATACTTTCTTTTTTAAAAATTTATTTATTGATTTCTTTTCTTTCTTTCTTCTTCTTTTTTTTTTTTTAGAGATCGGGTCCTTGCTGTGTTGCCAACACTAGATTTGGACTCCTAGGCTCAAGCGATCCTCCTGCTTCAGCCTCTTGAATAGGTGAGACTATTGGTGCACACCACCATGCCCAACTAATTTTTGTACTTTTTGTAGAGATGTGATCTTGCTCAGGCTGATCTTGAACTCCTAGACTCAAGTGATCCTCCTGCCTCAGCCTCCTGAGTGAGGCCACAGATGTGCACTTTCATGTCCATCTAGATAACTTCTACTGGCCTGTTTTCATTTTCACGTACACTTTCAGAGTATCTAATATGCTATTATCCTATATAGTGAAAATCATATTTCATTTACTACATGTTTCAACAACTGGATTACTTTTTAAAGTTTTCTTATCTTTCTTGAAATTTACCAGTCCTTCACCTATTGCATTGACCCCTTTTTATAAAATGTTAAGAAAAATAGTCACAGCTGGGCGTGGTGGCTCATCCTTGTAATCCTAGCACTCTGGGAGGCCGAGGCAGGTGGATTGCCTGAGCTCACAAGTTTGAGACAGAGCAAGACCTCATTTCTAAAAATAGCTGGACCTTGTGGTGGGTGCCTTTAGTCCCAGCTACTCAGGAGGCTGAGGCAAGAGGATCACTTAAGCCCAGGAGTTTGAGGTTGCTGTGAGCTACGATGCCACAGCACTCTACCAAAGGCAACAAAGTAAGACTCTGTCTCAAAAACAAAAACAAAACCCCCCCCAAACAAACATATTCATGCATGGCCAATGATGTTTCCATCAACAATGACCTGCATGTACAATGATGATACCATAAGATTATAATGGAGTAAAATATTCCTATTGCTTAGTGGTGTCATGATCATTGTAACATCACAGTTCAACACGTTACTTACACCAGCATCACCACAAACATGTAAAGTAACCTACTCTGCTGTTAGTAGTACAAAAGTCTAGCACACACAATTATATACAATACATAATTGTTGATAATGATAATAAATGACTGTTACTGGTTTATATATTTATTATACTATACTTTTATTATTAGAGTATATTCCTTCTACTTAAAAAAAATTTACCATGAAAAAGTATGCCTTGTTATGCCAGTATTAGCCTCATACATCCTGTTTTTACTGTCTTTTAATTGCATCATTTTCTCTTGTGCTTGATTTAATCTTGTGTTGTTTCATCATGTCCCCTAAGCATATACAATCCATCGCTAATGTTGCCAGTAAGGGGTCACGGAGTTACTGATTAGAAATGAAGTTAAAAGTGATTAAAGACTAGGAGGGTAGAGTATCAGTGCTGGTCGTTTCTCTCCCGAAGACATGTCTCATTCCACCATAGCTATTACACAATCTTAAAGAACAAGGGCAAAGTGACGGACTTGCTTCATTGAAGGCAACACGACTAACAAAAATTTGAGAAGGGCCTGAGTACATTGGATACTTTTTCTTCCATTCTTGAGATACTTTGCTAAGAAGAACATTTTCCAGCTCCATCCATGTAAGCATGAAGGAGGTAAAGTCTCCATCTTTCTTTAGGGCTGCATAATATTCCATGGTGTGCCTATACCACAATTTATTGATCTATTCATGGGTCAACGGGCACTTGGGCTTCTTCCATGACCTAGCAATTATGAATTGGGCTGCAATAAACATTCTGACACAAATATCTTTGTTGTAATGTGATTTTTGGTCTTCTGGATATATACCTAATAAAGGAATTTTAGGATCAAATGGCAGGTCTATTTTTAGTTCTCTAAGTGTTCTCCAGATGTCTTTCCAAAAGGAATGAATTAGTTTGCATTCCCACCAGCAGTGTAGGAGTGTTCCCTTTTCTCCACATCAACGCCAACATCTCTGGTTTTGGGATTTTGTGATATGGGCTAATCTTACTGGAGTTAGGTGATATCTGAAAGTAGTTTTGATTTACATTTCTCTGATGATTAAGGGTGGTGAGCATTTTTTCATATATCTGTAGGCTATGCACCTATTTTCTTTAGAGAAATTTCTTTTCAAGTCCCTTGCTCACCCTGAGATGGGATCACTTGTTCTTTTCTTGCTAATACATTTGAGTTCTCTGTGGATTCTGGTTATTAAACCTTTGTCGGAGACATAACCTGCAAATATCTTCTCCCATTCTGAGGGCTGTCTGCTTGCTTTACTTACTGTGTTCTTGGCTCTGCAGAAGCTTCTTAGTTTGATCAGGTCCCAATAGTGTATTTTTGATGTTGCTTCAATTGCCTGGGAGGGTCCTCCTCATAAAATTTCGCTCAGGTCGACTTTTTCAAGTGTTTTTCCTACACTTTCTTATAGTATTTTTATAGTTTCATGTCTTAAGTTTAAATCTTTAATCCAATAAAAGTCTATCTTAGTTAATGGTGAAAGGTGTGGGTCCAGTTTCAGTCTTCTACAGGTTGCCAGCCAGTTCACCCAGCACCATTTGTTAAATAGGGAA
>NW_003852398.1:8372673-8376918 GCF_000181295.1 Otolemur garnettii | reverse complement strand
TACTGTGAACGGAATAGAGTCCTTGACTGTTTTTTCAGCTTGGCTGCTGTTGGTATATATAAAGGCTACCAATTTATGAGTGTTGATTTTGTAACCTGAGACACTGCTGTATTCCTTGATCACTTCTAAGAGTTTTGTGCTAGAATCCTTGGTGTTTTCCAGATATACAATCATATCATCTGCGAAGAGTGAAAGTTTAATCTCTTCTGACCCTACATGGATACCTTTGATCACTTTTTCTTCCCTAATTGTGATGGCTAAAACTTCCATTACAATGTTAAAGAGCAATGGAGACAATGGGCAACCTTGCCTGGTTCCTGATATGAGTGGAAATGATTTCTTTTTTTTTTTTTTGAAGTTCAAAAATACTTTTTAAAAGCAACTCTTGATATCACAGAGAAAACCAGGGCTGCAATTACAGACTACTTAGAGAATAATAACAATAACTTAAGAGTATGGGATCTGACAATGAAATTTGCAAACTTGCCAGGGTGAGCCTATATTGGCAGCACTGTGCAAACAGCTCAGTAAGGTTTCATAACCTTGGTCTAGTGGAAATGATTTCAATTTAACTCCATTCAATACAATATTGGCTGTGGGTTTGCTGTAGATGGCCTCTATCGGTTTAAGAAAATGTCCCTTCTATACCAATTTTCTTAAGTGTTCTGATCATGAAGGGATGCTGGATATTATCAAAAGCTTTTTTTACATCAATTTTTTTATTATTTTGTTTTTGTTTTTTGAGACAGAGTGTCACTTTGTTGCCTTCAGTAGGGTGCTGTGGCATCATAGCTCACAGCAACCTCTAACTCTTTAGGCTCAAGCAATTCTCTTGCCTCAGCCTCCCAAGTGGCTGGGACTACATGCACCCCCCACAATACCTAGCTATTTTTAGAGATGAGATCTCGGTCTGGCTCAGGCTGGTCTTGAACCTGTGAGCTTAGGCAATTCCCCCTTCGGCCTCCTAAGGGCTGGGGTTACAGGCTTGAGCCACCACGCTCTGTCCATGTCTTAGTTTTTACCAAAAAAATTTAAAAAGTAAAAAAAAGTTCTTTTTAAAATAGAAAGGCTTATAGAATATAAGGATTATGGAGAAAGAAAATATTTTTGCGCAGCTGAACAAAGTGTCTTTTAAACTACATGTTATTCCAAAAGAGTCAAAAAGTTATAAAAGCTAAAAGGTTTATGAAGTACAAAAGTTATAGTAGGCTAAGGTTAATTTATTATTGAAGAAAGAAAAATATTTTTAAAATTAATTTAGTGTAGCTTACAGTGTTTATTATAAAGTCCACAGGAGAGTACAATAATGTCCCAGGGTTTCACCTCCACTCGCCGCTCACTCACTGAGTCATCCAGAGCTACTTCTAGTCCTGCAAGCTCCTTTCATGGTAAGTGCCCTATACATATGCACCCTTTAAAAATATATTTCAGACCATACCTTTTCTATGTTTAAATGTGTTTAGCTATACAAATACTCACCATGCACGCCTACAGTACTCGGTACGGTAACATGCTGTGCAGGTTTGCAGCCAAGGAGCAGCCTGTACCATACAGCAGGTAGTGCAGTTCTCAGAATGTTTCCCTGTCACTAAGTGTGCAAACCATGTCATAGTTATTCCAAGGCCGTTGTCTGCCAACTCCAATGTTGACTCAGCTTTGGGTCTGCCTCTGTTGAACATTCTCTTGTCATATGTTCCTGGATCTTTGTATGCCAAGTAATTTTTTATTATACGTGTATCATCCATAACAGTCTCTATAGAGTCTCTGGATTCTGTTGTCTTAATATGAAAAGTATCCAGTTTTGCCCCAGCAGATGGCTAATTCATTGACAGATCACCTCTGTCCTGTGGAGGCTTCCTTTTAACTTTTATTGGAGAAGGCCGCTTTCGGTTTTGTCCTTTATTCTCAGGGTATAGACCTTAGCTCTAGGATGTGGTCTTTATTCTGAAGGTGTGGCCCTGAAAGGGTTTCAATGAAAAGCCCAAAGCATTTCCAGCTTGGTGGGACTTGAGCTCCACATTCTCCTCCGCTGTTCAGTTTTATCACAGTTGCTTTATTCTGGGTAACTGAGGGTCATGCCCTGTATGAACCATTTCGCAGCCAGGCAAGGATGTGAGGAGCATTGGTACACGGATTTTTAGAGCACCTCTATGGCTCCCTCATTTAAAGAATTTCCCTCTAAATTTCCAGTCATCTGTCCCCTGTGGAGAGTGTAAAAAGAGATGCACCTTCAAGGGACAAACCAGTTAATTAGGGTTTCTTCTGAGGGTTGAATCCCCTCATTTTTGCCTGGTTTTGCTTGCTGTCAGATGCTGTAAGTAGGTTTTTTAACTCTTTTGTCCTTGTCCAGATTATATAATTGTTATGTGTGGGAGGGCTCGTTTGATGCAAGCTATTCTGCTGTTGCCAGAAGGAGAACATCTCCCTCACTTTTCACCATGTAATCTCAACACAGGTGAGTGTGGGAGAGCTAAGAAGTCAAAGTGGCGATGATGAAGGGACCCGAGAGAATCTCATCAGGGCTGGTAGAAAAGAGGCAGAATGATGTAACTGCTAAGGACTTAGGCTTTGGAGGTAATCTTGGCTTTGAATCTCCACTCTGCTACCTACCAGGTGTGCAATCTTAAGGGTGACGCTTAACTGATTGGGACCCTGGATCCCCATATTGGCAAATGGGGATGATAACACTATTTTTATATTTTTATAAGGATAGATGAAATGCCTAGCACCAGCCTTGGCACATAGTAAGGCTTTAACCTAAGGCGATCAGTACCGTTACTAGGGAATTGTCTATGGCCATACCACACAGAGTACACTCTACCTCATCTCATCTCAGAAGCTAAATAGGGTTGGGCCTGGTTAATATAATACTTCAGGGGGAGACTACTGTTGTTAGAGAATGAGATGTTCCTTCACGGGGGCTTGAAAGAGCAGGAAACAGGGCTCAAGGGCTCTCATTCACAGACCACAGGAGGGAGGCTTCTATTGGAGCTAGAAGTCTGTGTCTCCAACTCCAGACAATCCCAGTTATTTGGAGATAAGCAAAATCCCAAATCTCAGGATTTCCTTGTGTTCCAGTTAAGGCTGATTAAGGGCTGGACAGTCTGAACTAGATACGTCAATGATTTTAAAAGAAAAGTAACAAGATGATGGAATTAAACCAGAAGCTGTCCTGAACTGTATATTCAAGGGCAAAGCCTAGGAGCTGATATCCCCTCCAAACCCTGCTCCAATGTGGATTCCTTCCTTGAGCTCTCCAACCAGAGATTAAATGGTCTTAATGACCAAAGTCAAGCACATCTGGGTTTCTTTTTTGAGGAAGTAAAATTCACATAATAATTCAGCATTCTAACAATTACATACTGTAAATGCAGTGACTTCTAGGACATTCATGACATAGTTCAACCATCACCACTACCTAATTCCAGAACATTTGCATCATCCCCCAAAGAAATCCTACACCCATTAAACAGTCACTCCCCGTTCCTCCTTCCTCCTGTCTCTGGCAACCACTAAGGTACTTTCTGTCTCAATGGATTTGCCTACTGTGGACATTTCATAAGGATGGAATCTTACAGATGGAAACATACAACATGTAGCTTTTTGTGTTTGGGTTCTTTCACTTAGCATAATGTTTTCAAGGTTGGTTGCCTGAAATTTTTCAGCTATTCATTTTCTTAATATAAACTCCTGTGTCTTTTTGACTTTTCTAAGTAAACTGTTTCCCAGGGGCTTCCCAAAGGGACCAGGGAGCCTTGACGTAGAGAGGACGTGGGATGGTGGGTGCAGAGAAGAATGGGGCTCTTTGACAAAATTCTGCTTGACAGTTTCCATTTCTGCCATCCATTGACAACGCTCTAGGGCAGTGTTTTTCAACCCTTTTTTTTCTTTGCTATCTCATGGTATACTTGAATCTATGGTTAAATTTCTGTGGCACACTTAAATTATGCTAATAAAAAAAGAGTAAAAGAAATACTTACTTGAATTTCTTTTGCAAATAATTTATGATCTTTAAAAATTTTCGTGGCATACCTTATATCCTCTCCTGGCACCCTGGTTGAAAATCACTGGTCTTTCTTTTTTTTATTTCTTATAGCATAACTGTGTACATTAATGCAATCATGGGGTACAGTGTGCTGTTTTCATATATATTTTGAAATACTCTCATCAAACTGGTTAACATAACCTTCATGTCATTTTCCTAGTTATTGAGTTAAAACGTTCATACTCTGCTTTTAGAAAGAC
>NW_003852398.1:8285994-8372653 GCF_000181295.1 Otolemur garnettii | reverse complement strand
AGGTGTACGTGGCTGGCGCCTTAGCCGGTTGAGCTATAGGCGCCGAGCCTTCATATATATTTTGAAATACTCTCATCAAACTGGTTAACATAACCTTCATGTCATTTTCCTAGTTATTGAGTTAAAATGTTCATACTCTGCTTTTAGAAAGACTCACTTGTACCCTTATAAGATAAACCGTACAGGTGACCCCACCAATCTCCCTCCCTCCCCCTATCCACCCCCCTGACCTCCCCATCCCACTCCCTTCCCATATTCTAAGGCTATAATTAGGTTATGACATTCCTATAAAAGCTATGAATTAGTTTCAAAGTAGGGCTGTGTACATTGGATACTTTTTCTTCCATTCTTGAGATACTTTGCTAAGAAGAACATTTTCCAATTCCATCCATATAAACATAAAGGAGGTAAAGTCTCCATCCTTGTCTAGGGCTGCATAGTGTTCCATGGAAAATCACTGGTCTTGAGGCTCTGCTATGTAGGAGTGTCTCAGTTTTCCTACTTGAAAGTCTCCTCACTACACTGCAGCTAGAATATTTGTGTCTTTCTAAGATGCTAATTAAATCCAACAAGGTCACGTGTAAGAAGAAGTCCCTGCACTTTAAAGTCAAATGTGCATTTGAACCCTACTTCAGAGACTGCATATATGATTGGGGAATCTGAGATTAGAGGACATTGTGCCCACTTGGCAGGTGGACCTGGGAAAGGGGTAGCTGCTCAGATCTCTTCCTGGGCCTCAAAATGGCATGAAGGCAGTAGAGTAGAAATGGCTGCTACCTCCTGTGTCTGAGTCAGTCTTGGGAGCTCTTGCTGCCTGGGTACTCTGGGAGCTGTAGGATGATCTCCCCATGTGTCTGAGAGCAGCAAGCAAGTTGGAAAGCTGCCTTAGCTCCACCTCCTTTCTTTTTATTTATTTACTTATTTATTTTTTAGAGACAGAGTCTCATTTTGTTGCCCTTGGTAGAGTGCCATGGTGTCACAGCTCACAGCAACCTCCAACTCCTGGGCTTAGGTGCTTCTCTTGCCTCAGCTTCCTGAGCAGCTGGGACTACAGGTGCCTACCACAATGCCTGGCTATTTTTTGTTGCAGTTTGGCCAGGGCTGGGTTTGAACCCACCACCCTCGTCATATGGGGCCAGCGCCCTACTCACTGAGCCACAGGCGCCGCCCAGCTCCACCTCCTTTGTTATGGGCTTGGCATGGCATAGGGGCCCCTGGATGTTTCCAGCCCCCCAGGGGGAGCAGCGTGGTGGCAGAGTGCCCCCCAAGACCTGGAGAAGACTTGCTGGAGAGACAGGCAAAGGCGGTCTAGATGTCTAGGCGAGGATCAGGCATCTCAGTGGCTGGCGTGAAAGACTACGTGACAACAGCAAGGAGCAAACATTGTCAAATGATCTGAGACACCTGGAATTGAGATGAGATCCTGGAGATGGGAAGCTGCAGACACTGAAATGAAGACTATTCAGTTTTTGTTATGCACCAGACTGGGGGCTCCAAACACGAATTATGTTCAATTTAGAAATGTGCATTTTTACTACTTCTGAGAATCCTAAATTAAAAAAAAAATACATATGTTTCCCCCCACTGTGTTCATTACACTTCATTTTCCTGTTCCTGAAATAGGTAGGGCCTCTCCCTTTAAAAACATTAATGCAGAAAACCAGTTTAGGATTGAGCAGATAGATTGAAGAGGCAGAACTAAGGTTTAGGGGCCACCCAGCTGGCTCATAATCCCTGGCCTAAGGTCCCAGGGAAACAGGAAACAACCCCTGGCACTCTGCCTGAGCGCTGGTTTGGAAAGGGAGGGGTTAATCCAGAACAGGCATTGTGCTGTGTCTCAGCTAGGCTTGTGAAAGCCCCACTTGAGCTGCAGGGCTTCCTTCCTCTTCCCACTTCGCCCCCCTCCTCCCTTTTTTTTCCTTTCCTCTTTTCTTTTTAATTGAGGTGAAGTTCACATAACATAATATTAACCTTTTCTTTTTTTTTAACAGCATACCATTCAGTGCCACTTGGCACAATTCACAGTGTTGTGCAATTATTACCTCTATCTAGTTCCAAAACATTTCATCACCCTCAAAGGAGACTCTGTCCCCATGAAGCAGTCACTCCCCATTCCTCCCCTGGCCCTGGCAACCACCAATCTGCTTTCTGTCTGTATGGATTGACTCCTCCTGTACGCGTCACACAGATGGCATCTACAGATGGGGCCTTTGTGCCTGGCTACTTCCTTCACCCCTCTTGTACCCTTCAGTCCCATCTCTTCTCTCAGAAGCTTTGGGGGCCTACCCAAGCATCCCCTAGGAATTTTCAGACTCCATTTTCCAGGAATTAGGCCACAGAAAGAAATAAAATGGTGGTGGTGGCTCACAACTGTAATCCCAACTCTCTGTTTGTTTTTGGAGCCAGAGTCTCACTTTGTCACTCTTGGCAGAGTACTGTGGCGTCATAGCTCACAGCAACCTCAAACTCCTGGGCTCAAGTGATCCTCTTGCCTTAGGCTCCTGAGTAGCTGGGACTACAGGCTCCAGTCACAATGCCTGGATATTTTTAGAGAGAGGGGTCTTGCTTGCTCTTGTTTAAGTTGTTCTCGAACTGCTGAGCTCAAGCAATCCACCTGCCTTGGCCTCCCACAGTGCTAGGATTAACAGGCACGAGTTACTGCAGTTAGCCAATCCTAGCATTCTGGGAGGCTGAGTGGGAGAATTGCTTGAACTTAGGAGTTGGAGACCAGTCTGAGCAAGAATGAGACTCTGAAACTCTGTCTCTACTAAGAAAAAGGAAAGTTGGGCATTGTGGTGGGCATCTGTAGTCCCGGCTACTTGGGAGGCTGGGGCAGGCGGATTGCTTGAATCCAGGAGTTTGATGTTGCTGTGAGCTAGGCTGATGCCATGGTACTATAACCTGGGCAATAGAGTGAGACTGTCTCTGAAAGAAAAGAAACAAGGTCAGAGGGCTTGGGGATCGGAATGAAATGGCTTAGGAAAAAAGGAAGCCCAGAAGTTTCTGATCATACCCTGGCAGCTGAATTTGGTCTGGGGCCAATTATCTCAGGCCATGAGGATGTAAGTACCATGGTGGGGCCTTGTGTGGCAGGCCACATGGATGACAGGCTTTCTTGGGCCCTTGACTAGAAACAGATGCTCTATGCTGATGAAGGAAAGTTGAGTTTCAAACAAATGCACCACTGAGACTGTGGTGTAGCTGGATTTTTACAAAGCTGTATTTATAATCATGCAGAAAACCATGGAGAAGTAGCTAAGGATCAAGTTGCCCCTTAAATTCCTAGTGGCTATACCTGGCTGGTGGAACTGGAGTCGTTTTGGAGACACACATCATAAACTGCAGGCCAGATGGGGGCCTTCCTCTGATTGATATCGCCAGAGGGTTTTTAGACCATAAGTGGAGGAAATCGAATGGGGAGGATGGTAGAGGTGGGAAGCTTCTCTCAAACTGTATGTCTGGTTAAAGAGATGGCTGGCAATGCACTGTTGACACTCTGATTTCCTTCTCTGGCTTCAGTCATCTATCTGTGGAGTTAAGTGTCTACCTTCCTCTGTGCCTCAGAAGGGAGTAGTATGGGGTGGATTTTTAGGACATGTTTTGGGCAGGTTCCCTCTGGACTTAGTGCAGGATGGGCTTATTTATCTTGATCTATGAAGGTTTGTCCTCTGATGCACGGCCTCTGAAAAATCACACCTGCCTCTTCTCTCTTCATTATCGTTTATGCACGTGATAATCACGTAAACCGGTGTGACCTTGGGCAAGTCACTTTCCTTTTTGAGGCCTCAGTTTCCTCAGCTGCAAAAAAAGAGATTAGGTTATGTAGTGGGGTCAAATGTATCTCGCCCCAAGGTCACATCCACTTAGAACCTCAGAATGTGACCTTACTTAGAATCTTTGCAAATGTAAGTAAGGCAAGGATGGATAAGGGATCATACTGGAGTAGGCTGGTTCTAAATCCAGTGAAAGTTTCCATCTGAGAGACGGAAAGGGACACAGAGCACATAGGGAGGGCAGAGCCCAGAGTGTTGCATCTGCGCCAAGAACTGCTGGCGGCCACCAGAAAAGAAGGTAGGAGAAGGGCCTGGTTGGTTTCTCTCTCAGCCTCCAGGAGGAACCAATTCTGCTGGCATCTGACTTTGGATTTCTGGCCTCCTAAACTGGGAGAGTGTGGATTTGGGTTGCTGTAAGTCAGTTTGTGGTCCTTTGTTACTGCAGCCCTCAGAAAGGAATACAGATTAGATACAGGTTCTATGATTGATTCATGTCTTTATGGTGCTCATGGTGTTTACAAAGCAGTAATACAAGCACATGAGTTTATTTCTCATGGTAAGATCTTGCCAGGTGACTTTTATGGGCTAAAAATAGATTTTTATCAGCCCACTGTTTTTTTTTTTTTTTTTTCCAGATGCTCAGAACAATGACATACTCATGAGACATAGCAAGGCAGCCGCAGGCCTCTAGTTCACATGCTTTTTCTTCAGTGCAGGAGAAGATAGAGGATAACCTTGCCGTGGCCCCCAGCAGCTGGAAAGTTCTAATCATCCACGAGGGTGTGTACAGGCAATGCCCCTAGTGGGTATGTGCTGACGGCTGGCCTTACTGGCTAGGCCTGGCTGCTCATGGGCCTACCTGTGAAATGCAAACGACTGCCCTGGACTTCACAGACTAACAATCTCCCTCATTCTTTGGAAACATTTCTTGCAGCCCCTCCCTCTACACATGAAAAATGTAAAATAGAGACCATTGTTCTTATAACCAACCGTGGGGCAGCACGGCAGAGTGCAAGAGCGTGCTTTAAACTCAGCTGACCCCAGTCTGAATCCCAGCTCTGCAGTTTGCGAGCTGTGGAACCTCAGGCAATGACTCTCTTCTCTATGATGCAGGTTCTTTACCCACAGATGGGGGGTGGGGGAACAATCCCTACTTTGCAGAACATTTATGAGGGTTGGGGATAAATGTGCAAAGTCCCTGGCACCAAGCAGTCACTCTGTAAGAAAGAGCTGTTCCCAACTTTCCCCCCAGTAGTTTCATTGGCTTTACTCCAATACTTACACAAGGTCTGGTTTCAGTCTTCCAGTTAATTAGTTTGTGAGCTTTCCTTAATCCCAGGAGTTCTAGTATCTTACACAAGACACCCTGTCAGTGGGCAGGTATCCAACAACAGGCATTCATCAAAGGCTTGTTATGCGCAAATCACAGTGTTCCAGTGGAAAGGACTTGGGCATTGAGCTTAGTCCAGTCTGGTTCAAATCACCCCTCTGCTGCATCCTAGCCATGTGATTCACATCTCTCACACTCACTGGTTAAATGGGGACACGTGAACCTGCTGGCAGCTTTGCTTGGGTCTCACAAGAAAGGGTGTCTATAACCGTGTCATTGAGTATGTGCTTGATGAACATCAGATTACTCCACTCATTCTGTGAATTCACCTTTTTGCCTATTAACTAGGAAATCTTTTACTTCTCTAGTCACTATATCATGTGGCCACCATCAAAAAGATGCAGAAGATGAAATCACTTTCATAACAAGGTCACGGAGAGGGGTCACCTTGAGACACTCTCTCTTCAGCTAATTATGTTGTATTCCAGGACCGAGAGCAGGCTTTCACAGCTGTTTTCTTTCTCCCCCTTTCTGCCTCCCCCAGTTTAGATGAAGAGATTCATTTTAGGCTGCAATTTCAAATTCATTATTGTTATTTTTTAAACTGGGTCTTGCTGCATTGCCCAGGCTAGAGTAGAGTGGTGTCATCATAGCTCACAGCAACCTCAAATTCCTGGGCTCAAGTGATCCTCCTGCCTCAGCCTCCTGAGTAGCTAGGACTACAAGAGCGCACCACCATGCTGGGCTAACTTTTCTATTTTTCTTTGTAGAGACAGGATCTTGTTCTTGTTCAGGCTGGTCTTGAACTCTTGGGCTTTAGTGATCCTCCTGCCTCATCCTCCCAAAGTGTTAAGATTATAAAGTGTGAGCCACTGTGCCTGGCCCTAAATTTAATTTTTAATTCCAAGTGAATATAGCATTTTGAGTCAAATGGAGAAAATCTCGCAGACTTTCAAAAAAAACATGGTGTCATTTTTTAGTTGCCAACATGAAAATAACTATTTTTTGCTTATTTATTTGGTGTGCTTGGGTTTTCCAGCCTTATTGCATCATATCCATATTGTATATTTTCTAAATAACTACCTGTGGTGAGTAGTCATCATCTGTCATTTTTGCAGGCTTAGCTGCTAGTTCCTCATTTCCTTGGGAAATCCCCTTCTCTCCCCTCGCCTCCCTCCCTGTTTTTCATGTGACACAGGCTTGGCCAATCAATGCTATTTATTCTCTTGACCATCATGTTTCCATCCAGCGATGGATATTTGCCCCAAGCCCAGCCAATCAGAGCCAGTGAGACTCAATTCTGGGCGGTCTCTTGGAGGTATAGGGAAAGAGAAGCTCTCTGTTCCTCTGGGCTTGAAGGTCGAAGCAGCTACTGCTTTCAGGCTGCAGCTGCTGGGAGTCACTTCTCCATCTGTCAGGAGTCAGGGCGACGGAAAACCAAACTTGCACGAGAGCACGAGCCCCACCACACTGTCCCAGCTCTGGATCCAAACACCCAGGCCTGATGTGGTAAACACAACCCTGGATTTTCTCATTACTTGTGTCAACATGTTCCTTTTTTGGCCAAGTTGGTTTGGATTACTTTTTGCCTCTTATGATCTACAGAGCCTCGATTATGTCAAGTCTTGCCATCCTTGTTTTCTAGATGGGGAAACTGGAGTTCATAGCGATGTTGCTAAAGTCAAGAAGCAGGGTGGGGGGAAGGCGGGTGATCTCTGGGCAAGTGGAGATGGAGGAGCTGAGGACTGAGACCCTCCCTTGACTCTGCTCTCAGGCCCTGTGTGTGGCCTAAGCATCTCTCCTCCCCTTGCAGGGGTGAGTGAACAGAGTCATTTCCAGAGCCCAGTTACAGAGCCCAGGTAGGAGCTAAGAGTGTCTCCTGCCTGTGTGTCACTCTGAGCAAGCAGGTTACTCTGCCAGCCAGTTACTGAAAGTTCATCCACCGTATCCTGCCGCAAATTCAAGTTGGGTTGCTCAAGCCTTTTAGACCACAATTTCTTCACTTACTGTTGACAGACCATAAACAAATCCTCACCTCTCACGTCCCGATTTAATAGCCTGATGACCTTTACCTGTTTCTTCTGCCATGGCCTTATGAAGGGGAGAGGTCAAGAAATAGAAACATAACATTCTTAATAATCCTGTTCTTTCTTTCTCTGTCACTAACAGCTCTGAAGATGAGTGTCACATGCTCCACTGTATTTTATGTCATCCTAGCATGTAAAACCCAAGAACCTCTGCTCTGTACCCATTTGTAGTGACTGCGTAGTCAGAGCAAAGAACGGCAGAAAGGATTACGGTGGTTCCCTGTTGGCCAGAAATGTCATCTTGGTCCCAGTTTCTCACTGATAATGGTGTTCTAAGTACAAGGATAGAACACCAGTATGTTGTGTGTTATTTTATTTTATTGAAACAGAGTCTCACTATGTTGCCCTCAGTAGAATGTCGTGGTATCACAGCTCACAGCAACCTCAAACTCTTGGGCTGAAGCGATTCTCTTGCCTCAGCCTCCCTAGTAGCTGGGACTACAGGCACCGCCATAACGCCCAGCTGTAGTGTGTTGTGTGTTTCAGCTGAAGTACCCTGAAGAGCTATTTGTTGCCTCTTTGGTACTCCTATCCACTTCTCCCTTGTAAATGATTCCATCCAGGTATCTAGGAGAGGATCTTGTTAGACTGAGCCACGGTTTCTTAATCTTAGCACTATGCACATTTTGGGCAAGATAGTTCTTTGTTGTGGGGGGGAGTCCTGTGTGCTGGAGAATGTTTAGCTCACCAGAGGCCAGTGGCCCTCCATGTCCAGGCATCACAAATGTTTCTAGGCACTGCCAAATGTCTCAGGAGAGGGATATCTCTCCCAGTTCAGGACCTCTGAAACAGACTTATACATGAGGGAATCTGAGAGAGATCAAGTTCCCAAACACAGGAAGAGTAGCTTCTGGTCTAAATGTAGGAGGTGGAGGCTGGAGGTTCTGGGTAGGAGCTCTTCCTAGCAGGGACACCTAGCCTGTCTGATGCTGTGTGTGTATGGGCCCCAAATCTACCCCCTCCCATTTCAGATTCATGCATGCTGAAAGGTGTGAAACTAATGTCAGGGGCATCTCTGATGGGGGCTCAGGGCCCCGGGGCTGTGTGGCTCCCTCTGATCCCCTCACCAACACTTGGTACATTGGCAGCCTGCTAGTGTCTCGCTCTCAATGGAGTCTCCAGGGGAAGTGAAAGGCTGTCTGCCAGGGAAGTGAGCATGACCTTCAGCCAGCCTCCGGACCCTTAGCAATCTTCCTTCTGCAAGTCCACAGCCCGCAGGGACTTGCTCTGCTCTCTCTCCCACACTCACAGCCTGTGTAGTGCTTTTTGGTCCAGGCCGTTCTCTGGCTACTAAGATACTCAGGCTGCCCACTTCGCCTGGGTGTCACCTATGCCAGGGCAGCTGTTTAGTGAGTGCTGCCTGGCTGGGGTCCTTATCCTTCCATTCCTTGGTACCATCCCCTGCCCCCATGTGTCAGTTCTTCATGTATAGAACACTCCCTTAGCTAATCTGGTGTGTCTCCTCTCCTGTGTTACCCGAAGCGAACTTGTCACCATCTGATATTATTTTTGTTTGTGGATTGGCACAACTCCTCAGTTAAACTCTAAGTTCTTGGAGCACAAGGACTTTGTCTTGATCCTCTTTGGAATCTTTGATGCCTAGAACAGTGCCTGGCACACAGTGGATGCGCCACAAGTCCTATTGAATTAGAAATTGACTTAGACAGTGGAGTCCCCTGGGAGAATCTGCCTTCACATCTCAGTAAGTGTTCTCATTCTTAGAAGTAGAGTAGCCTCCTCCCCCATGTCCTGGGGCACCCAGTTTGCAGCCATATGGACCACATCCCTGCAGACCCTGCGCGCATTCAGTCTCCTCTTCCACAGCCCTGGGGAACTCTGCATCCATTTTTCCCATTTCATAGTCCAAGAAACTGATCCTTTCAACTAATTCCACATTGGACTTGCCCCAAACCCTGTGAATGCAGTCATCATTGTCCCAGGGGAGTGTGAAAGTCGGGGGTGAAGACAAAGCACACGCGCGGCAGAGGGCTGAGTTACGGCATTCACAAGAGCCTCTGAGAGCTCTTCTGTGACTCATTTATTTTAATGACATCAGAATATGACAATATGTTGAAAAAAGAACGCGCATTATTTATTCCATACTGGGGAAGTGGCACTATAACACTGTTTTCAAAAACATCTTTAAAAATTTCCTACTAGAACCTATTGTTGAGTTAGAGAAACAAGCTTTGCCAAATGCCCAGTTCTGCCTTTCCTGGTCCTGCTAGCTGGGATTTCTCTGCATATTTCCCAAGTGCTTCCTGTGGCACTATTTAACTAGAAAACATAAATACATGGCACCACACAAGACTATGCCCCCAGCGTCCCCGCCAGCTGAGAGTGTGCTGGGAGATGGCAGTAGGGAGGCAGGAGACACACCCCAAGTCATCAGGTGAGAGTGTGCTGGGAGATGGCTGTAGGGAGGCAGGAGACACACCCCAAGCCATCAGGAAGGTGTTGGAGTGTCTATCCAGGCTTCCCTCTATGTGGACACCCACTGTGGGGTAGCAGGAAGAACTCTGGCCTGGGTGTAGATACCTGAGTCTGTCCTGCCTGTGGCAGTGATTAGCTGTGTGACTTTGGTCTGTGGTCTAACCCTCAGGGTTCCTGCCTACCAGTAACCCCCTGGGATTCCTCTAGCACTAATGTCTTGGACCCTGAGTCTTGAGGGCAGATCACTTGTTGCTGTGGGCTTTTGCTCCCAGCAAAGGCAGTAGTGACTTCTTGGCCTTTGGGTTCAGTCTGGCCTAGGCCTTGTCTCTAGTGAAGGGCAAGGTTAGCTCAATCTCAGTCCCATCCATTCCTGAAGGGCACCCTGGGGGGTTTCTCCTTTCTTTCTCTGGCCCCAGGAGATCTCTCCCTTCTTGCCCTTCTCTTCACTGTTCTGAAGTATCAGACTTGGGTTCCTTGCTAGGAAAATGAAAAGGCAAAGCTGTCTTCCAAAAGGCCTTTTGGCGTGTCTATAACAGCAACAACAACAGCAATAGTAACAATAGCATCTTACATTTAAGATTTTTAGTTTACACTTTACAAAGAGCTTTTAAATACATCATCTCATCAGCCATTGGAGGGCCCCTTGGTTGAGTCAAAAGAAGAAGACCCTCTTTCCCCTTTCCTGATTCCTGCTCAGGGGGAAATAGCTGGAGTGGCCTCTTCTGTACATGCCTGTTCCCTCCCCCGACACATTGAACCATTCTTTTTCTGAGATAGGGTCTCTCTGTCATCTCCGCTTGAGTGCAGTGGCATCATCATAGCTCACAGCAGTCTCAAACTCCTGGGCTCAAGTAATCCTCCTACCTCAGTCTCCCCAGTAGCTGGCACAGGTATGTGCCACCACGGCCAATTTTTCTAACTTTAGGAGAGACAGGGTCTTGCTCTTACTCAGGCTGGGCTCCAATTCCTGGTCTCCCAATGTATTAGGATTATAGGCATGAGCCACCAAGCCCTGGCCCTGAACCATCTTAAGGTGCAAATTAACTAAACTCTTCCTGCCCTACGAGACTTTGTTTCTAGAATTTGGCTGCTCAAGGAAAGAGTTTTAACCTTCATTTGATAGGAAAACATTTTTGAGAGAATTTTCTTATTAGTTCTTGCATTTGGCATTTCTTAAAGGTAGGATTTCCAAAATTGATGAGGAAGGCTCAAAATCTCTCCTAAGCCACACTGAGAGACGATTCTGGCCCTTTGGCTGTCCTGGAATGCTACAGTTAGACTCAGGATTGGGCCCAGGGTGAGTGACACAGGGAGGCAAAGGGAGGCCTGTTGAGGCCTCTCAGTGATCCTGGGAAGGGCTCTTGACATGGCAGGCTGAATGGGCTTCATGCTGGGAAGGGAGAGCTGACCAGGGTACTGGAGGGGGGATAAGGCCTGGGGGGTAGGGACAGATCCCAGGACATCCCTCCCAGGGCAGAGCTTCAGAGCTGCCAGAAGGACTTTTGTGATCCATATGGAAAGCAGTGTTTCCTAGCCACCCACAAGACCATCTTGGATGACAGAGTGCTATGTCCTCTTCCAGGCCTTTCTCTAAGTTGCCCTGGCTCTCTTCCTAACCCAGAGCTTGCCTTGCTAGTCTCCTCCTCACAACCCTGCTGGCACACTCCTGCCTCACCTGGTGTGCACGGTCGTGGGAGGCCTTCATAAGTACCTCACTTCTCTCTGCCCTCCAGTGTGCATCCCACACCCTGGACCTCTGACTGCACCCCAGACATGCCCGGCTTTCCCCCAGTTCACTGCTTTTCAATAGGCTATTCCCAAGGAGGTTCAAATCCCTTTTCTGGCCCTGGCAAACTCCTGTTCATCTTTGAAGACCCAAGATTGAAAACTCTCCTCTGGCTGGTCACTTCTCTGTTTATCCTGCCATTCGAGAACTGACTGTGTGATAAAGCAGTAGTTGATTTTCATGGCATTTCTGCTTCAACCGTAGGATCCTTAAAGTCAGGACATGATTCTTTCCTACAAGGTTTAGTGGGTAAGTGAGCAAGTTCTGGAGTCAGACAGCCTGGGTCCAAATCCTGGCTCTACAATTTATTAGATATCTGCTTTTGGGTAAATTCTTTAACTTTTCTGTCTTAGTTTCCTCAACTGTAAAATGGGTTCATAATGTGTTAATGATATGATTGTTTTGGGAATTAAATAAACACACACATATCACAATTAGAAAGGTATCTGATGTATAATGTAAATACTAAATAAATCTAACTATTAATATTTGAAAAACAGCCATCATAAGGCACAGTACTTGGCACATAATGTATCTTGACATGCATCCTTTTAGGTAAATTCCTCTGCCATCTCCTCTCCCTTCTTCCTTCTCTTCCTTCCATTCTTTCTTCCTCTCTCCTTTCTTCTTTCCTTCTGTCCCTCCCTATCTCCACTTGCCTTACACTCTTCCCTCTTCCTTCCTTTTCCTTCTCTCCCATCTTTATTCCTTGAGTCTTTCGCTACCTTTGGTCCTCAAAGAGCTACTAGGCTCCTCTGGGGGAATGTCAGAGCTGGAGGCTCCACTAGGTTCCCAATTCTTCTCTCTGAAGCCTCTGCAGTGGAGGCTTCTGGGGGAAGGAGAGGAGGGATGGATGGTGTGAGCCTGGGAGTGGGCGTGAATGGCTGAGACCCTGGGGGTATACACACTAACCAGATGGGGTGGGAGGGTTAAATGAAGGTGGGGGACAGAGCTTCCTTCGGGAGTTGGAGCAGAGGCCAGAAGGGCTGCCTTTGCTTATATTCCCTAGATACCTAAGACCCTTCCTTAAGAATCTTTTCAGATACTAGGGGGAGGAGGGGGAGAACAAGGAATGAACAGGCAAGAATAAGAACAGGAAAACAGAATAGCTGGAAAAAAATCCACTTTCCTTTCTGGTAGGACTTCACTGGTGAATGTAAACTAGTGGAATCTTCCGTGTTCACCCACTCTGGAAAAAGAATCTAGAGCTTTGAGTCTGGATCCAGGTCTGGGTCTTCCAATTATTAGAAATATGGCTTAAGGCAAGGTACAGAGCTTGAAAGGGTGGGGAGAGGAAGTGGAGGGGGGCTGTTTCCTTATCTCTGAAATGGGGTCTACTGTCTCTACCTTCCCCAGGGAGGCAGGGTTTGGATGGAGAAGGTAGTGGACAAGAGGTACTTTGTGATTTCATGGTGGCCTGGAGGCTTAAGGGTTAGAGGCCCATCAGTCCTGTAGGGAGAGCCTCTAGGAACCTTCCAGCAGGGTAAGTCTGCAGCTGTGTGTGGGCCTGTTTCCAAAGCCTTCTTTACCCCAGTGGGCCTGGCTGCCTGCCCTCCTGGCACTGAGCTGCCAGGGGGAAACTGGCTGGAAGGAGGGGGCCAGTGCTTGTGGCCTGAGGAGACAGCATGCCCCTCTCTTCCCTCTCCTAGGGAGGGTTAAGAAAAGAGCAGCTGTTTTAAAAATTGGTACAACAGTCCCAGATTAATCCTGTAGCTCAGATAGTCCTCAGATGGAAAGCAAGGCCAGTGGGAAGGGGAAGAAAGGTCTCCCAGTGGGCTCAGACCCTGCAGGGGGCCACGGGGACACACAGGAGTAGCAATTGTCTGGGTCACAGTGAGACTCACTCTAAGAAGGCCAGGGCCAGCTTCTCCTGAAAGAACCGGGCATCTTGGGCATTGACAGCCAGGACTCTGAAAAGCTGAGTGCTTTTAGGAAAGAAGAAAAGAAAAGGGAGTTAAAAACAAGAAGCAACGAAGAAAAATCTTTTCCTTCTCTCTGTCTCCCTGTCGCCCTTCCTTTTCCTGAGCCCGACTAGCAGGCCTGGGTGTCTGCAACACGATGGTGTTTCATCAGTGGGAAGCCTTCCTTCCTCCTCCTTCCTCGGACAGGCTACCATTCTCTATTCTTATCCTTTTGTTTTAAAACATTTTTATTAGTCTTTTTTTTCTTAAAATTTTTAACAGCCGTTTATAAAAACACAACAAATACACAACACAAAACAAAACTTGGTAAAAATAACTCACTATATGGTACATATACTCAGATGGTGTGATAGATTTATATAATAAAAGATGAAAATAATCACTTTCATAATAAAAATAAGTTCTATTTTTTGTTTATTTTACAATATACTTAATATTCTCTTCTTCTGTTTCCTCTCTGGCTTCATCTCCTTCACTCTGAATTTCAAGGTTGGGGGGTCCCCCGTGGCTGTCCTAGCTCCACTGAGCTGGAGTCTGAGAGGCGGTGGGCAGAGGCTCAGGAACACAAGCGGCAGCCGCACTCTGAGTGTCTCTCCACCTCTTCCACGAACGACGAGCCGTCCGTGCACTGGAACACGTATTTCCGCCGCTTGCTGCGGGTGGGCTGGCAGCACTGAGCCCCGCAGCCCCCGCGACATTCCATTATGGGCACCTTGGAGGCGGTGACACATGACACGTGACCTTTCTGGCGGCGGATCACCTCTCGGACCACCTCCCCCAGGCATGGATTCTCTGCAGAGGACAGAAGGGGTACTGTCAGTGCATGGCGGTGTAGGTGGCTGTCGGGACCAGGAGCAGAAGCCAGGTAGGCTGTTCTGACACACTTGTGAGCTGAAGACCACAGAGAACGTACCCATTTACCCATCCATAAATATTAGGTGCCTTTTCTGTGTGAGGCTCTTTACTAAGCCCTGAGGACGTAATGGTGATGCAAGTAGACTTTGTTCCTGCCCTCAGGAAAATTAAAATCCAAACAGACGAGGCAAACTGGTAGCCTGTGGGCTGAAGCCTGTCCCCAGATAAGTTTTCTACACATGATTAAAAACTAAACTAAATGCCAGTGTTCACATGACAGGAGATTTCACCTAGGTTTGGGTTTCTGGCTTCTTTGGAAACTAAGAGGTCTGGTTCCTGAACCTGCATTGTGAAGATGGGCTGAGGCTGAGTGCGGCAGGTGGGGCGGGGGAGCTCCTGTGTGCTCCAGTCCCCACCTCTCCTTGAAGCCACAGTCCTCGGCTGCACATTCTCGGTAGGTCACTTGTCATCACTGAGCCTCAGTTTCCACATCTGGAAAAGAACACACTTGCCTTTCCTTCCAACTAACTCACAGGCTGTTACGAGCATCAGAGGAGATTGTGAAGAAGAAAAGGCTGTATGCATATTGAAGCTTTGGTGTTTTAAGGTGACGTAATGTGAATTCTGTTAGGATGAATACAGATCTTTATGAGACGGCTCTAAGGCTCAGATGAGAAAGAGGCTGATGATAATGGTGTGTGCACATGTGTGTGTAATGTGGTGGGAGGGGAGGAGCAGATGGGGCAACAGGGTCACCGCTGGGGTAAAGGCAACATGAGAGCTGTTTATACTGTTCTGATAATATTTAGGTAAGTCAGAAGTTATTGAAAAATGAGCAGTTTTGGTTAATAAGATTATTTCCTTTTAGGTATAAAATGTGGAAGAGTCCTCAAGTGATAGGGTGGCTTGCTTGGGATTCTGGTGGCAAGAAGACTTCTTAAGTGTCCTCACAGGAGAAGAAACTTCGAGGGGAGACAGAACTATTTTAATGTTAGTATAATTTACTTTTAATTTTCCTTTTTTGAGCTCACCTTGAAATTATACAATAAAGGGGCCATTCACTCAGATAAGTAATTCAATGTTTCTGAGAATAGATCAGACCAAGGAGCTGTTGCTGGCCTAATAGTAGCAGGAGGGTTGGATGAAGAATGTGGTACCACATCTGCGATGTTGATTCACATGTGAATTGCTGGGATTTGTGTCAAAACGCAGGTTCTGACCCAGAAGATCAGAAAGCCTGGGTGGGGCTGCAGGGTCTGCAGATCTAAGAACTCCCAGGTTGATTGTTGGCGGTGCTGGTCAGGGGGCCACCCTGCATGGCTGGGGCATGAGGCAGTTTTGAAGGGATCTCCAGGGCCAACAGCTGGAGAACAGGAGCCAAGAGACAAGAACCGTCTTGATGGTTCCTGCTTCCTCCCTAAAAGAGGTCTGGGGATGATCATTTTCGACACTGACAATTAATTAAAGGTGAAACAAGTATTTTTGGTATTAGCTGTATCTTTTGTGAGTCATTTATCACTCACTTATGAAATGTTAAAAAGTTCATACTTTAAGAATCTTAACTTCTGGTGCTTTATTTACTAGGACGTCTCTTCTTTAATACCTATGCAGTAAGGGCTATGAGTTTTTCACACTTTTGAATGAACCAGAGAAGTATGCTCTTCACTAAGTGACAGAGCTTGGCTACCTTTGCCACAACAGTGTTGCCTCTTACAAATCTTTACCTGGATTTTTCATGAAAATCGGCTATAATGTAGATAGCTAGCAAACTGTTAGCATGGTGCTAGATGCCAGATACTTACACCTTGTGTTTTCCTTCCAACAATCCACAAGGCAGAGTAGTAGGCAGCCTCCTGAATGGTCCCAGGGACTCCTGCCTCTGGGTAGGGAGGTGCTCTATGTAGCCCCCTCTCTCAGTGACATGCTTAACTCATATAACAGATATGGTGTTTGGGGATGCTGGTGTGATGTCCAAGGTCTATAAAACATCATGCTTCCTCCTTGTGCTATCTTGGAGTGTCCATGCTGAAGGAAGCCAGCTGTGCCGTCTTGAGAATCCTGAAGCAACCCATGTAGGGACTCATATGGGGCAGAACTGAGGCCTGCTGCCAGCACCACAGGAGTGCACCATATTGGGAGCAGATGCTGCTGCCTTGGGTTAGCCTGCAGATAGCTGCAGCCCTACCTGAATGCAACCTAGAGAGCCCCCAGCAAAGCTGCTTCTGAATCCCCAACCCACAAGAACTGTGTGGGCTAAAAAAATATTTACTATGATTTAGAACTGCTATGTTTGGGGACTAACTTGTTATGTAGCAATAGATAACTGATACAGGAAGGTAGAGTGTTGCCCCCATTTTCAAGATGAGAAAATTAAGGCTTAGAAAGTGACTAAACCAAGGTCATGCAGCTCTAGATGGCACAGCCAGAACTGGAGCATAGGCTGTCTGCATGTGGAGTACGACTCTGATCCTGTTTTCTTCCCAGGCCTTCTCCTCATGCACCCAGCAGACCCACCTTGTTGGCAGTGTTCCCCACTAAAGCCAGGCTGGCACAGGCAGTAGGGCTCCCCACGGTCTGAGATGTGACACTGCCCATGGTGACATTTGAAGGCTGAGCAGGCATTGGTGGAATCATTCTTGTGGTCACACAAATCCCCTCCATAGCCCTCGGCACACTTGCACACGTATGAGGTCCCAGTTGCCACACATTTCCCATGGCTGCAGCTGGGGGAAGAGGGGAGTATGAGAAGGGAATGAGATCAGACCTAATCCTGCCAGAGGCTTCCTCGATCCACCCCAGCTAGAACCCAGGCTCAGGCTGGGGACCTGGAGCTGTGGGACCTTGTATAGCTCAACCAGCCTTCTCCATCTCCTGACCTGTCCTCTGCTAGCCCAGTGGCTGACCATCTGTCTTTTCTTAAATACCCCATCTCAGTGGCCAAGCAGCTGGAAGCTTTGAGCATCATCCAATGTTCACTGCCCGCTTGTTGTCATATACACTGGAACTCACATGGCCAAGTGGCAAATCATACCTTGGAAGAATCTAAGCATGCACGACATATTTTCATTGTTCTACTATCGTGATGATAAAAACACCACTGTTACTACTATAGACTACTACTATGACTGCCACCAGCAGGTACCACTTGCCATGTGCCAGGCATCATGTTAAGTGCTTTCCACCTAGTGTCACCCTTAATTTTCATAACAACCCCTCTTCTGCTGCTCCTGTGCACGTGACAGTCTTATGCACATCTCACCAGTGAAAAACCTGATGGTACTGCCTCCATTCTTAATCTGATGCCTTTTCACCCCATTGGGATGTCCAAGCCAGGATTCATATTAATTACAATCACACACACATTCACATACTCAAGAGCAGGCGTCCTCAAACTATGGCCCGCCTAGGACATTTATCCAGCCCGCTGTGTGTTTTTGCCACCGCTGCCTGTCTTGCTTAGCAGCTGACTCATCCTGGGGCCCGCAGTCTGGCCCTCCAACAGTCTGAGGGACAGTGAACTGGCCCCCTTGTTTAAAAACTTTGAGGACCCCTGTTCAAGAGCAACATGGAAGCTCAAACCCCTTATAACTGGCCCTCACTGCTGATGCAAAGTATCAGTTCCCAACTTGTTCAGCCACCCAAATTACCAGTCTTGGCTCCAGTATTATTTTTGGCTGAGACAGATCTCTTAATACTGAGAATACTGGAACTCTATATTTAGCATAAGGCCTGGCACATAGTAGGCTCTCAGTAAATGTTACTGAATGAACAGTTGATTAAACTATGAAGCGTGGTTTGGCTATGCGTGGTTATATACACCTGGTGCCTGACACCGGGCACTGTAGTCAAGTTAGGGCTGAAATTCACCCTTATTGCACTTGCCAAGGTAAGGCTACCCAGGGGGGCACATTTTCCTAATTCCCACAGGGGCAGCTGCTCACTGTGGCTTTGGATGGGGTCTGAGGCAGGGGTGGGGAACCTGCAGCCTGCTAGGTCCTTAAGTGAGGTGTTTGGACAGAATCCAAATTTTACAGAACAAATCCGTTCATGCTGGTCAGAGACAGGTGTTCAAACAAGGGCCTCTCTTGTTGATCCCTCTGCCAGGATGTGAAAGCTCAGCCTCTAGAGCAGTGATTTTCAACTGATGTGTCACAAAAATTTTTACAGGTCATTAATTATTTTCAAAAGAAGTTCACAGCACAGTACATATATTCTTTATTTTTTTACTCTTGTTTTGATCAATATAATTGAAGTGTGCCGTGGAAGTTCAAGTACGAGTTCAAGTGTGCTGTGAAGTAAGAGAGGTTGGAAATCACTGCCCCAGAGGCTTTAAACACTCATACGTGTCCTGTCTGCAACCTGACCATGATCCCTCTGACATCTGCCACCGCCCACTTGTCAGCCACACTGGGGGGGCCCAAGGGGCAGCTCTCTGGGACACTGACCTGTGGCCAAGGCAGGGGTCTTGGACCTCTTGGTCACACAGCGGGCCGGTCCAGCCGGGGTGGCATTCACATACCACACTGTCCTTCTCCACGGATCGGCACAGGCCGTGCTTGCACACGGTGCAGGACTTGCAGCCCGGCGAGACCCCCAGGGACTGTGGCGGAAGGGCCTTGAAGTCCTGCAGCTCATTGTTAATGCGCACCTCGTGGATGCAGCCGTGGAAGCCACCCAGCGGCCGGTCAGTGCCCTGGCGCAGGGCGGAGAGGCCCGTGGAGGTGGGGATGCCTGCAAAGTTGGGGGAAGTCAGGACAGCAGCCTAGATTCCCTTCCCCTGCCCGCCCTGCAGTCCTGTCCTCAGAGCAGGAGCGCTGTGCACATGTCCATGCTTCTGTGTCTGAAGCTCTGGGCCTCTGCTGTTCAAACCAAGGTGATGAGCCCAGATTCAGGGCCCTTTCCACACTAGAACACACATCCTCCGTTCTACATTGAGACATTTTAAAAACCTTGAATTCAAGCCTGGTGCCATGGCTCCCAGCACTCTGGGAGGCAGAGGCGGGTGGATTGCTTGACCTCAGGCTTTTGAGACCAGCCAGCAAAAGTGAGACTCTCTACTAAAAATAGAAAAACTAGCTGGGCATGGGGCAGGTGCTTGTAGTCCCAGCTACTTGGGAGGCTGAGACAAGAGGATTGCTCGAACTCAGGAGTTTAAGGTTGCTAGCCTGGGGCAACAAGTGAAACTCAACCCTCCCCCACAAAGAGCCAACAAAAAACAGCCCCCCCAAATCTCTTGAATTAGTTGCCAATATTTAAATATAGAAAATATCCCATAAAAATTTGTATTTTGGGCTTCCCTAGGAAAAAAAAATGAGTCCATCTGGTCACCTACTTCCACATGGCCCCATGGGCTGAACTGAGACCACCCACTCAGGCAAGGAGGGCTGGTACACCCAATTACCCCATCCCTACCAGGCCCCTTCAGTTCTTTGATCTAGGCCTCACAAGGGAACCCAGGGCAGGAGAGCTATAGTTTAGGAGAGAGGATGGGGTTTGGGGGAGCAGCTTTGATCACTGGAACACTGAGGCTCAAGGTTGTTAGACGACTTTGCTGCTTGATGTGCTCTCTACCCCTCCTCTCAGTGTCTTCAGGATACTCTCAATAGACCTCCTGCACTTTCCAGTGCATCTGCTTAGTGTTTCCGCTCTCTTATTGTACTGCTCCCTGCCCAGTGCCTACAGTTGGCAACCTGGGACCAGTCTGGAAGCTGAAAGCAGAGGACCCAGTTTTGTTTGGCTACAACTGGGGCAGGAGAAGGGATGGGGCAAGATCTTCCTCTGCGCAGTCTGTGCCCTTCTGGGATTGCTTTGAGCCAGCATTCTTCCCTGGACACCCTGCATCTGAACCACCTGTTAACAGCACAGACTCGTGGGCACATGGTATCCCTCTGGACACGGACTCTCTGAGTGGACATCTCAGGAATCTGTATTGATAAGGGGCTATTGTGGCTTTTTTTCTTAAACACATAACCCTTAAGAACTATTGGCCCAGGAACTACATTTCAGGCCCAGATTCTGCCAAACTGGTGGGCACTTCCCTTTTTGGTCTTTGATCTTAATCTCAAATGTGTTCTTCACATTCATCAACTGAACCTCACAGTGTCCAAGGAGGCGGCAGAGCAGAGAGAGTGTGACCTGAAGCTGCCAGAGAGAGTGTGACCTGAAGCTGCCAGACTGCAGCAAAACCTGGACTTGCTTCCATCACCCACCTCCCTTCTTCATCCCCCCAAACAACTTGTACTTCCCAGAAGGAGTCCTAATCTCTCTCCCTTCCAAGCATCTGCCCCCAATTGTCATCTTTTCCCCATAGCTAATAATAGGCCTGGCTAATGCCTGTTCACACTTTCAGGATTGCCTTGGTTGTCACTTCCCGCAGGAAGCCTTCCCTGACTGGCTTTGGTAGTGGGCAGTGAGAGGAGGGCAGGGAGTCCCTGGTAGTGGGCCTGGGGGTCGTAGGGGAGGAGAGCGTTACCTCCAAGGTAGAGGGGGCTGTTGATGCTCACTGCTGGCTGCTTCTGGAGCTTCCCGAGGCTCTTGGGCACGCCTTTGTCCACCACCAGGTTCAGGGTTTGGTTTAACATCACCAGCTCCACACTGTGAAACTGCCCGTCATTCACTGTCTCCACGCTGGGCAGGAGAGAAGGGGAGAGAGCTGGAGAGGCTGGCACTGGGCTAGGGATTTGACCTGCTTCACTTGTATTTTGTTTTACTCTTTATTTGGAAATAACATATAACTTCAATCTTATATAAGTTGCAACTGTATTGTTATTTTTGCAGTACCCAGATTCTCCGATTATTCCCATTGCTTTAAGATTTATCTCCCTCCGTGATATACACACACATATAAATGTATATATATGCATTTTTTTGGTGAACCATTTAAAGGTAGGTTGCACACATCCTAGCACTTTATCCCTAGTACCTTGGTGTGCATTCCCTAAGGATAGGGGTCCTCTTTCACATAAGCGCAGCAATTACCAGCTTTGGTATAGTTAACATTGATATATTTGTATCTAGTCTATCATCTGTATTCTAATTTTTCAGTGGACCCAATAGTTTCCTTTATAGCATTTGCTTCCTGCCAGTCTAGCATCAGGTGTTGCATCTGGTTCTCGTTATTTGCATTCTTTTCTATCATTTCATAGAGTTCAGCAAACTCCATCCTTTTTTTTTTTTTTTGAGACAGAGCCTCAAGCTGTGCCCCTGGGTAGAGTGCCGTGGCATTACAGCTCACAGCAACCTCCTACTCCTGGGCTCAAGTGAGTCTCCTGCCTCCGCCTCCCAAGTAGCTGGGACCACAGGCGCCCGCCACAACGCCCGGCTATTTTTTGGTTGCAGCCATCATTGTTGTTTGGTGGGTCCGGGCTGGGGATTCGAACCCGCCACCTTAGATGTACGTTGCTGGCGCCTTAGCTGGTTAAGCTATAGGCACTGAGCCAGCAAACTCCATCCTTAGACCATGTCTTGATTTCTGCTCTGCCCGCATACCACCTGGACCATTGCTCACTCAACACGTTCTTTTTCATTTTTCCCCTTTTAGACTTAAATATCAGTAAAGATACAAGGTTATCAATGTTCTAAGAAATAAAAAATATTTCGATGTGTTTTTTATATATGTTTTCCAGTATATATGAAACACATTTTTTTCATAGTTACAATTTCAATAGCTTATCACACCTGAATTCATCTCATGTACTACCAGTGGTGTGCATACCACATTTGGAGAAATACTGCCTTGTAACACCCCGGCAAGGTGAGTTTGTTATCCCCACTATGGAAATGGGGAACTAGAAGCTCAGGGAGGTTAAGTCATTTACCCGAAGCCTCACAGTTAAGAAGTGATGGAGCAGGGATTTGAACCAAGGTATAAGTTTCTTATTCTGAAAATCTGAAATGCTTCACAGCCCCAAGCATTTTGAGTACCAACATGATGCTCTAAGAAAATGCAGATTAGAGCATTTTCAGATCAGAGATGCTGAATTGGCATGTATAATGTAAATATCCCCCAATTCAAAATCGGAAGCACTTCTGGTCTCAGACATTTAGGATGAGGAATGATGAACTTGGACCTTCCCCTTATGGTGCTGTCTCTGATAGTACAGGCAACTTGCTGAGGGCTTGGAACCAACAGGGGTTGACCAGGGAGATTTCAAGGTGAGAGGGAGCCTCCATATTTACCACCCATACCTGAATGGATGAGAACAGAGCTCAGTGTAGTTCTCAGCCCCTCCTGAGCAGCTGGGACTATAGTCATGCACCCCCACACCAGGCAACATATCCCTATCTCTACTGTGATCCTCTGTAGGCTAAACTGCTAGGGAAATGTGAGTAGTTATTATTAGTGCTGCTGATAAATAAGAGCCCACCATTGCCTCTAATGCTGATCGATGGAAGAAAGTGATGGCAGAGGACAGGGGACCCATTCAGACCTATCCATCCCACATCCATCCAACCACCACCCACCTTTGCATCTACCTATCCATTCACTCACCCATTTATCCACCTACTCTCCTACTCACCTATTTATTCATCTACCTTCTATCTATCCGCCCACCCACATGCACCCACCCACTGAGCATTTGCTCTGGGCCACACTGTTGTAGGTGCTGGGAATCAGGGGCAAACAGGATAGGGTCTTTCACTAACAGAGCTCACATTCTTCTTTCTTGAGTTTTCCCCCTAAATTAAATGGCCAAGTGATCCTTATCAATGTAAGATCTGGTCAAGAAATAGGCCAGTGGGGGTACGTGCTGGGTAAGAGGGTCGTTGGAGGATCTGGTTTTGCAATGAGGAGCCAAAATGCTCTTTGAAGGGAGAGCTGTTTCTTTGTTTCTTTTTGGAGACACGGTCTTACTTTGTTGCTCATACATGAGAGCAATGGTGTGATTATAGCTCACTGCAACTGCAAACTCCTGGGCTCAAGGAATCCTCCTGCCACAGCCTCCTGAGTAGCTGGGAACTACAGCTGTTCACCACCATACTCAGCTAATTTTTTTATTTCTTTTTGGAGACAGGGTCTCACTGTATTGCTCAGGCTGGTCTCGAACTTCCCACCTCAAGCAATCCTCCTGCCTTGGCCCCTGCAAATCGCTACAGTTACAGATGTTGAGCCACTGTACCTGGCCCTGTTTCTATTTCAGAAGCCTCCAACTGCTCCAAGCCATGAGCTGAGGACAAGGCAGAGGCTGTGATCCTGCAGACAAGTTGCTGAAGGCAGGTGGGGGGATGAGGGCTGGTGTGCAGAGACCTTAAATCTGTGACTTTGAGCCCTCACACAGTTTTTTAACCACACACACAAAAACATGCAGATCCATCCCCAAACCATCCTGTAAGCTGATGCTGTCTGGATGCAAATGAGCTCCTCAGCCTGCAGGTGTGTAAACAGATGCTGGGCAGCCACCTGTCAGAGAGGGAGCTGTCAGGAGGCTGCAGCTCTGGGTGGGTGGTCTTGGCAGTCCCAATCAACACTAAGATTCCGGGAGCTGGGCAGCTGTTTTCTCATTATAGACACACAGGCACAGTGGGCACACCCACTGCTCCTTTCCTGGAGGCTGGCCTGGTGCCCATTCCCTCCTTCCTTTCCTGCCATCCCTGGGCCAGCTCAGGACCAGCTGCATGGCCTTCCAGGCACCTGAGCTGGAGACAGCAGTTTGGCAGGAGCAGAGAGGACTATGCAGTCTCTGGCTCCTGCTTCAGACAGAGTGCTGAGTACCATGGTGCCCCAGTGACTGGGCCCATGGAAGGCCTCGCCTGATGCCCACCTGGGAGAGTCCCTAGGCAAGCCTCTCCCTCTAGGTGTAGTCCTCAGCCAGTTTACACCGGGTGTGGAGGGAGAGATCTGATATTGACTGTGCTGGGTTCCCCAGCGAAGGGACCCTGGGCAAGTCATATCACTTCTATAAGCACCATTTCTGCTTCTTTACAGAGTTTTACACTTGCTTTACCTTGGGTTTTAATGGGCAATGCACAGCCCCCATACCCACCAAGGGCTCAGTAAAGGTGGAATGATGAGTCTCCGACCCTTATGCTAGGCTGGAAGGAGCTGGGTGTGGCAGGGACTGGGGTTGGGGAGTAGATTAGTGAGTCCTTGAGGAGTCTGTCTACTGACTTCTCAACCTTATAGCTGCCCAGGGCTTTGAGTTGCTATATACTGCTGCTGGCTCAGCCATCTCTGGGAAGGGCACTCTTGTGAGCCTGTTTTATAGGGAAGGAATCTAAATAACTTGACCAAGGCCCCACTGTTAGGAAGTGCTAAAATTGAGGTTCAAAGTCAGGATTAATTCTAAATTCAAACCTCCTATAATGCTGTCTATGCCAGTGGTGCTCATGGGTCAACCGGGTGCCCCTTTCTGACACATCTTAGCCAGTGTCTTCTGGAAATAAAGCAAATAAAGTCTAAAGCCAGTGCATTTCAAACTGTGGATTCCTGGAGGTTTAGGGATGAGCAGCACTGAAGGCTCTGTTTTTTTTTTTTAATAGCCCCATCCCTAAATCAGAATGGCTTTATTTCTTCTTGACTTTTTAAAAAATTGTAGTCTTTGGTAAAATGTCAGTGGGAAAACGGCTCCACTGCTACAAAAGAAGAGAAAGAAATAGAAAAAATGACTGCCTGTGTTCACTCTAAAAGAAATGTTCATTCTGTAGTCCCCGGTAATTAGTCTCCTGGAGAGATATTTAGGGACTTCGGAGGAAAGAAGGGGGCTCTGAGAGTCTTCCTCATTTGCCACTGGGTCAGACTGAAACAAGTAGTAGGAGGAGAGTGTTGTGGGTGTCCTGCCTGGGGCAGGTGTGACCACAGGCCTTGGCCAGAGTGGCCTGTGGCCCTTTATCTGCTTTTACCTTTAATAAGAGTGGCGGATGCACGCGTGTTAGCAGGGGCCAGGCATTGAGCTACCTTATGCTAAGCATCCTCTCATTTAACTCTCAACCCCCCCAGGTGAGAGGCATAATTTTTTTCTCCATTTTAGAAATAAAAGACATAAAGCTCAGAGACTTAAGGTGCCCGGCCCAAAGACTTAAAGTGGAAGTGGTGGAAACAGGACTGGTCTCCTGAGCCCCAGGACCCCGTGCAGCTGGGAAGAAGGTAATTGCAGGGGGTGGTCATTCATCCAGGTGAGAGCCCCAGGTGCGAGGCGCTCTCACCTGAATGCTGCGTGGGAACCACCAGGTGGCGACAGAGCCTCACAGGAACAAAGTGCCTGGGAGCTCCGGCTGCAGCTGAGCAGGCTGAGCCCTCACACTTCACTGCAGCAACCCCTACTCCTGTAGCAAGGTGGGGGGAGTGGCCTCCACTTTCTCCTGGCCTGGCCTTCACACCCCAGAGCCAGCACGGTGGGAGAGCCGGTTTTGGTCAAAGCCTGACCTGGATTTAAATCTCAGCTCTGCCACTTCCTGGCTTCTAGCAGCATCAGGCTTCTCATCCCTAAAATAGGAGTGATGATGCCTCCTTGGGGCCCATGGAGAGGATCGCACGACACAAAGACCTTGGCAGTGGATAGGACTGTGGTAATTAGGACTCAGGAAGCAGGCACTGTGCTAAACAGAGCTCCCACATGATGTTTGAAAATGGCTAACATTTAAAAGCAGATATTTCACATAGAAACCCCAAACCTCCAGCTTCCCTTGATAACCTGCATTCCCATATGGCAGTGTCTGGAGCTGGAGCTGAGGTCTGCTGCCCCTTTGGTGGGGCCTGTACCCTCTGGCTTCTACAATCCCCACCACTCCCTATAGGGCCCTCAGCCCACTACCCACATCTGTGGCCTATGTGGCTGCGTTGCCTTGCTGGCAGGTGGGACTGGCCTTTGACAAGCCTCAGTCCCAAGGAATAGTGAAGTCTGTCCCCATTCTGGGACAAGGGCCCCAGGGTCTTAGGTGGGCTATTTTGTGTATTTCCCCTCGGGCCTGGAGTGGAATCCTGAGGTGCCGTCATCACTATCTGAGACTTTAGCTGGGCAGCTGAACAAAGTCAGACGCAGACAGGAGGGAGGCCACAGAATCTAGGCTGTAAATCTCTGCTGGGACCCAGACTGCTTCTCCTCACTCTGAGGGCTGGTCAGTGGCCTTGGCAGGCCTCAGCAGGCAGAAGGCTGCAGGTGGCAACACCCCCAATCAATGAGCTTTGATTTGGGACCATGACCTGGCCCTGACGCCGAGGAGGTCTTCCTGGGTAGCTAGAGGTCACCAGAGTGATGATGAGGAAATCTCATGTTTTGTCTGGAATGGCCTCCTGACCCACCTCAGCTGCTGGTCAGCTCAGCCCATGCCTCTGCTAAGCCTCCCACCCTCAGCCTGGCCTCCAGGCATGCTGGTAGGCTCTCCTCCCTGGGGCTGCCTCACTGCTCAGCCGTGGAAATACTCCTACATCACAGGTCAAGCCTCAGCTCAAACATTGCCTCTTCCACTAGGGAGCCTTCCCTGCTCCTCCAAATAAAAATACTTGCTCCAGCTTCAGTGTGCTCACAGTGCGTCTCCAGCATCTCCACTGAGAACTGTTTTATTCTGCTGTGTAACCGCTGCTTGCTTTCACGTGTGGACTATGTTTACCTCTGTGTTCCCTGTACCCGGCCCAGACAAGGTGCCTGACAGATGTCTGGTGAGTGAGAGAGCGAGCACACTACCAGGGCAGAAACAGGGCTGCCTCGGAGGAAAGGGTGGAAGCAAAACCACGCTTAACATGGGACTTCTGGAGACTTTGGGCTGAATGAAAGGCACTAAAGATCTGTCACGGGCTCAGCATGAGGACCCAGGCATCCCTCATTTGGTCCCCTCCCACAGCTAAGGCAGGGTGTGGCATGTTCCCAGGGCCACCTGTGACACCTCACGACTACTTGACAGGAGCTGCAGGACAGCACAGGGCTCCCAAATTCCTACCACCAGCATCAACCCTTTACCACGTCACCACTCCCAATAGCTAACGTCAGCCTAAAAGAAAGGCGGGGCTTGGCTCAGAGAAGGCCCCATACTCAGGACACGGCCCAGCAGTTTCCAAGAGCTTGGCTTTCACCTGTCCTGGATGTGCCCACGTAAAGGCTCAATTTGTCAAGTACTTTCTTTTTTTTTTTTCAGTTTTTGGCGGGGGCTGGGTTTGAACCCACCACCTCCGGCATATGGGGCTGGCGGCCGGTGCCTTACTCCTTTGAGCCACAGGCACCGCCCTGTCAAGTACTTTCTTAAATATTATTTCAGTCCTCAAAGAATGCCTCAGGAAGGAGGTATATCCTGGTATTACCCACAGTTTACAGGGGGGAAGCCGAAGCACAAAGAGACTGACTTTGTTCCCTCCAACCCTGTGGGGCACTTTTGTCTCTGTGCATTTAATATTCTTAAGTTCAATATACAACTTTGATGGAATAAAAGATTTAGTTAATGGGGATAAAAAGGTCTGAAAATCACTGCTCTTCCCCAACCCTGTGAAATACGCTCTTGCTTCCAAAGGTCAAAGTGTGGCCTTCTGTGGTGCCATGGCTTCCTTGGGGTTAGCTCCTGATCCACTGGTGGTTTCACACCATTTTAGGTGTAACACAGAGAGGCATTTCCAAAATTTAGTAGCTATTTTTATAACCAAATTAAATTATTTTAATAGTTATTTAGTATTTATTTTACTGAGAAGTGGGGGGAAAAAATCTAATGTATAAAACTAGCATACCTGTGAGTCCCCAGAGACTAAATTCAAAAAGCGAGCAGGTTGGAAGCTGATGTGAGATGGCAGATGAAGTAACAGCACAGCTGCCACACAGATCATACACAATTCAGGGTGACTCTTGGAAAGTCACCTAAGGAGCAGTCCTGCTCCCTTGGTCCTCTCCAGTCCTCTCCCTTGAGCTACATGCTAATCGTCCCCTGTTGTCTTTCTTAAACTAATAAAAGATTAGGATGACATTTTGAAAAGGGCATCTCATTAAGCAGCTCTGTCCCCACTGCAGCACCCGGCTCCATGCGCAGTAGCCGGCTGGCCATTTATCTTATGGTGATGAGGTGTCATCTTCCTGCTCCCCCCCATTTCGGGGGCCTGCTGTCCTCTCCTCTCCTGCCACTTCAACATCCCCCTGCCCTTGCACACTCTGTGCAAGGAGGAAGTGTGAATGTGTGTGTGTGAGTTTGGGGAGAAATGGGGGCTAGGAGACAGGACACCAGAGTCACCTGGCATCTTCTTGCAGGGCCAGATGGCAGGAAGATATGGAGGCACAAGAGATAGGTGGGCAGGTCCTCACCTGTACACCGTGGTTGGAGGGGAACTCAGGCTGTCATAGACCAGCCTCACGTGGCCCTGGTACAGCTCCAGCGCCAGGGGGTCATTGTCTCCCTTGTAGAGAAGGATGCCATTGTCCTTGTCAGTGGCCACCTGGAGAGAGTAACCAGGACATGTGTCAGGGCTTACCTGAGGCCAAACCTCCACTGATCCCCCCTCACAGGACTCTGCCCCAGGTGGTGGCTTCTGAGTCAGTGTTTGTGAGTTGGATGGGGGGGGGGTCTGAATTCATGTTTATCTTTCCTCCTCCACCTAGTTTGTGAGTCCCCAGAAGGCAAGGCCTAGATTCATACTTCCGTAAATGCCGACTACGCACACCACTCCCACAGATATTTATTGAGAGCCTACCAAGCACCATTAAGTTCTTATATTTATGTCAGAAGGCCCAAGCTCTAATCTGTCCTCTCCCACAGGAGCACACTGTAGTCGTACACAAGTCCCTGCTCCTGGGACCTCAGTCTCTCTGCATAATAGTTATCAACAAAATGCTAATTCATCCATCTAATTCACTGTTTACAATGAATTAAGCACTTTATTAAGAATCATTTGGGGAATTTTAAAAAAATTCCATTGTCTGGGTCAGGCACAGTGGCTCATGCCTGTAATCCTAGCACTCTGGGAGGCTGCATGAGCTCAGGAGTTTGAGATTAGTCTGAGAAAAAGTAAGACACTGTCTTTACTAAAAATAGAAAAACTAGCCAGGCATCATGGTGTGCACCTGTAGTCCCAGCTACTCCAGAGGCTGAAGATTACTTGAACCTAGGAGTTTGAGGCTGCTGTGAGCTAGACTGAGGCCATGGCACTCTAGCCTGGGTGATATTGCAAAACTATTGTCTCAAAAAAAAAAAAATACACTCCAGACCCCAGACCAAGTCCACATGAATTCCTCAGGGATAGGACATAGGCAAAGACAATTTAAAAAGGTCTGCAGGTAATTTTAAAGAATTGCCAAGGCCGAGGGACACTGGTTTCAGAAGATGCTGCCTACAAGGTACTCATTTGCTAGTCACCTGGCTGCAGGGATGAGATTCTCAGATTGGTCCATGGGCTCCCATTGCCAGCATGTCTGGCCTGAGAATAGGCAGCGAAGGAGGTAGGTGTGGTAGGATATCTAGATGTTGGGGGCCCTGGGTGTACCCTGGCTAGCTAGGGCTCAATAATCAGGTCCCGGGGTGGGTGGGGCTGAGAGAGGAAGGCAGGAGGGAGTGGTGGCCAGCAAGGCTTCCTTCTCACTTGTGCCACAGAGGCCTATCCCCTGGGCTGTAAGCCCCACGGGAGGAAGCAGTTTGAACTTGTGCATTTCTGTACCCCAGTGCCCACAACAGTGCCTAGCAGGCACAGGAGCTCAACAGGTCTTGGTTGGATGAGTAGTCTCTCCAGAAGCTCCATAACCCAAAGAAGGGCAAATCCCCAGTTAGTGCCCAGCAGCACTGGGAAGCGTCCAGCCCAAGTGGCAGGGGCCACTGGCTGGCCCATACCCTCTAGCTGTGTCTAGAGGTCCTCCTCCATAGCAAGCCTACTGCCAGTGGCCTGTTCTTTCTCCATCACACACATTCCCTGTCATCCCCTCAGGCCCTAGAATAACATTTAGGCTGCCCAGAAATGCAGTTAGGAGTAAATGTCATCAGGTCCATATTATTCTGACTGGAAACTGTCAGAAAATTACTCAGTTCATACTAATTTTCTGTTCCCCAAAATGTTCTGTTTATTTGCACCTCTGTACCATACTGATTTCTCAGGCTTGAGAGTCCCGCTCCCACTTGTCTCCCTGTCCCCTCAGTCGTGCACACATCAACCCTGCATCAGGCAAGCTCCTATTCAGCCTTCAGCTCTCAGCTTAGTCCCCACTGCCTCTGAGGAGCCTTCCCCTATTCTGAGCAGGCTGAGATCACAGCCCAGCCTATGAGCTCCCACAGCACCCAGAGCTGTCACTAGTCCTTTCCTCACCATTTTGCCCAAGATAAAGGCTTCACTTGTCTTTTCTATCATTGAATCCCAATTACTGAGCAGAGTGTCTGGCATCTAATAGTTGAATGAGTATTTTCTAGAGGAATGAGTGAATGAGGCTGGAAGTAGGGGTGCTGTTTGCAGTGAGAGCTGGTCAGGAGTTATCTATAGAACTCTTTGGACAGAGCTGGTCCACATGCCCTCAAGCTGAGTGTTGTCCTTGGGGATGGAGAAGAGTGGGTCTGCTAAAACCTGGGGCATCTCAGCTATTCTGATCAATCAGAGCTTGGGGGCATGCGGAGGTCCTTCAAAAGGCAGGGTGGGGGTGGGGGAGCTCACCTGCAGGGAGATGTTGGCCTGGGGGCGGACCTTGGCAGAGGCCAGTTCCACATAGGAGTCCTTGCCCACAAAGTTGACAGTGATGAGCTTCTCACACCTGGGGCCAGCGAAACCCGGGGGACAGCGGCAGGTAGGTTCCTGTTGCACCACGATGCACTGGGCTCCGTTCTGGCACTCATACTGGTCACAGGGGCTGGTCTGTAGCAGGACCATGGGTGGGGGGTTCTCACAGAAGAGCCCACTAGAAGAAGGGGTGAAGAATGGGGGAGGAAGGATGGGAGAACAGTTAAGAGGATTCACAGTTATTTATTTAGGCCAAAGAACCTCTGACAGAGAGGTGGAGTGACATGGGACCTGAAATTAGGTCTAGGGTCTCATTCAGCCCTGCCACTGATGGCAAGTTCTCTTCCTTCTCTGAGTCCCCGTCTTCCCATTTTTAAAATAATGGAGTTGGGCCAGGCATGGCTGAGTACCTACAGTTACAGTTAGGAAGATCACTTGAACCCAAGAGTTTGAGTTCAGCCTGGGCAACACAGTCAGACCCCATGTTTAAGGAAAAAAAGTATTGAAAGTATTAATATAATAACAGAGCTGAACTAGATAGAGTACAGGTCCTCAAATTTTAGTGTCATCAGAAGTGCCTGGGGTATATCTGTTAGAAGTGCAGATCCCAATCCACATTCAGACGAATGAATAAACCAAATGTTGTACATGCCCATCCAATGGAACTATTGTCCAGCCTTAAAAAGGAAAGACATTCTGACACATGCTATAACACGGATGAACCTGAGAGCATCACGCTAAGCGAAATAAGCCAGTCACAAAGGACAAGTCCTGTTGGATTCTACTTACAGGACGTACCTAAAATAGTCGAAATTTTAGAGATAGAAAGTAAGATAGAATTTACCAGAGCCTGTAGGGAGGGAACGGGGAGTTCTTGTGTAATGGGTACAGAGTTTCACTTTCGCAAAATGAAAAAGCTCTGGAGATGGGTGACTGTATGCACTGAATGCACTTAGTATTATTGAACAGCGTCCTTAAAAAAGGGGGTAAGATGGTAAATTTTATGTTGCATATATTTTATCACAATTTTTATAAAAGGGCAAACTCCCAGCCCCTGTTACCCAATCCTCAATTTTAATTCAGTACCTCTGGGGTGGGGCTCTGATCCCCATCTTTCTGCCACTGGGGCAGCTTAATGTTCATGTTCTCTAGCCTAGAAAGGAGATTCTGGCCAACAGAGTCACACAGCTGCCCCTGCCCTACAAGCTGGGCTTCTAAATGGTGGCATCTTCCATTAAGAGGAACCACACCCAGGCTTGACGTCACATGAGCTAGGACCTTAGCCCAACTTCCATATGGAGTTGCCCTGGGTAGCACTTCTCCCCATCTCAAAATGGGACTAACAACACCCACTCTGCACTGTAGGGGCTGAAACGGACCAGGAGGAATGAAGTTGCCACCTACAATCAGCGCTGGGGCTGCCTGGACTTGGGTGTCTATCCCGCTGCTGAAGCTCAGCAGTCCCAACCCCTGCCCCTGGTCCAGGCTGTCTTCCTCCTGCAGTGCCTTCGGCCATACCTGAAGCCCTGGGGGCAGATGCACGTGTAGCCATTGACCGCGTCTGCGCACTGGGCCCCATGGCGGCACTTGTGGGCCACGCAGTCATCGTTGTCTATCTCACAGAGCTTCCCGCTGTAGCCAGGGACACATTCACACCTGGAACACAGGCAGAGAGAGGCTGTTCCTCAGGGTGGGCCAGCTTCCAGGTGGTCATGCTCATGCCCCCACACCCCACCCGCAGCAGGTGGCATCTCCCTCTCTATCTAAATTCCCTAAGGCACTGCAAAGCCTGGCTGCACATCATGTTCTCCTGGCCGCCCACAGTTGGTCCCTGAAGTCAGTGCTTGTCCATTGTGTGTATGTGTGTGTGAGTGCGTGTTTGTGTGTTGTGTGGGGCAGTCTTGTTTTCAGGCTAGATCTACCACTTTCTGCATGGCACTGGTGTTTGGTTCCTCTTTGTGCCAGCCACTGTGCCAAGCAGCTTTCATTGCGGGAAACCACCAGGAAGGGAGGGTCTTCTTCACACAAGGAAAAAGCAGAGCACAGAGAGCTCTGCAAAGTGCCCCCTGCCTCCCCTCCCCCCCCCCCCGGAGTGATAATATTTAGTTTCTGCTTACTGTGTCGGTTACTATTCTAAGTGGATCAGTCACTCATTACCTGGAGAGTGTTTCAGTTGCATCTTGAAATGCTATTAATGATAAATAAGTCTGCCCCATATGGTTGCTTTAAAAATGAAATGATATGCTCTGTAGAGTGCACTGGATAAACATTGAGTAAACAGTCGATATGATATGTAGAAGACGGTAATGATGATGAAGAGGAAAATGATGCTGTTTGCACTCCCCTTGATTTTGTTTTATTGCCTATTCATTTCCCCCAGAGATTTGCACTGGGATAAGAAGGGCACAGTTCTTATGCCTTAATAAATGGCTCATATTCCCCAGGCCGGAGGATGGGAGCTGCTGTCCCAGCCCAGGCCCTGCACGCTGATCCAGCCCCTCCCTGAAGAGCAATGTGTCCGCAACTCCATCCCTATCCCTGCTAGCCCAGGCTTGAAATCTGGCCAGAGAAAGCTGCTCTGGCTGAAACCTGGTGTCCCTGAGTATGTGGGCCAGAACACGCATCTCTGAGCTCCTCTGTCTGGGTGACACTAAACCACAATCCCAGGATAGAAACAGACCTGAGAGTGGCAAGGGGCTAAATTATCTGCTTACTGGCTCTTCTGCCTCCAAAAAAGCCCTTGTGGCTCTCTGAGCCCACTAGCTGAATTCTGCTGGGCAGAGTAAAAATAATGGCCACAACCTATCCAAGTCAGAGGAGCAGGTGGCACAGGCAGGAGGAGGTGGCACAGGTGTGGGGGTGTGTGGAGCGAGGAGCCAGAGCTCTGAATGCTTAGGTTGTCTCAGAAGGAGTCTGACTGGGGAGAAATCCAAGCAAAGGGATGGTCCTCCCTCCTCTTTGTGAATAGATAGACGTGGGTGAAATCCAGAAGCAGATCCTAGCATCACAGGGGTGGGCACAGCATGGTGCAGGCTATAGATGGCTAAGTGAGACACTGAGAGGCTAGGGTGCCCCTGAGGGGGGCAAGTTCCAAATTTGATTATTTACTGGGTCTGTACTCAAAACTATGCAATCTAGTAAGATCTGACCAATTTATCTTTACCTAGTTGACTGGCAAATTTGAAACATGTGACCCATAGTTTTGCCAGAATTTGCAAACTTAAACATCACAGCCCACATTCAGCCACAGTCTTTTTTTTTTTTTTTTTCATTTCAGGTTAATGTGAAGGTGCAAACATCTAGGTCACAGTATTTGAATTTGGTAGATAGAGTCCATCTTGTAGTTGTGTCCTGCACCCAACATGTGGGCCTTATACTCCTACATTGTGCCAATTATGTGGGAGCACACCAATTCCCCCCACCCCTCACCCACTCGCTCTCCTCCCAACTTGAATAGAATTTTAATCCTATGTGGGTGTGTATTAGATCATCTACTACTGGCTTCATATTAGTATTGAGTATGTTGGATATTTGCTTTATCATTCTTGTCATCCTTTACTAAGAACAATGCGTGTAAACTTGTAAAGTCTCCATCTTTCTTACGGCTGAATAGTATTCCATGGTATACATATACCATAGTTTGTTAATCCATTCCTAAGTTGATGGGCATTTAGGTTGTTTCAACATCTTGGTGATTGTAAATTGAACTGCAATAAACAATCTAGTGCAAATGTCTTTATGATAAAATGATTTTTTTTTCTTTCTGGGTAGATGCCTTGTAGTGGGACTGTAGGGTCAAATGGGAAGTCTAATTTGAGTTCTTTAAGGATTCTCCATACTTCTTTCCAAAGAGGCTGTATGAGTTTGCAGTCCTGCCAATAGTGTAAAGTGATCCCCTTTCCATATCCATGCCAGCATCAGCAACTTTGGGACTTTGTGATGTGGGCTAATCTTACTGGAGTTAAGTGATATCTCAGGGTAATTTTGATTTGCATTTCTCTGATGACTAGGGATGATGAGCACCTTTTCATGTTTGTTAGCCATTCATTCCTCTGTCTTCCTCAGAGAAGGTTCTGTTCATGTCTCTTGCCCAGTGATTGATGGGATTGTTAGGTCTTTTTTTGTTAATTGATTTAAGTCCTCTGTAGATGCTAGTTATCAAGCCTTTCAGATTAGCAATATGCAAATATATTTTCCCATTCTGAGGATTGTCTATTTGCTTTAATTATTGTGTTCTTAGCTATGTAGAAGCTTTTCAGTTTAATTAGATCCCACTTGTTTATTTTTGTTGTTGTTGCAATTGCTACTGAAGTCTTCTTCATAAAATTTTTCCCCAGGCTAACATCCTCAAGAGTTTTTCCCACATTTTCTTTAGGACTGTTATCATTTCATGTCTTAGGTTTAAGTCTTTTGTCCATCTTTAGTCAATTTTTGTAAGTGGTGAAAGGTGCAGGTCCAGTTTCAGTCTTACATGTGGTTATCCAGTTCTCTCAGAACCATTTATTGAATAGGGAATCTTTTCCCCAGTTTATGTTTTTGTTTGGTTTATCAAAGATCAGATGGCTATAAGAGACTAGTTTTTGTCTCTTGGTTTTCTATTTGGTTCCATATGTCTATGTCTCTATTTTTGTGCCAATACTATGCTGTTTTGATTGTTAGGGACTTGTAATATAGCCTAAAGTCAGGTAGAGTGATGCCTCTGGATTTGTTTTGATTATTAAAAATTGCCTTGACTATACAGAATTTTTTCTGGTTCCATATGAAATGAAGGACTATTTTTTCAGTTCTTCAAAGTATGATGTTGGTATTTTAAAGGGGATTGCATTAAATCTGTAGATTGCTTTGGATAGTATAGATATTTTAACAATGTTGATTCTTCCCACCCAAGAGCATGGTATATTTTTCTATTTGTTAATGTCTTTTGCTGTTTCTTTTCTTAGAATTTCATAATTCTCTTTGTAGAGGTCCTTCATTTCTTTTGTTAGCTAGGTATTTCATTTTCTTTGATGCTACTGTGAAGGTAACTATGTCTTTGATTAGTTTCTCAACTTGGATATTACTGGTATATACAAAGGCCACTGATTTGTGGACACTGATTTTATACCCTGAGACATTACTGTATTTCTTAATCACTTCCAGGAGTCTTATGGTTGAGTCTCTGGGGTTCTCTTAAGTACAGGATCATATTATCAGCAAAGAGTGAGAGTTTGACCTCCTCTGCTCCCATTTGGATGCCCTTTATATCCTTTTCTTGCCTGATTGCATTGGCTAGAACTTCTAGCACTAAGTTGAATAGTAGAGGAGATCCTTCTCTGGTTCTGGTTCTAAGTAGAAAAGCTTTCAGTTTTACTACATTCTATATGATATTAGATCAGTCAGACTTAGAAAAGTGCCACCTAAGCCTATATTCTTAAATGTTCTTGTTAGAAGAGGATGCTGAATTTTATTAAGTGCTTTTTCTGCATCTATTGAGAGGATCATATGGTCTCTGTTTTTGCTTTTATTGATATGGTGAATTACATTTGTAGATTTGTGCATGTTAACCATCCTTGCACACCTGGGATGAAGTCTACTTGATTGTGATGTACAAATTTTAAAATGTGTACCTGTAGGTTTTTATTAAGTATGTTATTGAGTAAAAAATATTTTATTGAGTATTTTTGCATCTATATTTATTAGTGAAATTGGTTTGTAGTTCTACTTTTATTGAGATTTTATTGAGTATTTTTGCATCTATATTTATTAGTGAAAGATTTTATTGAGTATTTTTGCATCTATATTTATTAGTGAAATTGGTTTGTAGTTCTACTTTTTAGTTGGGTCCTTTCCTGGTTTTGGTATCAGGGTGATGAGATTTTATTGAGTATTTTTGCATCTATATTTATTAGTGAAATTGGTTTGTAGTTTTTAGTTCGGTCCTTTCCTGATTTTGGTATCAGGGTGATGTTTGCTTTACAGAATGTGTTGGGTAAGGTTCCTTCCTTCTCAATGTTTTGGAATAGGTTCTGCAGTAGAGGTATCAGCTTTTCTTTGAAGGTTTGATAGAATTCTGGTGTGAAGCCATCTGCTCCAGGGCTTTATTAGTTGGAAGATTTTTTATTGTTTCTTTAATCTCAGTGCTTGATACTGGTCTGTTCAAGAGATTTATTTCTTCTTGGTTAAGTCTAGGGAAAGGATACGATTCCAGGTATTGGTCCATCTCTTCCACACTGTCAAATTTCTGGGCATAGAGTATCTTGTAGTAGTCAGAGATAATCTCTTGTATCTCTGTGATATCTGTTATTTCTCTTTTATTGTTTCTGATTGCAGTTAGTAGCAATTTTACTTTCCTGTTTCTAGTTAATCTGGCCAAATGTTTATCAATTTTGTTTATCTTTTCAATGAACCAACTTTTTCCCCATTACTTTTCTGAATGATTCTTTTGTTTTCATATTTAATTTTGGTTATTTCTTTTCTTCTCTTAGATTTGGGATTAGATTTCTCTTCCTTTTCCATTTCCTTCAGATGATTCATTAGGTTGTTGATATGCTCTATTTCTGTTTTTCATATGTAGGCATCTAATGTGATAAATTTCCCTCTGAGGACTGCTTTTGCAGTATCTCACAGGTTTTAGTAACTTGTAGCTTCATTGTTATGTTTGAAAAGTTTTCTCCTTTATCTCATCCTTGACCCAACTGTAATTCAGCATAAGGTTGTTGAATTTCCATGCCTTTGTGTGGGGATGACAGTTTTTGTTAGAGTTGAGTTCCTCCTTAAGTATTTTGTGGTCTGAGAAGATACAAAGTATAATTTCAATTATTTTAATTTCATTGAGGTTTTATTTGTATCTTAGGATATGATCTATTTTGAAGTATGTTTTATGGGCTGACAAGAGGAATGTATATTCCTTAGCTTTGAGATGGTGTGTTCTGTATATGTCTGTTAAGCCCATTTGTTATAGGGGCACATTTAAGTCCCTTGTATCTTTGTTTACTTTCTGGTTAGAGGATCTCTCCAGTTCTGCCAGGGTGTTAACATCCGTAGCTATTATAGTGTTATTGCTCAGACCAATCAAGTTCTGTTTCATAAATCTGGGAGAATTTAGGTTGGGTGCATAAATATTTAGAATTGAAATGTCCTCTTGTTGTGTTGCTCCCTCAACCAGGATGAAATGACCATCTTTGGCTTTCTTAACTTTAGTTGCTTTCCAGTCCACTTGGATCTGAAAATAGGATTGCAACCCCTCCTTCCTTCTGATTTTCATTTGCCTGAAATATTGTTTTCCAATTCTTCACCCTGAATCTTGTTTTGTCCTTCAAGCTAGGTGTGTTTCTTGGAGATAACATATGAATGGCTTGTGCTTTTTTATCCAATCAGCCAGCCTGTGCCTCTTCAGTGGAGAATTCAAGCCATTAACATTTATTGAGAGAATTGCTAAGTGTGGTTGAGTTCCATTATTTTGTGAAAGACCATCGCTTAGTTTTATCCTTTGTGCCACTGTAGAAGCTGGGCTCTGTCCTTTAGTTTCTGGGTGTTTGCTTTATTAGTGTTTCATTGTGATGGTCAGTATGGAGAATAGGTCTAAGTATTTCCTTAGCTGGCCTTGTTGTGGGAAATTTTCTCAATGTTTGCATATCAGTAAAGGATTTGATTTCCTCATTGATTTTGAAGTTAAGTTTAGCAGGATACAGAATTCTGGGCTAAAAATTGCCTTATTTAAGGAGTTTAAAGGTAGATGACCATTCTCTTTTGCCTTGGAAAGTTTCTGAAAAGTCTGCTTTCACACTGATGGATCTGTCCCTGTAGGCCAATTGGTGCTTACTCCTGGCTGCTTGCAGAATTTTTTCTTTCCTCTTGACTTTGGACAGGTTAATTATAATGTGTCCTGAAAATGCTGTGTTTGTGCTAAGATGACCCGGTGTCTGATATCTGTCTCAAAAAGGTGTGTCAGAATCTTTGGTGATACTTGGGAAATTTTCATTTATGATATCCTCCAGTAGGGTTTCCATTTCTTTGGAATGTTCCTTTTTCCCTTTAGGGATACCTATAATTTGTATGTTCAAACACTTTGTGAATTCCATAATTCTCTGAGCAAATGTTCTGCTTTCTCTCTCTTCTTTTCTGCCTCTTTAACTACCTGAGTTAGCTCATGAACTTTATCTTCTAGTTCTGAGTTATTTTCTTCTCCATGGTCTAATCTGTTGTTGACACTTTCTACTGCATCTTTAAGTTCCCTGACTGGCTCCTTTAATTTCTTAAACTTTACCATATCCTTTCTATATTCTTAAAATCTTTCACCCAGTTTTGATTCTGTTTCTCTACTTTCTTGTCAAGTCCCTTTATTGGCTTTACCTCCCATATTTTAAATTCCCTTTCTGTCATTTTCATTAATTCTTTATAGGTAGAGTCCTCTGAATAGTTGCCTCATGGTTCCTTGGGTGTGGGGGTTTCCTCTGTTTTCATTTTTCATATTGCCAGAATTTTTTTGTTGGTTCCTCCTCATGTGTGTTTTCTTCTTGTTCACTTCATCTACTTTTTCCTTCTCACTACCTCTTTGCTTTAAATCAGTGTTAACCATCCTAATGCCACAACCCTTTAATACAATTCCTCACGTTGTGGTGACCCCCAACCATAAAATTATTTTCGTTGCTACTTCATAACTGTAATTTTGCTACTGTTATGAATCGTAATGTAAATATCTGATATGCAGGATGTATTTTAATTGTTACAAAGGGGCTGCGACCTACAGGTTGAGAGTTGCTGCTTTAAATTATCTTATCTCAGAGCTTAGGTATTGAAGTAGCCTTTGGAATAAGGCCAAAAGGAAGAGAAGGGTAAAGAGTGAGGAAGGAGAAAAAAAAGAGATAGAGAAAAAATATAGGTGGGGTGAAAGAAAAGAATTGAAAAGAAGGAGAAAAGAAGGACAGAAGGAGAGAAAGAGAGTGACATGACAGGAGAAATGGTGGTGATAGGCAGGGTGCTATGAGGACACCTGCAAATCAAGGCCTTTAGGGGGCCTGGTTGGGTGGGTCCCTTGAAGTCAGGAGCTCTTTACCAGTCTGGGCAAAAGCAAGACCCAACCTCTGCCAAATATAGAAGAAAAAGGAAAAATGCTTAGCAGTATATCACAGTGGGGACCTACTAATACTGTCTTTCCAAAGGGCACAGCTAGAAGGACACTCTAGACCATGATCTTGTGACTTCCTTGAGCCAGACTAATGCTGTGACTCCCTAGCCAGACCAATTCATGACCCTGCAGAACTCAGAGGAAAGGAATAAAAATAACAGAAAATACAATAAAAATAGATGAAGAAAATTAAAAATACAAATTTTGATTATAAAATAAAGGAAAAAAAGGGGATCTCTTAGTTGTTATATGAGAAATTTATGTGGGAAAGATGAGAAAAGTAGAAAAGTCTCTGCCAAAGGAGAGAAAGGAGGAGTGAAGTAAAAAAAAAGAAAGAGGAAAGAATAAAAGGGTCTGAGAAACTGAAACAAAAATGGACAAACCCTTACTATTGAAGAAAGTAAAAATAAAAAAATAAAAATACAACCAGACAGAAAAAACAAAGCCCCAAACACCAACAACTATAACAATAAAAGATAAAAAAAAACCCCAAGAAAACAATTGTGAAAAGAAGCAAAAAAATGGAATATACTTATGTGTAAAAATACATGTATACTTATATATGTATACAGTATGTTGCCTGGACACCAGATGGCACTGTAGTGTTAGGTGCCAGAGAACACACATGAAATGGAAGTTGGAAGCCATTGTCTAGATGCAGAGGAGATTGGGTCCTGTCTTCCTGGCTTATTTGGCCTCAATCAGGGCCTGTTTGCTTCGTCAGCATTTAGTTCTGGTGTGATTGGGGTCCTAAAGCTCTTGCTTGCTTCCTCAGGAAGCACATCAAACAGTGCCCCTGACAGCAATGGGGCCTTCCTGGGGTGCAGGGTCCACTCTGGAGGATCATTGCCTGAGCTCAGCAAGTGTGCCAGAGCCAGACATGCACTAGAACCCCACAAACTGTTCCTCCAGTGCAACATTTCCACTGTGGCAGTGCCCAGTTAGCAGCCAAGCTGATGGGAGATTCACCCTGCCTGGTATTCAATCCCCTAACTCATTTAACCTGTTTAAACTGTTCACTGGAGCTTTTTAGTCCAAAATCAATAAGCTAGAGGACAGGCCTTTTCTGTCCTCAGACCGTATGAGGGCTGGTTGGCTAGCCCCTGCTTGTGTGCAAGCACTTATCTTCTGTGTCAGCTCTCCTCAGCTCCAAACCTCCTTACTGGCTCCTGGAGTCCACCACTGCTTCACCGTGCTCTGGGAGTGATGTCCCTGTGTAAGTTTCCCCAGGCAGGGGTGGCTGGAGCTCTAGCTCCCCTGTCTCACCATGAGCGGTTAGTAAGGAGCTGTGTCAATATTTTCCTGAAGCTGCTTGAAAAGCTCCACAAGTTGCTACAACTTAAGAATGCTATATCCTGCTCAGGAGCCTGAGGCAAGAGAATTGCCTAAGCCCAGGAGTTGGAGGTTGCTGTGAGCTGGGTGACACCACAGCACTCTACTAAGGGCCATAGAGTGAGACTCTGTCTCTATAAAATAAAAAAGAATGCTACATCCTGGACACCATAACTTATACCCTATAGTTCAACAATGTACAGCTAATCACTAATGAATGTTTGGATAAATGAATGAGAATTCTTGATATTACTGGCTGGCCGCCTGTCCCTGTGTAGAGATGGGGATTAGGTTCACCGAACTTTACCGTCAGAAGGCTAGTAATTGACTGTATGGCTTCTGTGATGACCCTGCATCCTCCTTACAGATATTTCTATACCTGGAGGTCACAAGGTGACAGAGGCTGCAGTAGAGACACCTGTACCTTCCAGAGTGAAGAAGCAGCAGTCCCACCAGAGTCTTTTTAAAAAGATGCATTGGGATTGCCCTTGTGGGGCATGTCACCCACATCTCACAGCCATACCTCTGCTGCTGAGTTAACCTGGCCCTGGGAGGCATTTGTGCTTGGGCCTCCCAAATTCCAGAAAGTACCTGCAGAGCATTCGAAGCTATTTGACTTTCTCCAGGGCAACCACAGCTGTCCAGTACTCACAGAATAATTTCTAACATTTTAAGCTAGTTAAGACCTCAAGGCTATCGATGAGGTATTTATTAGGAATAAAGAAAAGGAAGATATACTTTCAGCTTAAGTCTAGAGGCAAATGTGTTTACATTCTTTTGCTTTTTAATGCCACAGCCCTCTCCACACCAGTGGGGTCTCAAACTTTAACGTGCACATGGAACGCCCAGGGATCTTGTGAAAAGGCAACTTCTGATTCAAGGAGTATGGGTTGGGTGTCTAGAAATGAGTGCTGATAACAAGCTCTCAGGTAATCCTAATGGACCTCACTTCCAATAGCTATAGATCCAAAGATCTATACAGCATTACTTCATCAACCAAAGACAAGCAGCTGGTGATACCACCTACATTCCCCTATTGCTCTCAAATGTTTGCCTTTATCTTTCTTCTAGCTAAAGTGTAAGGTTTATGCATTTTAGTGTGTTGAGATTATTGATTCTGCACGAGGGGGAGTAACCAAGTGGTATCCTTGGTTCTAGGACATCTGGCATCTCAGGATTTAGCTGAGAAATCAGGCCCAGACTGATTTGCAACCCACCCCTCTCTATGTGCACAGGTAGGTGGCTAACTTCACTCACTGAGACCCAGAGAACACGCACAATTTCCATTTCCTAAGGTCATTAGTTGTTATGAATAATGGACCATGCCCAACACAGAATCAGTTCTTAGTACGTGCTAATCATTGTGATCTTTATTTTTGTTATTATTTTTGGTGTTTATAGGCAGGCACTATCTGCCTGTATCACTGAGATCTGCTTGTTAGAGCATACAGGATCTCCCAGGAGAAACATGTCCAGCTTGGGCAGTTTACCCTGACTGCAAATCTCCTGCTACAGGCTGCCATGGGATATGAGAGTTGTTTGGCGATGGGAAACAAGGGGATAATGTGACAAAATGTTGTATTGAAGAAGGAATTTTTGATTTAAGTGCATTTTAACAAAAAAAAACTAATACTACTGAGCTGGCCTGTAGCCCTCTCCAAGGTAATGTCTCCTGGAGACATTATGTATAAATAAAATATCTCAAAATTATGAAAGCTAGACTGGTATCATTTTTTCTTATATTGGCTTAGAATACAAGGGGGTTTGGTTACAATAGAGAGTGCGGTTTCTAGGAACAAGAGCCAGGGGATCATGATAACCTGGCTGCCTTAACCTTTGTACTCCTAACTCTAAACTTGAACCCCAGATCACCTCTGACCAGAGCTATTTCAAGCCAGCATCCTCTAGGCTTGCTGTCCACTCAGCCCAGCGGCCATTTATCTCCCCTTCATCTGGTTGTTCTCCCCATTCTTCATAGCTCCCATGCCCTGGTCACCACGGACTGCCTCTTGCTGGGTACAACACAAGCACTTTGTTTGCCAGTTGACTCTGCTCTGCTTTGGGTTCAAGTCTGCAGGTCACTTTCCTCCCCTTTGGCCCTTCACTCCACTCTGCTCCCTCACATTACCCAGTACTTGGTAAAAAGCAGCCTTAATCTGAAATCAAATGCTAGAGGGGGAGGTGGTCCTGGAAGACATCCTGCATCCATGCAGACATCCTGAGAGCTCACCTGGCACATCTCAGAGGAGGATGGGGGCAGATAAGGTGCATTGGAATGAGGTGGGTACACGTTGCTTCCTTTGGTCTCAGCAAAACTAGAGGCCCTAATATGCATCTTTTATTGTTCCTGATGATGAGCTGTGGGCTTGGGATGTCAAAATAAAAAAGGAAAACCTGAGAAAGGACATGCTCATGTCCCCCTGTTACCTTTACTTACTCTGGACTTTTCTCCCATCTGTGGGCTCTCCTTCCTTCTCTCAGCCCATCTAAATCCCAGCCCCCTTCAAGGGCCACCTCACATTCCACCTCTAGAGGGGGAGGGAAGCTTCTTTCTCTGCTCCAGAAGCTTATTCCTTCCTTAGAACTCCAGCAACACTCAGAGCCAGAATTACAGGGTCCCCAAATCCCTTCATTTTTTTTTTTTCTTTTGAGACAGAGCCTCAAGCTGTCCCCCTGGGTAGAGTGCCGTAGCATTACAGCTCACAGCAACCTCCAACTCCTGGGCTCAAGCGAGTCTCCTGCCTCCGCCTCCCAAGTAGCTGGGACCACAGGCGCCTGCCACAACGCCCTGCTATTTTTTGGTTGCAGCCGTCATTGTTGTTTGGCGGGTCCGGGCTGGGGATTTGAACCCGCCACCTTAGGTGTACGTGGCTGGCGCCTTAGCCGAGCCAATCCCTTCTTTTATAAATGTTCACTCTGTGTCCAACATTCCTCCCCTAGTTCTGTGGCAAGGGCCTTAGGAGAGGGAGAAAAAGCACTGTGGGGCAACAGTGAGAACCCAGGCTTCTAGATTCTAGGATTCTAAGAGTTTAGAAGTTTAAGTTTCAGAGATCCTACAACTGTAATAGTCCACAATTCTAAATTCCTAAGATTCTGTGAGTCTATCATGTCATCAGCCTTGAGCTTTCTATGATCCTGGGTTTCAATGAAGTCCTATGCTTTGCAGTAGAGACTTACAGTCTCAAACACCTCAGGATGTGAGAACTCTCTGCCCTGTGATTGAGAGCAGGGCAGACTCAGGGTGATGACAATTTCTGAACCCATCTGGACCTAGAGCTTCTACCCTCCATAGTCTGGTCAGCACTCTCTTTACCACAGGCATTAAGGCTGAGAACCAAGACCCTCACCCCTAGGGGAGGCTCTGTAGGGTGGTTTCAGGTATCTGAGGGCCTATCTTGGGCCCCTCAGCTGCTCTGGTCTCTGCATGTTCTCCCAAACTCTGACTCCTTAGTGCTACAGGCTTCCCTCTGGATATGGACAGACCCTGCTGAGGAGGAGAGGGAGGCAGCCACATATAAAAGGTAGCACTAGGGATGGGGGGTGTTCTTGGCCACATAGTTCTGGGATCTTCCTCTCAATGTCAGAAAAGCCCAGGCCTCCTGATATCCAGAAGAGACAATGGCACAAATTTTCATGAAGGAGGGTGGAGGGAAGAGGTAGGGACAGAGCCCAGGAGGGATTTCCCAGGAGTGCCTTTGATTCTCAGCCTCAAGAAGAATGGAGTGCTTTTGATTCTCAGCCTCAAGAAGGCCAACTAGATGGTCTTCCCCTGAGGTAGACTCTCCATCCACTCTAGGAAGTGCTCACGCACTTCCCTGGCTCCTACTGGCTCCACTGCTCACCATGGAGACAGCTCCACCAATGGCCATGGCTGCTGGACCAGTGCTCCTACCCCCTGCCCCGTACAGGTGTACAGCAGCTGGCAAACTGCTGTACCCATGGGGCATGGGGAGAGGACTGTGAAGGCTGCATACGGGGAAGGTGACTAAATATCCATGGGCTCTGCTTCCTTGGTGGGATTGCTCTACTTTTCTAGCTCTGGAAAGGAGAGAGATGCTGGGGTATAAGGAGAAGGGGGAGGAAGGGGAAAGAGGGGATATATATGTATATTTATATGTGTAGATCTCTACCTATCTATGTGTAAGACAGAGAGACATTGCAAAGAGACAAAAGCACACATAGAGAAACAGACAGACATACACCAGATTCAGCACATGGTGGAGGGGGACAGTCAGACAGACACACTCCAGAGCCTCTACCTTCAACCCAGACCACTGTAGGCAGAGTTCTCAGGGGCGCTGTGCTGGAGGCATGAAGCCAAGTCTTACCTGAATCCTTTGTCCAGGGGGATGCACTTGGCCTCATGCTGACAGAGGTTCATTTCGGGCACACAGTGGTCAATCACCTCATCGCATAGCTCACCTGGTGGGGATGAAGTAGAGGTATCAGGCCTCAGAGAGGGTCCTGAGGGGACATGCTGGCCAAAAGATCAGATTCATCTAGCCTGAGTCAGGAGGTCAGGAGGTCATGGATGTCAGGGCAGGGCCTTCTCTGTCTCTGCAGAGGGTTTCTATCGTGCCTCTCCCTGCTGCCCTCAGCACTGACCGTGGGGAGACGGCAGCATTTTTCCTGGGCATTGTCATAGCACCTTCATTTGGTTGTTTCACTTGATCTTTCAGGGGTACCTGCAGCTGAAAGCACAGGATGCCAGACCCTGACCTTGGGCTGAGCTGATTAATTTGATTTTTCATTCCACACCTAGTGAATGAGTACCTTCAAAGTGACAGGCATTGTGTCAGGTGCTGGGGACACAGTGGTGACCCAGACCTGTCCTCCCCCACAGCCTAGTCAGGAGACCTACAAGGGAGCAGTCAGTGCAACACAGAGTTGCAAGTGCAGCCACAGGCCGCTGCCCCAGGAGGTCAGGGGAGGCTTCCGGACACAGCACAGCGTAGCTGCACAGTTCACCTGCTATAGATAAGTAGGCCCTTTGGATTTTTCAGGGAAGGAAATATGAAAGGAATTTGAAGTGATTACTCTGCCTCTGAAGTGCTACAAGATGCCTAGTGGGTCATAAATACCCACGGATGGTCCTCACAGATAAGCCCCCAATGCTCACACCACCTGAAAATCTGGGCTGTGCGGGAGGCAAGACCAGATTTTACTGTCTGAATTTTGAGTCTTCTCAAATTCTACCCAGTCAAGCCAGGTGGAGCAAGATCCAAGGTGGGGGCAGCTGGAGAAGGCTGAGGACAAGCTGGGGAGAAATGAATGACACACAGCTGGTGAGTCTGTTCACTGTGGTGGTGGGGACGAGCTGACCCCTACCCTGGCCTAGGAAGGGACTATGAACCTCTCCTCTCTACATTCTACGCTTGCCCTCTCAGGACCACAGAGGGCACCTTGTTCTCGTAATCCTCCTCCTCTCTTCGGCACCTGGAGAGACCTGGAGAGGCGGACAAGTGTCTTTGTAGGACCACCAAGCCCCACACTCTCAGCAACAAAGTGCAACAAATCAGAAGTGCGGCCTGCTTAGCTGTGGACACCGGGCAGGCCTCACTGGGGCAGGAAGGATTCTCCTACACGGTCTCCCCAGCTCTCTTCCCTCTGCCCCTCTGCTTCCTGTAAATTCAGCTGAAGCCCCTGCTTTGCCACAAAGCCTATTCTGAGCCCCTCTGTCCTCTCCTCTACTGCTGGGATTTTCATTCTCTCTTTGCAGACACTAAGCAGATTCTCCTTGACCAATGACTTAACTCTATACAGTGATTCCTTTCAGGTAGGCCGGAAGCCCTTTGTGAGCTGAGCACATACCTTGGACTTCCCAGGCTCTCTAGCGGCTAATTCAGTGTCCTGCTACAGTAAGTACTGCCTGCTGCTGCCGCAATTCTAAACTGCAACTCCATTCTTAGAAGATACAGGGGACAAAGGAGGTTGACCCTGTGCCAATTTAATCTCAGCAGGAAGGCTTGTCTGAGGTCCCAAGAGGCCCAGAACTAATGGAGTAGGTGGCCATGGCACATTTGGAGGCTTGAGAAAGGTACAGGCTCTGAGAGGCCACAGGGGCCACCCAGCTTCCTTCTCTGCAATGCCAGGGACTGCTTCTCTTCGTCTTCCTCTGTGTTCCCACCTCCCACTTTGCTTTTGACACCAAGCCAGGTTCCAGTGGGCTGGGGTGGGAGTCCCTGAGCCGCCTCCATCCTCATTTTCTCCTTGCCTTAGGCCAGCACTTCCTAAAATAGGTTCCCTGCCACAGAAGGCCTCTGGGTTGGGAAGGGTGTTCCAGAGGGGAGTAAGAGGGAGCTCCAAGATAAAATATATTTGAGACTTGCTAGGTTAAACCAACTTACACAGTTTTCTTTGAAGCAGGAATTTCTAGGACCTCCACTATGTAATTTGTGTCACGGAGCGCCAAGAACAGGGTTATTATTATATGAAGTACTTCCCAAACTTCTTTGCCCATGGGGCCTTTTCCTCCAATAACTCATGAAATTTATGAAATTCCAGTCTGGGATATGCCGCTTCAGGTTGGTTTCCTAACAGAGTAGGCTGTGTCTGCCCCAGTTGCTGGTATTTTGCTTCACAATCTAATGGCATATTTAACTGTCTTTATTAGGAGCTGTTAATGCTGGAAATAAAGGTATGTTGTTTTGGGAATGGGAGGCCAGAATGATTTTCTGAGGAATAACCTTTTGTAGAGAGACTTCCATACTCTCCAGCTGGGCTAGGTTCTTCCTCTGGGATCTCACCCCCCGAACCCCCAGACTTCCAGGTGTTATGTTCTCATTCTATGGAACCCATGGTCTGACTCTACTTGACTTTGAGCTTCTTAAGAGAAGGAACTTTGTCTTGTTCATTTTTGTATCCCCAGCATCTGGAAAATGCAGATTTCCAGAGACAGTTCCTAGACCTGAACAAAGCATAAACACAATGCAAGTGGCTCTCTGCTGGCCGCAAACACCACTGGGTCTCTAGGGGCCCTGAAGGAGGGGATGGCCATTGACTGAATGAATGGATGCTGGCAAGCTCTGGGGACTGGTTTCAAAGCGGGAAGGGGCTAGTGATCTTCTGGCTGCTGGCAGGGGAGTGGTAGGGACAGGCAAGCTAATAGACAGGGACTTTGGGCAGCTCCTCATGGCACAGAAGGTTCTTGGGATCTGAGCCTCTGTCCACAGGGAGAAGGCAGGTGGGGCCCCTGGAAGAAGCTAAGAAAATGGCACTACTCACCCCCCCATGTGTATTCTCATGTATCATGAGATCCTCACCTGTGTAGTTAGGTGGGCAGACACACACATAGTTGTTGATCCCGTCCACGCAGGTGGCATTGTTTTCACAGTCATTGTCCTCACAGTCATCTGGGTTGATCTCACACCGCTGTCCCTCGAAGCCCAGAGGGCAGGAGCAGCTTTGGGGACATGCATGATGGGGAGGAGGGGAGCCAGGAGTCAGGTAGCAGGGTGGGTCGGGGTGGCAGAGAGGAAGGGCAGGCAGACAATTAGCCAGGTTTCTCCTCTGGATGGAAGTCTGAGTCAGCACTTTGGACACATGAAGGCTTAGGGACCTGGCAGGAAGACCCTTAGGAGCCTGAGAGGTCATTCATCAGCCCTCCATGTCCAGCCAACACTCTGCCTGGCCCTCCACCAAAGCCACTCTTACCATTCCCCAGCTGGAAGTGGTTTTCTGGATATGGTTAAACTCCTTCAGCTGTCTTCTACCCTCCCGTCTTTGTAGACAAAGATCGTGTGATAAACATCCTCCTTTAAGTGATATTTTCACTCTAAGTCAGGCTTTCTATCTCCAGGAGTTGGGGAGGCATGGCATGGTGGCCAAGATCCCGGACTCTGCACCAGGTTTCCTGGGAAGGAATTCTGGTCTGGTGCTGTCCTGCTTTTGGCCTTGGGTGGTTGTGGAAATTAAATGAGATTTCATGAGCAAAACACTCAGAAGGGTACACAGCACATGGAAAACACTCCCAAGTGCTTAGCCTGTCTTAGTTCTACAAAACCACCCCACCTCCTAACCTTCCTTCAGGACCTCGCTTCTCCCTGTTGTGTGGCCCTACCACTTCTCAGCCTCCTCCAGCTTCTGGGGGATGAGGGGATAGAGGGGGATGGCAGCCCTCTCTCCTGCCAAGACTGAGGCTTTTGAGTGAATTTGGCTTTAAGCACCATAAGTCAGCATGACCCATTTCTGTCACTTGTCTCTGGAGAGTTAAATCTCCTGGATAAAAATCTCAACTTCCCTGCCTACCCCGGTCATGTCCCTAGGACCAGGCAGGCAGGATGAGTCAGAACAGATAATGGCTGGGCTGGGGAGGGGTGGGAAGTGAGTGTCTGACTGAATAGACACAACCATGGATCTTGCTTGGCAGGGATTACACTCCATCCCTGGGAGTGTGCTCCAGCTTCTGACCTGGAAATCCAGGCCTCCTCTACAGAGACTGCTGTGATTTGGGGTTTAGCTTCAAAAAGTAAAGCAGACTAAACTAACAGGATATTCATGGGGTCCTAAAATCCTCACAGCCCCCTTTCCTCTGCAGCCTGAAGACCTTGAACATTGGCTACAAAAGGCCAGGGGCTTCCTGAGTCTGAGCTCATGAGGTACTCAGCAAGAGGGCTGTTACTTTTTTCTGTTGGAGACCCGGGAGTTCATCAAAAAGGCCAGGCAGGGGGTAGGTTTCCAAAAGTCTTAAGACCTAAAGGTTGCCCCTTTGTTTTCCTGAAGACCAGCTGCTCTGAGTCTCGGGACTACCGGGCAGTGGAGTGTGGTGACTGGGGAGGGGAGCAGGGCGTTTGGATGGAGTGAACAGAGCATGAGAGGAAGCTCAAGTCTCCCAGTCCTCACGGGAAACCCTGGGGATCTGTGGAGGAATGAGTGAGCTGTGGGGACCAGGACAGGTCCCATCTCTTGTCCTGGCCCCTGTGTGGTCAGCCCCACCTGCCTTTCCTGTTTTTGTGAGCGGGCAATGAAGCAAGATTAGGGAAGTGCCTACAGAAAGAGGCTGGTGATGCTCCAGAATTCCGGTGATGAGGAGGAGAATTGTGTTATCTGGGAGGCTGGGACAGGTAGATTGCCTAAGTGCAGGAGTTCAAGACCAGCCTGAGCAAGAGAGAAACCTCATCTCTAAAAACAGAAAAAACTAGCCAGTCGCTATGGCGGGTACCTATAGTCCCAGCCACTTGGGAGGCTGGGCAAGAGGATTGCATATGCCCAAGAATTTGAAGTTGCTGTGAGCTATGATATGGCACTCTACCCAGGGTGACAGAGTGAGACTGTCTCAAAAAAAAAAAAAAAAGAATTTCTAAAAATACATGTAGTTCATTTGAAACTCCCCAAAGACTGAGGATGGGAAGGAGATACTTCTGCTCACTCACACCTCAGGCTGAGATGGGAGAAACTCAACCCCCAGCAGGGGAAGCTCTTCCCTGCCCCAATCCCCCACTGCCTCCCCCCCACACTTGGGTGGGGCAGAGCCAGGCTCTCAGCCGTGGAGGCGTGTTTCCTGGCTGGGACCCCGTGGCCACTGCTGTGAGATAGATTTCCCTGCTCTGCATGAGTGGGCGGGAGTGGGTGGTTTGGCTGCCTCCAGGCAGGAAAAGGAACTTTGCCTTGAATTTTACTTTTCAAGAGTCAGAGTTTGATGGGGTTGGCTTGGCAGGTGGACATGTGGGCGGGCTGGGTTCCCCAGGGAGGGAAACTGGGAGCCCAGAATTTGATTTCTTTCACAGACCACACAGCAGCCTCTGGCTGGTGTGCTTTTGATAATTAACGGTTCGCAACCTGAGCTCTAAGAGTCGGCACATGGCTCAGCATTGGGCGGCCCCAGCCTTTATTGCTGAGTGGCTGCCACCTAACCCACAGGCTCATTAGAGGTGCCAAAGAAGCCTGCTCCCAACAGTCGGCTCCTGGCAGGACCAAAGGCCAGGAAACTGGGCATCTGAAAGTTTCTGGAGAAGATGTGAAGCAGGAATGGGCCTGAGGTTTGGGCTGAGGACAGGGATGAGAAAAGTTTAAGTGGCTTCTGTCCTCGGTTCTCCTGAAATCTTAATGGTGGGGGGAGCAGGGGCGGGGCCGGAAGATCCAAGAACGAGTGTCAGCATTTGCAACCTAGAGCAAAACAATCCCTGCACCTCAGTTACCTCATCTGTTCAATGGGGGTAATACAATGCCCACTTGGCAGACAGGGATGTCAGAGGATTTAAATCAGGTGAGGCATGACTAGTCAGTACCTGCACCTAGTGAGCATAAAATCAATGTCATCTACGATTGTTGTTATTTATAACATGGAAGAGTGATGGAGCACCGGGCTGGCGGTGTCGCCAGCACCCTGCCCGTCTCAGGCTTCAGCCAGCTGCTGCAGCCTCCCTTGGAGGAGATGGGAGGTTGGTGTCTAGATTCAAATCCCTGCGCCGATTCTTACTGGGCAATTCTGGGCAAAGGGTTTGTCCTCTGATGCTTCAATTTCTCTATCGTACAGGAAGTCCAATCGTACTTCCCATGCAGAGGTTGTGCTCCTAAGGGGCTGCGAGGCAGAAAGCAGCCCTCAGGGGACGCAGCTCTGCTTCCTCAGCCTGCCCTGGGGAGTCTTCCTGTGAAGCCCTCTGAGGTGGGGTGAGCTGTTACCTGAACCCATCCTTGTGGCTGTCACTCAGGTGACAGGTGCCTCCATGCTGACAGGGGTTCTGGATGCAGGTGTTGATGGGCACGGTGCAGTCCTTCCCCTGAGGAGCAGAACAGGGAGAAGGGCCTGGTTAGGGAGGCCTTCAGTGGCTGCCATGGTCAAGGAGACCCCAGGAGTGCCCGGTGTCTCCTGGGATGAAACTGAGGAGGTGGCTAGGAAGAGGCCCCAGGACAAGCCTGCTGTGTAAATCAGGCCAAGCCAAAGGGAGCCTGGTCTGTAGTCACCCCATAGTGAGATGGTGAGGACTGCCGAGAACCCGAGGTTTCTGGCTCCAGCCCCACTACTTCCCAGAATTCGCACCCTCCTCTATCCCAAACTACAGGCAAGAGCATGGGCTTTGGACTCAGGCAAACCCGGTTTCACATTCTAGTTCCATCTCTTTTGAGTTGGTTGACCATGACCTTGCCAAAGCCTTTTCACCTCTCTAAGCCTACTTCACGGGGTTGCAACGATAATTAAACTAGAGGTTTCATTTTTCCCACTCATGTAGTCTGTATACAGTTGTCCCCTCCAAATATCATCATTGAAATTTAATCCCACGTGGTGGAGGTGGGGCCTTGTGGGATGTATTTGGGTCATGGGGCCAGATCTCTCATGCATGGCTTGGTGACGTCCTCCTTGAGGTAAGAGTGAGCTCTCACTCTATCAGTTCCCAAAAGAGCTCATTGTTGAGAAGAGCCCAGCACCTATCCCCACTCCCTGCTTTCTGTCCCGCCATGTGACATTGCTCCCCTTCACCTTCCACCACGAGGGGAAATTTTTTGAGGCCCTCACTGGAATTAGATGCTAGTACCATGCTTCTTGTACAGACTGCAGAACCATGAACCAAACAAGCCTCTTTTCTGTATAAATTACTCAGCTTGTGGATTCATTTACAGCAACATAAGCAGACTAAGGCACCCACCCAGCACACAGAAGGCCTTCTGTAGGTGCTAGCAGATGACCTTACTATTAGCCTCCCTGAAGATTAACTATAATCCATGGCTCGAGTGGGGTGGACTAAGGCTGATGTGTGGCCAGCAGACCTTGTCTCCCTCACAGTGACAGCCCCCAGAGATTGACCCTTGATTAGTTTGGAGTGGGTCCAGGCATTGGTATTTATTCTCAAGATCTGCAGGTCAGTCCCACATTAGGCCAGGTTGAGACCCCCTGTGATAGAAAGTCTGGGATGGGATGGAGTTCATTTGGAGCTGTACCCTGGGGAAGGGGACATGTGAGCTGAGAAGGGGCAGCCTTTTCAGGTTCGTGGGGAGAAGCACACCAGGCAGAATGAATGGCCAGGGTAAGGGCACTGAGGCAGGTGGCCCCAGGACAGAGACTGGAAGACCTGGTGTCCCAGGGAGCAGCCCAATTCCTCTTGGCCTTCTGGCTCCTGCTTCTCCTCTGGGACTGGTGGGCCAAGGCTGTACCCATGGCTTGGCAAGCAGCCCCTTTCAGGACCTGGTAGTGTGGGGTCTGGAGAAGTGTTTGCTGTGTTCGTTTCTGGGCCCTGGGTTCAGGGCCAGGTGGGGGTGATCATGGGAGCCCGCCCACTGTCACACCACCTGGTGGCCATCTGCCTGAGAAAACCCTCTTCCCTATTGTGCTGCTGCCAGGGCCTATAAAGGAATGGGACTGGGGCTTCCTGGCTGCCATGGCGCTGCCAACTGTGCTCGGGGCCTTGGGCACAGGGCAGCCTCTGCTGCGGACTCTCTGAGATGCCAGAGCCTCAGGCCCTGTCTCCAGCAGCCGGAAGGCAGGGGCCCTGTCTGTCTGGTTCTGCTCACGTTCTGTCACAGAGGGGCCAGTGAGAGGTTTCTCAGAGGGTAGGGAGAGAGTGCGGCTTGGCATGGTACCCAGGTTTCTCCTAAACCAGAGCAACACAGGGTCGCCTTCTGAGAGTCAGCGCATGGAGTGGAAACTGCGGTGCTAATTCTCACTCACCTTATTGAGCACATTTTCCATTCCAGGCTGCATGCTAAGTGTTTTATATTCACGCTCGCAGAGAATGTTCACAACAACCCTATGAGGTCGGTACAATTGTTATTACACTCGTTTTCCCAGACAGGGCAGACAGACTTAGAAAGTGAGGTAATATGTCCAAGATCACCCAGTGCCAACTGTCTGAACACAGACACCCGCGTCCCAAGCGGGCACCGGAGCCTGCACGGTGTGCCACTTGGCCTGCCTCTCCCCCTGCTCGGCTTTGTAGGCAGCAGAGCGGGGTGCAAATTCTAGTGAGGCTGCTGTGTGCCTTGAGGAAATGGCTCTCTGAGCCCTATTTTCAGTCTATGAAATGGGAATAATTGTACCTAGCCTATGGGGAATCAACTAGTGATTAGAAATCACACAAATGTAAGGCACCTAGTGTGTAACGGCAGCGCCATCAGTAACAGAGATGGCAACGGTGATAATGATGACGGACACTGATGACCCGGACCTGAGGCAGGGCTGAATGTGCCTGATTAAAATACGTTTTCAGGTCTTTGGTTTATGCCAAATAGTGCAAGAGGTACGTTTGCATAGGGGGATGGTGGTAGGCAGAGAGACTGAGGGAAGGACCAGATAACCTTGAGAAGTTTAAGGCAGGGCCTCCCTCACCCCTGCCTGTGCCAGCCTCTCTGCTCTGGGGAACTTGCAAGTACTAGGACTCCTGACGGATGGGTAGGGGTGGAGGTGGCCACGTCTCCTCCTGTCTTTTATGCCAAGCACAGAAATCCAGAAAGCAGATCCTAGTGCTTGATGACATGGTAATTGGGCCTGGAGGTGGGATTTCTGTGACTTATATGTCCTTGAGAAATAATCACCATTGCCCATGCTTGGCTAATTAGCCTGATTCAATTCTCTTCAGCCTCATTTTGCTTAAACCCACCAGATTTATAATCTCCTAGGTCCTCACCACACTTTCCACTCCCCACCCCACCCACCTCATCTGTGTGTGTGTGTGTGTGTGTGTATGCGTGCACACACAGAGAACGTGACTGGGCCTTTAAAAGACACTGGGAACAGCTACCCTCACTAGAAACTTTCTGACATGGGGCCAGGAGAGCTCTTCTAAGACCTTGCAAAGTGTGGTTCTTGGACTAATGGTATTGCCACCCCTGGAAGTTGGTTAATATATGTGCTAAATATATATATATATTTTTTTTTTGATCTTCTGACTCAGAACCTGCATTTTAATCAGATCTTCAGGTGATTCTGGAGCATGTTAAAGTTAGAGAAGCACTGTTTTGAGATACTGAACATATGTGCATAAAACTAAATGGCTGAAAAAGAATCAGCCAATAGATAACATTTTATTTCCCCAGATCTTAAAATAGCAGCAAAATAATTGCCCTTTATGAAGTAACTACTGAATCCTGGCACTGAGGCAGGCAAAGTGCACACATAACCCTTTGTAGCCTTACAAAAGCTGTTCAGGTGAGTATGATTATTGTCATTTACAAGTGGGGAAGAGGAGGGTTGGTTCTGACTCATGAAGTGGGTAAGGGTATACTATACACTATCTTGCAAGAGATAGCTGGGTTCTGGTTTCAGCTCATGTATTTCCTAATGGGAGAGCATGGCTAACTTATTTGATCTTAGTTCTTTTAAGCGAAAGAGGATAGTAAAACTTATTTCATGGGCTGATTAAGAGTACACCATAAGATAATGCATTTGAACTGCTTCACAAAGGCCTGGCATGATAGGAGATTAACAGTGGCTGCTATCAAACATTAAACAGTGGCAGCAATGCTGTTTTGTAATATTGTGGTTTTCCAAGGTCACTCAGGCAGTTGATGGAAAAACTGAGATATCTGGAAACAGGCAGACAAACAGCTCAAATTTGAGCTTGGTTTTGTGGGTGTCTGGGGATTGTGGTGGCTCTGCTTGGGTGGGCTCTAACCTTGGTCAGGAGGGACAGACTCAGCACAGGCAGTGTGAGGTAGTGTGGCCCACAGCTAAAGGACCCCTCTCATTCAACCCCATTTTACAGTTGAGGAAACTGAGGTGAGGAGAAGAGTGGGAGCTGTCCAAGGCCATCCATCAGCTAGGCATAGGCTCCCAAGGGTCCTGCTTGGTGTTCTTTCTTCTGCCACACTCTGCTCTTTTCTACCTTGGAAATTGAGACAGATCCTAAATGGTTAGGGGTCCTCACCCTCAGTACCCACAATCACAGTGCTTGCCAATGGGCAGAGAAGGCAGTGGCCAAGAGTTCTGGAATCAGTTGGGTCCCAAAGCCTTTACCCACTGGGCTCAGTTTCTTCAACTGTAAAATGAGGGTTGGTTTAGAAATTGTATCCCAGGGCTTTGATGAGGAGTATGCAAAAAAAAAAAAATATGCACTGTGTACTGCATTTAGTGTACTGTCAGTACATAGTAGGCACTCAATAAATGCTGGCTTTTAATATTGTTGTTACAGTTATTATCATCAGCATCACCATCAGCACCACATACCCAAGACCTGCCTGGGCCCATCAGCTTCCTAAAGATCAAAGTCACCACTGAAGTTCTTCTGAAATTGACAAGATGGTCAGAATCCTGGGAGCAAAGTTTAACAAATGGCCCTATCCTTGCAGTTGCCCCAAAGATGCTGTCTTTGCTCTCACCATGAGGGCCAGGCTATGTTTCATAGTGTGGTCAAGCTTAGCTGGGAGAGGTCTAGATTTCAAACTCAGCTCTACTATTCTCAGATCCAGGCCAATTTTAAAGAGAGAGAAGTGAGATTCAGAATGTGAAATAGTTTACCTTGTCTTTAAAATAAGCATGGTACTAGCCACCTGATAAGGTGATTATAAAAATTAGAAGAGGCGGCCGGGTACAGTGGCTCATGCCTGTAATCCTAGCACTCTGGGAGGCCAAGGAGGGTGGATTGCTTGAGTTCAGGAGTTTGAAAGCATCCTGAGCAATGGCGAGATCCCGTCTCTACTAAAAGTAGGGAAACTAGCCCAGCATTGAGGTGCATGCCTGTAGTGCCAGCTGCTTGGGAGGCTGAGGCAAGAGAATCGCTTGAACCCTGGAGTTTGAGATTGTTGTCAGGTACGATGCCACAGCACTCTAGCCTGGAGCAAGAGAGTGGGAATTTGTCTCTTAAAAAAAAAAATAGAGGAAGGAATAAATTCCTAAGGTCCAAATGAGTAGCTGGCTCTTACTTGGTGATTATGAAGAGAATTGTACATCTATGGAATTGGGGATGTTATCAATTCAGATGTCCCACTTTCTAGGAGAATGAAGTTCCTCCACAGTTCATAGTGTCATAGACTGCTAATTGCTAATGAAACCAGCAACATACCATCTGCTACTGATGGCCTCATCTACACCCTGGTATGAGGGACCAGCACACAGGGGTGACAGTAAAAGGCAGCAGCATGCTAGCGTATTGGGAGCTTATTCAATGCCAGGTATTGTCCCAGGAGTGTTGCATACTCTATCATACACGTGATTCCCACAGCAAACCTGTGAACGGGACCTAAACATAGATGGGAAGGCTTAGGTGGTTACCGGCCTTGCCACACAGCTAGTGAATGACAGAGCTGGAGCCACTGCTGATCTGAAATAGCTCGAGTTTTCTCCACTGAATCCACACAAGGGACTTTCAGAGGATTCATACCTCCTAAGTATGCCTGCTCGTCATCTCTTCTCTTGCTAATAATAGTGTGTGTGTGTGGGGTACATGGGTCTGACTCTGTGATGAATTTGAGGCTTTGGGGGTGGCTGGATTCAAAGGGAACTCGCTTGTCCCAGGCCCATAGGTGGCACTCTGACACTATCTGCTAGAAGCACCACTACAATTAAGACACCAGGTAGCCTTGTTTCCCAGAGCAAGCCTGTCCCTACACATATACTATCCCACTGAGGACAGAGACCCAGACATGCCAATCTCACTCAGCCTGCACGAGGTGTGTGCACCGGGCAAGCTGCAGGCTGTAATGAAATTCTGGGCTTGCCAGTGCATTCAGGTGGGTGCCCCGGAAGGCTGGAGCCTCGCAGGGTCCACAGCTTTGCTGATCCCAGGGAAGCATAGTGAGAGCCTCAGCTATCCAGGAAACTCTCCAGGGGAAAGAGCTTGGGCTGTGAAATCATATGGCCCTAGTGGTTAATCACAACAGTACTGCTCACAAGCTTTGGACATTGAAGCCTCCCTAACAGTCGGAAGCCCAGTTTTCACATTGGTAAAATGGGAATTAATGAGACCTTCTTTATAGGCTTCCCACAGTGTTTAAAAAGAAAAGGTGAGTAAAATGCTGAGCAGAATGCTTGGCACATAACCTGTGCCCCGTATGTTTCAGGAGGGAGACACACCGTCTGTACTCCAGGGGAGAATATGCACATACTCTAGAGGTGTCAGAAGGGGGTGTCAGAAGGGGGGCAGGACGAAGTGCTCTGGATGGTTCTGGGTGAGAAGAGAGGAAGGACTGTCTTGGAATTAGCCTGAATTTCTGGGGAGGACAGAGGGGAGGCCATCTTCTCACTGGCTAACCCACAACAGTGCGGTGGGTTTGCCAGCCCCCAGGCTTTTCAATCCTCCGTCCCTGTATCTTCCACAAGCTGGAACCAGCACATTTGGGGCTGGCATTCTAAGGGCAAGGTTGTGGGGCAGTGGTCCTGGAAATCCCCTTAGAATTGAAGTCAGGATTGTGGGTTCAAGGGATGCCTCTGCTTGGAAGCAGTTTAACTCTCTCTCTCTGATACTTAATTTCCCCATGTTTCATAAGGGAAATACAAATGTTTCTTTTCCTCCTTATCTCAGGCATCATTGTTAAATTACCTGGGTTAATCTCTGATTGGTCTAACAGTGATGTGACCAGGCAGCACCTGCCAGTTCTGAGAACAGGAGTGTTACTGGAGAGGGCCATTTTGTGGTACCGTGGTCATCCAGGTTGCCCTTGGAGAAGGAAAGGTGGCACAGGGCACGGTGCCCCTCCTTGGGGCATGAAAGAAGGGGGTGGGGCCTCTTGCCATACCTTGTAGCTGTAGGGGCAGGTGCAACGGTACAGCTCCACAGGATCTGGGCTGCAGGTCCCGTTGTTCTTGCATGGGCCAGAAAGGCAGGCATTGCATTTGGCCACGATGTTGATGTCCACTGGCCCTGGGCAACAAAACCACAGAATACTGATAGCAGGTTCCAAATGCACTCACAATCACACCTCCCACCCTTCACTCCTCTGCCCTGGTTCCTTCCTCAGCCAGCTGCCAGCCCCTACCTATCTCCAGACCCAGATGGTAGCTTGCTCTCCCCAGCCAGCACATCTAGTCCAGCAAGAGTCCCATTAATCTAGCCATTGTCCAGTGAGGAAAAATCAGTGGGACATCATTCAGAAGTACTTCTGCAGTCAAATCAATTACTGTAATTAGCCTGATCCGATTTTGGTGCTAATCTGCAAACAATGCACCATAATTAGAAACCCCCTGTGTATCTTTTCATATTCCAGGAAGCTCTGAGTCCAGGCTCCATTTGGACCGCCCATTTCTCCAAGCACCCCTTCCATGGAATAGTGTATGCCGGGCTAAGGAGGGCATAAGGCTTGGTCCAAAGGCATACACAGAAGTCCTCCCTGCGACACCCTGCAGGTAAGAAATGAACAGAGGACACAGCAGAGATGCTGCTGATGGATGGCAAGCTGTGCTCAGGGACACTTGCATCCGTGACAGTTCAACTGCTTTCTTTAGCTGTGCGGGCTGGTGGGAGGTCATGGTTACCACACAGAGTTTTGCAAAGGGAGCTCTGTCCTGCTGCTGCACCCAGCTTTGACAATGACACCCAGACCAGAATAAACAGGCCTTACTTAACATCAGACCTGTAAATGATCCTGAGACAAACAGTCACCCACTCAGAGACGGGTTGAGATTAATTCTAGCAAGTGACCATTTGTGGGTTGGTGAACAGCATGACCTGATGGAGAGCCTATACCAGGGACTCAACTCTGGGTCCACATTAGAAGAGGGAGACAATCTGTCTCGGTCTGCGTGGGCACACGGCTTTCAGGGCTAAAACCAGCAAGGTCCAGACAAACCGGGATAAGTTAGTCATGTTATACCAGAGCCAGCTGTGGTGCATTCAACACCCCACACACCCAAGTTGACCCAAGTTGTACCCCAGGTCAATTTAATCAGAATCTAGAAGGTGGACCCAGGCATCAGTAACTTTTGAAGATCCTGAGGTGATTTCCAAAATATGCATCTAAGATTGCAATCCAAGCTATTCTAAGACTAGGTGGGCCTTTTTAGAATCAGATTAGATAACTTAGTAGCAGGAGAAGGAAAATTAAAATTAGCTTTAAACCAATGGAATGCTTTTCTGCTTGCAGCAGAACTCACATTTTAATCAAAATTAACATTAAGGCTCTAAGAGTCAAGCAACAGACATTAACAGAAAAACGTGTCACACCAATGAAAAGTACTATATTTTGCTGTGTATAATGCACATTTTTTGGCCCAAACTTTTGAGGGATAAAAGAAGAATCTCATTATACATGTGTAGTATGGCTCAGGAGAGGGAGCCCAGTGGGCCTCCTGGGGCCTCAGGGCCCTCCTGTCAGGGCCTGCCTGGTGCATGGGGTTCCAGTCTGGGAAGATCTGGGATCCAGTGGGAGCAGGACAGAGCAGCCTCTGCCGACCACAGGCTGACCACTTTGATCAGGGGTTGGTAGTAGGGCTGGCACCGTGAGCTGTGCCCGTGCCATGTGAGGCCTGAGGCCACTCAGCCTGGCTGTGCAGAGGGGACTGGAGCCCTGCACAGGCTCCAGGAATCTACCCATACCTATGGGCTGAGTGGCCTCGGAAGCTTCCTCCCTGCCACCACATGTGGTGTGGCCATCTCAGCTCTGGGAGAGAGGGAAACACCAGCCTTTGCAGAACTGGTGGCTGCATGAGGGCAGTGCAATCTACACATTTACCAGGAGAGTGTTAACCCTCCCTAGATGTGTCTCTCCTGGTTGAGATCTGGCTACTTCTTCACGTGGTGTTTTACTGAAAGACTGGGCCAAAAATGTGGGTGAACATTGTACATGGAAGCACATTATACACAGTAAAATACAGTAAATGTTTAACAACATAATTAAGGACAAAATAAAAGAAGATTTATTTAATCTATTGAATTAGCGATGATTACAAAACAAGATAAAACAATGACAGAGTCTAATGAAAAAGGTGCTTAAAAGGTGCCATTGGGAATCTAAGTTGGTTATAACCCTTTTTTGGAAATCAATTTGGCAATATGTGTGAAGACCTTAACAATTTCCCTGAATCTTATCTAAGGACATGATTTCAAATAGAGAAAAATCTTTATGCATCAATGGTAAGAATAAAAAGGAAATATTCTAAAGATTCAAAAGCAGAAACTGATTAAATCAGTTGTGGAATATTATAGCCTGTGGTTAAGATTGTGCATTGTGGAATCAGAAAGGCCTTGAATCTTTCCAACAGTGTAAAGAAGTCATTTAACCTGATTAAGGCCCAGTTTTCTCACTTTTAAAGATGAAGGTAATATTACAATCTATTCTCCATCGGTATTACAGAGTAAAAGAAAGTAACACATGAATAAATGTTACAAGCGCTTACCATCATTCCTGTCACGTAAGAACGCAGAGTATTGGTATAATAATGATGCAGTTAATAAAAATCACAGGTACAAAAAGTTTTTTGCAGCAAAATGGGAAAATGCTTATGCTCTGATAATGTTGGGTGAAAAATGTAGCTTAAAGATTTTCGTACCCATGGGAAGCTGTGCATAGACAGGAGGCAGTGAGGAGGTGTGTAGGGATGCTGGCAGAGGGACTGGTGGGAGAGGGACACCTGGACTCTTAGATGTGGGTCCACATCGCTCTCAGCATCACAGTCTCTTTGTGCGACCCTTGGAAGAGACAGGATGATGGTTTTAAAAGCCATATTTGCTGAGATGCTTGACTCTGAGAGACTGTTGAAGACAGAGCAGATCCCACAAGGGGCAGAGAAAGGTCGGGGGGGGGGCAGCACCTACCTTTGCACTGAAATCGGTGGGTGGGGGTGGTGAGCAGGAGCCTGTCAGCCATGGGCTCAGGGCTACTGCAGCGGGCAATGCCCGGCTCCTTGTACCCCGCCTTCACCCACTCCGACAGCCACCGCAGACTGCAGTCACAGTGGAGGGGGTTAGTTCCCAGAGCCCTAGGAGGCAGAACAGAAGTCAGTGCCCCCGCCCAGCTTGACTCCTAGGCTCACATTTCCAGACTTTGGCCAGGCTGGGGGGTCTCACATGGGGCTCAGAGGAGTCGTCTCCAGTGGGGAAAGGTCCATGTCTCCCGAGTACATGTCCAATCTTGCAGATGCATCAACTCTCACCAAGCCCCTCCCACTGCACAGGCTTGGCTCTCACCTACCCTGGTAAAAGTCAATCCTTAACCCCATCCCACCCCTCCTGTGGGGCTTCCTAGACTTCCGGCCGTCTGATTGTCTAGCTCTTGTGCCCAATTGAAGTGTCTATGGGAGACGTACTCTGCAGAGAAGGCAGGCTCTGGTACCCAGCAGCCTAGGAGGCAGCTTCAAAGCACTCAGCTTGAAACTGCAGGGGAGGAAGGGCAAGTCCAGTGCAGACATCTCCAAACTGATGTCTAGAAGGAAAATACTAGAACCTCTGTTTTCTTTTCTTTTTTCTTTTTTTTTGAGACAGAGCCTCAAGCTGTCCCCCTGGGTAGAGTGCCGTGGCATCACAGCTCACAGCAACCTCCAACTCCTGAGCTCAAGCGAGTCTCCTGCCTCTGCCTCCCAAGTAGCTGGGATCACAGGCGCCCTCCACAATGTCTGGCTATTTTTTGGTTGTAGCCCTCATTGTTGTTTGGCGGGCCCAAGCTGGATTCAAACCTGCCACCTTAGGTGTATGTGGCTGGCGCCTTAGCCACTTGAGCCACAGGTGCCGAGCCAGAACCACTGTTTTCAAATACATATATACGTGTATGTACATCCTTTAACATTTCTATTTTTGTATGTATTATAATATAGATAACTATCAGTATTATAGTGTATACACACAATACAAAAGTGATTAAATACATGTATAGAAGGATACAAAATCAAAAATGTTCACTGATTCAGGTATATAATTTTAAAAATGTAGAGAACCCTGATCTAGAAAAGAGGTCTCGCTTAGGAATTAGGCAACCTGGGTTCGAGTCCAATGTCTCACTGACTTGATAGTGACTTTCAACTGGTCACCTCAGATGTATGGACTTTGGTTTCCCCTGTGTAAAATAAGAAGGGAATATTCAGTGCGGACAGCAGTGTGGCTAAGGATATGTGCTTTTTCATCATGAATAATAAGGGGATAAAAATGCCTTCTTGCTGTAAGGAATGAGAGAATTTGTCTGAAGTGTTTAGCACACAGTGTTTTCTGTTGATTCTTATTAAATATTTACATTGTTTACACAACTGAGGGTGCCTCTGAAGGCCAAGGAGGCAGAGACCATGATGTGCAGAGGGTGGAGCGCTGTAGGAAGGTATACTGCACGCACACAGAACGTACTAGAAGGTTAGCAGCCATGACACGGTCGCTGACGCTACCCTCATTTTCTGTTCTGAAAGCACATTGGAGAGAAATACGGCTACTTACAGATGGGAAAGAGACGTCAGGTCGTTGAAGGAGCCTTCAGGAACGCTGGAAATGTCGTTGCCATGGAGGGTTCTGAAGCAGAAGGCGGCGGTCAGAAGGGCAGCACCCAGCGAGCGAACTCACCCCACGTTCTCAGCCTCCCTGCTGAGCCCAGCGACCCTTCACTGCACTCAGAGCCCCACCAGACAGCAGCCGGGGCCGCCCCCTTCACTGTGGGTACATACATGTTTCTATGCCTAGTTCAGCAGCGGGGTGGGGGGGAGAGTAGTGATTTTTCAACCAGTGTACTTTAAAAATTTACAAAGATCACTAATTAAATTATTTAACTTATTTATTAATTTATTATATATTTTTGGAGACAGACTCTAACCCAGGCCCTGGGTAGAGTGCCCTGGCATCACAACTCACAGCAACCTCCCACTCTTGGGCTTAAGTGATTCTTTTGCCTCAGCCTCCCAAGTAGCTGGGACTACAGGCACCTGCCACAATGCCTGGCTATCTTTTTGTTGTTGTTGTTGTTATTGCAGTTGTCATTGTTGTTTAGCTGCCCCAGGCTAGGTATGAACCCACTACCCTAGGTGTATATGGCTGGTACTGTAACCACTGTGCTAAGGTGCCAAGCCAACTAAATTATTTTTGAAAGAAGTTCAAAGCACAGTAAGTGTATTCTTTTTTCACTCTATTTTTTGGATCAACATAATTTAAGTGTGCCATAGAAGTTTAACTAGAGGTTCAAGGGTGCCATGAGATAAAAAAGGTTAAGAAACACTGGAGTAGAGGGTTTGGGGAAGAAGAATATGAACTTTTAAACCTTATAGGCCTGGGGTGGAACCAGAAGTCAATCCCTTTTAGCTGTGGATCGCTGGATAAGTTACATACACTTTTCTAGGCTTCTATTTTTGCGTCTGAAAAGTGGTGAGGCATATCTACGCAGTGGGACCATTGGGGTTTCAGAGGGGATATGAAGAACTGGCCTGTGTGCATTTCAACCTTGACTTTGCCATTTCTGAGTTACCCTCTCTGTGCCTCAGTTTCTATTGTAAAATGGGAGTAAAATAAAAAAGTTTGCCACAGAAGGTTGTGGATATATTAAATTCACGCCGAGAGAGCTGGCATTTTCTAAGTGCTAAGTGATTAATCGTTACAAATATCTGTGAAAGGGTCTGAAGGATATCTAGTATAGATCAAGGAATTCAGTAAACTGACTCCCTTCACTAAGAGACTTTAGTGCATTTGGGGACGGGGGTGGTACTCAGCTCCTGAGGAGATTTCCTGGGGCCAGACCCTCATCTTTAAGGGTCACGGGTTGGCATCAGCCACACACCTGCAGAGTCTGGCACCTGCGTGCATCTGACTGCATCTTCCAACAGTGTGTCCAAGGGGCCAGGCAACCCGCGTGGTATTAGTCATGTCTCTCTACACCTCATGGTACAGGCAGTGAGGAGCTCTTCTTACTTGCAAAGTGGTGCTGTACACTAAGCTTTCAATACCTGCCTGGAGGGTAGGTCCATGAAAAAATCGAATGAACACTGCTCTGTGCTCAAGTCACAACAAGAGCAAATCCACAATTCATGGATTACATCCTCCATTAAAGGATTAATCGACTACATAAAAAAATCCCCAAATGGATGATTTGCTTTGGGTCTGGCCTGAGAAATGCAAGGTGAGTGAAATTCATAGAAGCTCAAAGGCTTCTTTAGTGACTGATGGGCACCGTCGCCTGTGCTGCTGATAAAGTGCTCTTAAGGGTAAGGACTAGTGACTTTATTGCAGGCAGAGAGCCCTAGGAAAGCAAAGAGATGATTAGTGTTGACAATGTGAGTGTAAACAGAATAATAACTAATAAATTTGCTGTTTTTATCCTATCAGCTGAAGTTAGCCTATCCTTGGTTCCAGCTAAAATACAGACGTGAACTTCACTTAATAATAGGACAGTGGCTCTCATACGGAGTGAGCTTTAGAAGCTAGTAACTTGCAAATTCCTGAGTCCCTTGAATCAGAGATTCTGATTCAGTGGGTCTGGGGTGGGCCTGGGACTCTGCGTGTCTAACAAGCTCCCAGGTGCTGCTGAGACGCTTTCTCTTGTGACCCGGGGCAAGGACCTCATTTCCTTCCCCCTCCTGGTTGTCTTCTGTCATCATCCTCATCACCATTAGTTCTTTCTCCTCCCCCCTCACAGTTCTGTGGTGAAATTCTCAGGGTGAAAGTCATCCTCAATTCTTAGGCAGCTGGGACAGCAGGATGACGGTAAACTGTCCTTCTAAATGTCCTGGGTGAGAAGGAGCAAGTTATGCTTCCAAACACTTCTATCAGCATCATTTCCTCTCTACTTCATGACGTTACTTATGAATCACACCAGCCCCTGCCTGCTACTGACTTGGACTTCAAGGCTACTTGCTGTTTTGCAAATGCATCAGCACCACTGTTAATCATTTCCCAATGAATCCGCAGCCCCTCGAGAGGCACAAAGCCCTAATTTAACAACACCAAATGATCCAAAGGCAGTTTTGGCACTGTAATACCGCAAGTCACATTCCCGTTTATTGAGAGTGAGGCCACTGAGATTTTCCTAATCTGTAGAGCAGGCATTCTCAAACTACGGCCTGTGGGCCACATGTGGCCTGCCTAGGACATTTATCCCGCCTGCCGGATGTTTTTGCTGCTGCTGCCTGTCCTGCTTAGCAGCAGACTCATCCCGGGGCCCATAGTCCAGCTCTCCAATTGTCTGAGGGGCAGTGAACTGGCCCCCTGTTAAAAAAGTTTGTGGAGCCCTGCTGTAGAGTAACAGGGCTGTAACTTACTAGGGTAACTAAAGAAATCGCCTACATGGAAGGTTCTCACTCTTGGTTAGGCCCTTACGGAAGGACTCTTTTTTTTTTTTTTTTTTTTTGAGACAGAGCCTCAAGCTGTCCCCCTGGGTAGAGTGCCGTGGCATCACAGCTCACAGCAACCTCCAACTCCTGGGCTCAAGCGAGTCTCCTGCCTCCACCTCCCAAGTAACTGGGAGCACAGGTGCCTGCCACAACGCCTGGCCATTTTTTTTGGGTTGCAACCATCATTGTTGTTTGGCGGGCCTGGGCTGGATTCGAACCTGCCACCTTAGGTGTATGTGGCTGGTGCCTTAGCCACTTGAGCCACAGGTGCTGAGCCAGGAAGGACTCTTGTAGGTCAATCAACCATCTTAAAGGATACCAGAGGAGTGGATGAATGAGGCCGCTCTTCTCCCTTACACCTGACGGGGCTGGAGTTGGCAAGCCTCTCAACTACCTGCAGCTCATCTTCTGGTGCTTGGAACTCTTTTCCTCCTCCTGAATCTCAAGAAATATTTATGGCAGACTTGGGAATTTTAGAATGCAGATGAGGCCAGGCCTTGGTGATCTGGGGGTTGAGAACTCTGGCTGTAGAGTCAGCTGCCTTGTTCTGATTCCCCCTGATACTCTCTGCTGTGAGAGCTGAGACAATTGACTTAATCTCTCTGTGCCTCAGTTTTTTCATCTTGGAAATGACAGAATTTTTACTATCTACTTGTAGTACATTTTTGGGGGGTGTGAGGTGCTCAGCATCAATGCTCTTTCCTGTAGCAGTTCTCCCCTTTTCTACCAGCAGTCAACCTTCCTCAGGTCTCAGTTCAAGTGGTTTGGCCTCCTGGGTGGAGGTACGGCCCAGGTCTGGCCAATTTAAGTCACATTGATTGGATTGAGGTTGAGCATGTGGCCTGAAGTGGGGCAAGGAGAGACATTTCTGGGGCTTTCTCTGGAACTACTGAGTCAGAGGCAGTTTCATTCTGTGGGGCTACTAAGCTACTAGAATGTAAACACCCAGCCCCTTAGCACCCTCTGTGCCTTACAGGCAGAGAGAGTGCCTTCGAGCAAAACCTACTCAGGAAGGCGGGGCTGAGAGGTAGAGAGAGACATTTTTGGCAGCATCAGTGAAGCACCTGCAGCGGCCAGAGCCCATTACCTGCCTTTGAATTCTTCAGTTGCCTGACTCGGTAAATTCTTTATATGCATGAGGTGGTTTGAGCTGATCCCTTTACCTAGGAGGAGATTAAATATGCCACTTCATCAACTAGCTTCAAGGATTAAAAGACAGGATGCCAGCAGTTCAGATGGCACAGGACTCAATGCAGTGCCTGCCTGTCAGGAGCCAAATGAGGGACACCTGCCCACGGCAAGCACTCAATCACGTTCACCATGACTACTGTCATCATGGCTCTGACTCCTCTGTGTTCTTAGATGTATTGTGGGAACCATTCCTGTGAAGGAGACAGCCACATAGGGTAGAAGCCTGAGGGTGTGCGGCTTGTATGTCTCAAGCTCAGTGGTGAGTGTCATGACTTGGGTCCAAGACAGGAGAGGGGATGCACTGCATTTTGTCTGAGTGGCCCCTGTGCCTCCCACTCCAGCCCACTCTTTAGTTCTCACCACAGGCCTCTCAGAACAGGGAAGGAAACAGCTCATTTTTAAATAGGCTATGTCCTGTCAGTCTTCAACGAAAGTATGAAATGGCTGGGAATAAAACTGGAGGCTGACGTACCCCTGGGAGGAGGTAGAAGGCAGTAGAAGGAGCACCGGGCTGGGAGCAGAGACGTAAGTTCCAGCCTTGGTTCTGCCCACGCCTCAGGGCTATCTGTCAGCACCTTTCCCCACTCCTACCCCCAGAAGACAGATCTAGCACACCTGTCCCAATGCACCTGCCCTTCCTCAGGGGCTCTGTCCAGGGCGTTTATGGACTCCAATAAATCCCACTGCTTCTGGGTCTCAGTCTTGGATGCAAATGTTAAGAAGAATGATACTGAAAGCAAACTGTTGTGGGTTCAAATCCTAACTTTGCTATTGCTTGTGTCACTTTGGGCAAGTTACTCAATCTTGCTCAGCCCCTGTTTATTTATCTGTGAAACGGGGATAATAGTGGTGTATTCTTCATAGGGTGAAGCAGTCATGCTGTAGTCATGGTTTAATGAATGTCAGTGGTGATTATTAACCTTCCTTTCAGAAAGCCTCTGGCATGGCCAAGACTGGGTTCTGTGCCTCCCACTTGTGATCCTATGGCTCTTGTCTCAGTTACCACCCTGTATTGTCATTGCTTATTTCCTCTTCTAGACCAAGGGCTCTCTGAGGCCGACGATGATGTCTCATTTACTATTTATTCTTTCCCTAAGAGTTAAGCAAAGCAACTAACCCATAGTAGCATTCAGGAAAGAATGAATGAAAGAATAATCTTGAACAAGTCCTAAGCTTTCTGAATCTGCCTCCTTATCTTACAATAAATGAAAAGTTTGGACAGGAAAATTTCCAAGACTCGTTCTTCAATTCTAAATGTAAACTTTTCTTTATTTTTGTTTTGGAGGTGCCAAAGGGCCAAGCCTGGACCATAGTTGGGGAGTCACAAGATGTCACCTTTTGGCTCATAGGAAGAATTTTCTGACGGTGGTCAAAAGTGAAATGGGGTTGTATGGGAAGGGAGTGAGCTTTTCGTCTTGGAGGGTAATAAAGCAGAGGGCAACTGGAGCCCTCTGCAGGGATGTCGTAGGGAGGATTCACGTCATCAGTAGAATAGTGATGAACAGCCTTAAGTGAATAAACAGCGCAATCGTACGTCAGAGACTAAGAGCTAAAAATGGGAGGAGGATGCACGATCATCCTGCTGGCTCCCTCCTGAGCACACATTCAAACTGCCTTATTGGTGCTAACTGATTCCAGGTGGCCCTCCTGGGCCGGGGCTGGGACTGGGGCTAGGGAATGGCATTTGGGACCACAGGCACATAAGGCATGTGACTCGGTCTGGGGCAACAATCAGGGAATGAATGGATCCCTGGAGAAGGGCTAGAATGTCCACAAGAATTTCTCTCCTAGCTATTTTTAGATTAGGAGCGAAGTAGGAAAAGCATCTTATTTTTCACACCATGTTTTATACTCAGTGCTCCCTGATCACCTCCTGTCATGTTCTCTGAGAAGTATTCATATCCACCCCTGAGTGCACGCAGACCCCCCCGCCCCCCCCAGGTGCAAAGCCACACATGCACACGCACACCCCTTCCAAATCACCTTCTGACCTTTGTCTACAGCTAAACCTTGAAGCTCATTTTCCTCCCTGCCCCAGACACCCAGCATCCCTTGGTCTTAGGTCATTTCTGCGATTTTAGTCAATATAATAAAACCCGAAATGAGGAAAGAATATACTAATATTCAAATGCAGTTGCAGATAACACAATTCCTGACCAAAAAACACCCCCCAAAAACAACTCTTATCTTTTTTAAACACCCGGAAGCAGTGGTTCTCAACCTGCCTAATGCTGTGACCCAACACCTCATGTTGTGGTGACCTCCAACCATAAAATTATGTTCATTGCTACTTCATAACTGTAATTTTGCTACTGATATGAATTATAATGTAAATATCTGATATTAGGTGACCCCTGTGAAAGGGTTGTTCGACTCCCAAAGGGGTCTCGACCCACAGGTTGAGAACTGCTACCCTCAAGCAGTGATTTTCAATCAGTGTGCCTTGAAAGGCTCTCAGGTGTGCCATGAACATTTTAAAAGATCATAGGAAAGAAGTTCAAAGCACAGTAAGTATATTCTTTTTTTATTCTTTTTTTGATCAGCATAATTTAATTGTGCCATGAAAGTTTAACCATAGGTTCAAGTGCGTCTTGGGATAAAAAAGGTTGAAAAACACTGCCCTAAATTGTAAACACGTGTTACTATCTTCACTCTCCTTTAACTTTGCCTCCATTTATTACAGAAATTACTTCATAGTAACAGTTAGCTATCGCTGATTTTTTTCATTTGCTTTCTCTCAGTTTTTCTTTATAGGTATAAATGTTTATAAGTTATAATTTTAACATCCATACAAGTTAAGTTTTACTTCTCCATATAATGCCGATGCAGTAAGCACTTGTAATTTTCATCTGTGCTTCTTTTAATCATTGTGCTTCACTGACTGGTTCCATCAGTTTCCTTAAACATTTTCCCCCCGTGGCCCTTGTAGGTAATATTCAAAATTTAGGTTAAAAATAACAGTGTAACAAAGATCTTAATGCATGGCACCTTTCCCTGATTTGGGATTATTCTTTAACCTAAATTCCTAGATGTGCAATTACTGGGAGAAAGGATACAAATATCATAAAAAAATGGAGTCCATAAACATTTTTATTTTTCCTGAATTGGACCTTACGCAGAAAATGGTTGCTCCCCACTGAGGTAGATGGTTGGACTGAGAAACTCTTAAGTTTCCTTTTTATCCACCAGATCCCATAATTCTAAAATGATGATGCTAAAAGCCTACTGATTCTTAATTCGAGAAGCAAAACCCAGCAGGTTGTGTGTGTGTGTTTGTGTGTACTGCTGATGAGCTCCTGAGGGTGAGTGGTGGAGCTGGGTGGGAGATGGACCGACAGAAAGGTCCTGGGGAGTGAGATAGGCAGGCAGACAGAGGGACAGCCAGCCCTTTCTCTCCCTCCTTCAGGCGGAATTGCCCCACTGGAACTCTCATTATGAATGGACATACACAGACTCCTTTAAAATCGGCAGGTCCCTCCCCCTAGCCGCAAACCCATGCATATAACTGTTAGACTGGGAGACAATAGGTTTGGATGGAGGTGGGAGGTGGGAGGTGGAGGGGGGATGGTGAGAAAAAGGCAAGCAGGTCCAGCTTCAGCCCCGGCCAATGAGACAAGCCCATCTCCTGCTGTGTTCAACCGGGGAAACAGGGAAATGGTTCTGCTGATGTTTCCATTCTCAAACTCCCCAGAGAAGGTAGATAATAAATAAGTGACAATAACAGATTGCACGCTGTCAGTGCGGGCACTTCTTTGCCCCCAGAGAATTGATTTTTAATAACAGTGCAGATGACATGTGGCGGGAGTTGTCGCTGACACCGGTGTTTTGTGGGCCTCGATAAATCACATCAGCCCGGAGGCTCTGAAATGGACGAGCTCATTGGGTGCTGTTTGCCGACTGCTGCTGAGCCCTGGGAAGGGTCCCAGGACTCTGAGTCAGGAGGCTGCAGCCTCTTCACTGCTGGACCTTGGCCAGTTACTTCGCCAGTCTGGGCCTCAGTTTCTCTATCTTTAAAATGGGCATGACTGTCTCAACCTCATAGCACCATTGCAAAAGATTAGATGAAGGAATGTTTTTAAAAAGCTCCATAAAATGTGGTGATCACTATTGTACTAATAATACTCCAGAAAGACAAAAAGTTGATAGGTTTGGGGCAAAGAGTCTGGCATTTCTATTCTTATCGGAGTATTATTCAAGGATGATATTCAAAAGATTAATCTTCTTTGGTCAATAAAATAGGCAGAAGATGGAAAGGCCCTAAAATCAGCTGACAACTGGACCCAGGGTTAAGGGTGGTGGTTGGGTACCTTCCTGTGCTAGCAAGCTATGATGTGAGAACAGTAATAATAAATGAATTTTTTTTAATTAAAAACTTTTTAAAAGATAGGGTCTTGATTTGTTGCCCAGGTTGGAGTACAGTGGTGCAATCATAGCTCACTGCAACCTCCAACTCCTGGCCTCAAGCAATCCACCTACCTCTGCCACCCATAGTACTGGGATTATAGGCAAGAGCCATTCCACCCACTGACAAATGAATATTTGCTAAGTGTTTATAATGCCAAAGCTGTGCTAAGTGCTTTACGTACAGTATCTCATTTAATCCTCATAAGACTCTGCCAGGCAATTACCATAATTATCTGATTTTACGGATGAGAACACACTTAGCTATCCATGTGTAAGACTGGGCCCTGCAGGTGACAAGGGTGTGCCGGGTATGAAGGCTGCAGACTGCACAGGGCTGCTCAGCCATGCAGGAACGCACAGGCCAGGCCCTGGGATGGCCAGGAGTCTCAATTTTCCAAAAGTGTGTGCACATTAGGATTTGTATAAAAAAGCCTCTTGGTACTTAAATCTTGACAGCTTATTAAAAATGTGGTTATTTTAAAAGACACTCTAAGAGTCAGCTACAAAATTGCTAACTAGTAGCAGTCTGTGAGCGGGACCTGGCCCCTAGGCTTCAGCTGGTGATCTCTGGTGTACACACTCTGCTTCCTAACAGAGGTTCACAGTGTTCATCGCCTCTCGGAAGCCTGAGGTAGCAACTGTATGCAGAATGATCATCAAAATGTTGCCAGGGGACACACACTGTGCTCAATACCAGAGAGCGGAATATATTTTCATACCCCAATCTTCGCAAAGGAGGGGCTCCTGATCCCATTTATATATAAAAAGTGGGAACTCAGAGGGGTTGGGTGATTTGCTCAAGGTTTTGTCCTTGGCGAGAAGTGAGCTGCACCCTAGGAATGGTTGAGTCTCGAGAGCAGCTCTCTCTACTTCACTGAGCAAATAAGGGTGCTGGGTGGAGGGGTGTGTTAAGGGGTGGAGCAGGCTTTGAGCAGAGGAGCATGGGGGAGGGGAGCGGCCCATCTACTTCCTGCTTGATCTCAGTACCATGTCAGTCAAACCCAGCACAGGGGGGTACTCACAGCACTCGGAGAGACCGCAGCCCGTTGAAGGCGTGGATGGGGATGCATCTCAGCCGGTTGTAGCTCAGGATCCTGTGGAAGAGCGGGCACATGCCCTGTTGACTTTTCCTATTCTCAGATAGTCACGGGAGCCCTGCTCACATTGTGAACCCGAAACAGTGAATGGTCCCTCAATATACTGACAAAAGTATCCTGAGAACTAAGTGCAGGGAAACCTCCACGGCCCACGGAGATGCTCACTGGCTTCACTGCCCCAATGTTCTTCCACGTTCCACAGCAGCCTGACTCTACCCAGCTTGTCCATCGCCTCCCTCCACTGTCACGTGGTGAGTGCTCAAAATGTGCAAAGCTAATGGGAAATAAATGGGTCTGAGCAAAATGTAATTTGGAGGGAAACTCTCCACTGGGAAAGAAAATTTACACATCATAGAAGGTATTCCAACGAGAGCCTTCCACAGAGGTGGCTAGGTTCTAGTTCCTCTCTAACTACATGACGGTGGAGTCCTGTCTTACTTTATTTTCCTTCCAATGACTAAGATCTACTCTAAGCTAGGGCAACCGTGGCCCTGAGGATCACTAGAGCAGAGAACTCTGTCTGGGGGGACAGAAAGAGTGGCCATCTTCGGCTAGCCCAGTGGGTATGGTAAACATGTACTCACAGGGTGGAGAGGTGAGACATATTACTGAAGGTGTAATTGGTCAGCACACTGATGCTGTTGTTGCTCAGGTCACTAGGAAAAGTGAAACAGAAAGGGCCTGCTTTACTCTCAATCTGTAGGAGGCCACTCCCAAGCATCACACATGCCTACAATTCATCCTTCTATCCATCCACCCAACCACCCATTCATCCATTCACTTACCCATCTATCCATCCACACACTTATGTATTTATCTACCCACCTGCTCACCTGCACACTTGTCTACCCATGTGTCTCTCCACCCATCTACTTGCCCACCAACCCATGCATTCATCCATCCACACACTCATCTATCTACTCAAACATCCATTTATCTTTCCACCCACCCACTCATGCACCCACCTGTCCACACACTCATCCATTCATCCATTCACTCACCCATCTATCAATCTAAGCACTTACCTATTTATCTGCTCATCTACTCACCTGCACACTTGCCCACCCATCTGTCTATCACCCACCTACCCATGCATCTATCCATCCACACACTCATCTATCTACTCAAACATCTATCTGTCCATCTACCCACCCATGTACCCACCCACCTATCCATACACTCATCCATTCATCCATCCATCTACTCACCCACTCATTCATTCACTCACCTGTCTACAAACTACTCACGCATCTATTTGTCCCACTCACTCACCTACCCATTTGTCCACCCACTTACCTATCAAACAGCCCATCCATCCATCTATTCTTTCATCCACTTATTTACCGAAATATTCATTTTTTCATTTAAACATTTATTCAATCATTCAAGCAATGGTCATTCATTCCTCCATCCCTCCGTGAATTTATTCAGTTAATCATTCAACTACATTCACCCATTCTACCACTTCATTATACCAACAAAACATAATGTAGATAATAATTTTTCCTTATTTTAGAACTTCTCCACAATTAATTATTTTTGCTGTCCCTCATCCCTTCTTCTCTTCTGAGATTCATTTATTCCATGTTATCAGATCTCTCTTAGGAGGAATGAGGCTAGTGGAGGTGCTGTCCAACTACAATCTCAGGCTTCTTCTTAAAGACAAATAACCAGAGCAGAGGCAACATTAGCATTAGAATCATCTGGGGGAGCTTTTAAATCCTCTGATGCCTGGATTCCACGCCCAGATGTTCTCACCCAGTTGGTTCAGTGTGAGCCTGAACATTAGTTTTTTTTTAATAATTGCTCAGGTGATTCCTCTAATCAGGTGATGTTCAGAGCCATTTCTCTAGAGCAGTGGTTCTCAACTATGGCCACTTTTGCTCTCTGAATGGCATTTGGAAATGTCTGGAGACATTTTTGGTTGTCGTGCTGGTGGGGAGAGTTCCTGGCATCTGTTGGGGTAGAGTCTGGGGATGTCCCTGACAGCCCCTCACAACCAGGAATTATCTCCCCAAATGTCCACAGTTCTGAGGTTGAGAGCTCCTCATCTAGAGGCTGGTTTTGAGACTATCTAGAAGTCCAGGCCAGAGACAGGTGGCTTTCTCTCCCCTCTTTCAGTGGGCTCTCCATTTTCCCCAAAGCTCTTCATTCTGAAAGAGCTTTCACTTTCCTCCCGTGAGCTAGCTCCCTGCCGCCTAAGCAGACATGGACATCTTTCAATTACCACTTGCCCAAGGAATTGTTTTGCACTGTCCTGGGTCCCATCATGGCAGGGCGTTCAGGCTGTTTAGGGACAAAGCCTGTAGGCCACCTTGCTTCCTGGGTGATGCCCATGCCCAGCAACCCTCCTCTATATTTATTTTCCTGGGTCTCGGCAGATTTGGAGCTACTAGCCAGTACAAGTGCCACCCGAAGGATCCTCACTTCAAACAACCTACCCGGGACATTTTCTGGGGAATTAAACAAGTTGGAAGAAAAAACTGCTGTTTATGTTTTGGGCAGACCTAAGTGTGGCCACAGCTTGCAAGCAGCTGGAAACTGAGAGGTGCAGGGACCAAGTTTGGATCTCAGCAGGCAGGCAGGAGGGGGGTTCAGATGGCCTGTGATGCCAGGCTCTGAGCACTTCTGCACATAGGTCTCCCTGGGTAAGACCCAGCACACCGGGCTGGTCTGTTCCTGCCATCTGCCTCTCCCTTCTCCGCTTAGGGAGAAAGGTGTGGAGATGCTTCCCCAGCCTGAAGAACCATTCTCTTACCCTCCTTTTCCGTTTCTACCCTAGGAGAGAAAAACAAATGTGCCACCCAGCCCCAGGCCCCTTACATGAGTGTCAGGTGTCGGAGGGCGGACAGCTCTCTGGGCACAGCTGTTAGGTGGTTTCCTTCCAGGTACCTGAAGAGGAAGTGCAGAGTGTCAACACTTGGGAGAAACACTGCAAAATGGTCACTCTCAGAGAAGGTCCCTGACTTTCCAGGTTAGCTGGGTTCCTCCCTTTAAAGCACACACTACCTTGGTCATTTCATCTTTATTTGTGTGATTATTCAAATGGTGACAGTTTTCTTCACTAGATCAGTTAAGTTCCATGATGACAGGGTTCTTGTCTAACAATGCCCACTGTTGGATCCCCCAAGCCTGTTTACAGAGCTGATACCTAGCAGGTGCTCAATAAACATTTGTTTAATAAATAGAGCACTCTCCTTATGCTCGGCCCTCACAATATTCTTCTGTGGCAGAATTCTGCTTCAGGAAGCAGAAGTTTAGAGATGTCAAAATACTAGTGCAGGGTCACACAGCAAAGGACTTCAACCCAAGTCTCCCTGCTGTGCTCTTACCACAACTTCAAACTGCTTCTGCTTAGCTAGCAGAGGATGGGGGGAGAACTGAGTCACAATTCATCTTAAGAACACAATTCAGCATTGACTATCTCTGAGGTGCATTTGGAAGCTGAGGAAATAGGGGCCCATCTCTAGTACCTGGAGCACTGTGCTATGCTACCCTGCTGGAGGACCAGCTGGTAGGAGGGGACAGGGGTTCAGAATGAGGATGCACCAAACAGAGGGGTACTCCTCCTTGACAGGCAAAGCCTGAGCCTAGTTCTACTGACCTCTCTATCTAGGGTGAGGCCACCTCCTTGAAGACTAGAGTGTGGTTAAGACAAGAGGAGAAAGTCTCACTGTAATTATGGATTCATGTATTACAAAGGTTATTACTATTGACATAGGCCAATTCATTCACTCCCACCCTTGTTGTAAATCCCATTCCCTAGGCTTCCTGTTGCTTTCAGGACAAAATGGCAAAACCTTACAGTTTACAAAACCTGCTTTGATCTCCTGGGTGTTTCCCTTGACTTAAAGCTCCCCTAGTGTCCTCTCTCCTAATCGTCAACACACAGTCACTGCTGTTCATTGTCCCGTGCCTGCCTTAAGCTCCACAAAGGGCAGACGGAGGCCTATGTTTTGCTAGCCTGGTGCTTCTCAAACTTCAACTACCTAGGATTCTGCGAATCACCTAGGGACTTACTAATGATCAGATTCTGTTCTGCGACAGGCCAACAGCCATCGCTTATCCTCTCCTACACTGCTCATCTTCTCACTCCTGTTTGTCTGCTACAACTACTTAACAAACCTGAGCTAAGTACGCAAACAGATCAAAGCCCCCAGGCTCCAAATCTTCTTGCTGAGATATGGTGCAGATGGCCTTGTGACAAGCACATCTGAAGACAGAGCATGGGTTGGGCTTGCTGTGGGCCTGGAGGCAAGGTACTGAACCTCACAGGCAACTCAGTGATGAGGACAATTCTAAAACCCAAACAAAACTCACAGCATGATCTGGGGGGTAGTCCCAATGCTTTGGGAGAAGCTCTGGACTGCTGTCTCATTTACTTCTCTGGAGCTGGGCTGATGGGTATTGTGCTGAGTTCGGGAGTTGGGATTTAGACTCAGAGCTGTCAGTTCTGGAGGCCGAGAAGTCAACGTGTGCTGTTTGACCTCTGCACTTCGAGCTTATTTTCACCCCCAGCCATTGCAGTCTTGAGATATACCATACTCCACCATTTATTCTCTCTCTGTCCCTCACTAGGAAGTAAACTCCAGGCTCAGCCCCTGTAGCACAGTGGTTACAGAGCCGGCCACACACACCAAGGCTGGCGGGTTCAAATCCAGCCTGGGCCAGTTAAACAATGACAACTGCAATAAAAAATAGCCAGGCATTGTGGTGGGCACCTGTAGTCACAGCCACTTGGGAGGCTGAGGCAAGAGAATTGCTTGAGCCCAAGAGTTTGAGGTTGCTGTGAGCTGTGACACCACAGCACGCTACTGAGGGTGATATGGTAAGACTCTGTCTCCAAAAAAAAAGAAAAAAAAAAAGAAGTAAACTCCACGAGGGCAGGGATTTTTGCCACTTTTGTTTCCTGCTGTATCTGTAGCACACAGCAGAGGGCTCAGCTCACAGCAGAGCTCCACTACTGTTGAATGAATGCATGCAGAGAAGGGTTGTTCATAGGACTCTGGATTAAAAAAACAAAAACTTACAGTGGTTTCAAGGAATGCCTTTTGCCTGGTCCAGGCATACCTGTAGGACAAGCCATGTTGTATAAATGCTCATGTTTGCTGACCAGAGGAGTACAAGCACCAGTGACCACTGGGATTCAGACATGTCCACAGCATCTGTGTCTAAGGCAGGGAGGCTCAGGGCACAGCTGCTTCTAGATCTCCTGGGCCCTCGGTGCCCATTCTGGGTTCCAGGCTGGCTCTGATCAGTACTGCACTAATACCAGTTGAATTAGCTTCCCTGCCTGCCTAAGACCATCTGTAGTTTCCATTAACTTTTTAAAGAAGGGTGACCCAATGCCGACTCCTGCCCACATTCAACAAGGCCTGCTGTGGTCTGTCTTCTATCAGCCAAAGGTTTTCCAGAGAAACAGAATCAACAGGACATACATAGACAACAGGGGAGGAAGATTATTTATTCGGAGGAATTAGCTCATGCAACTACAGGGCTGGCAAGTGTGAAATTTATAGGGCAGGCCAGCAAGCTGGAAACTCAAGCAGTATTTCTGTTACTGTCTTGAGGCAGAATTCCTTTTTCTCTGGGACACCTCAGTTTTTGGCACTTAAGGCCCTTACCTGCTTAAAAGAGGCCCACCTCCACATTAGGGATAGAAATCTCCTTTATTTAATATGTCAACCGAGTGCAGATGTTAAATGCATCTACAGAGACCTTCACGGCAACATCTATACCAAGCAAGTGTTCGACCAAACAACTGGGTGCCACAGACAAGCTGACATAGGAAAGTGACCACCACAGCCCCGCGCCCTATCTTTGTTCTTGCATCAGACTCCCTCGGCCTCTGTTCCCACTCCACTGGCTTAACCTTCTTCCCAAGCCCCAGTCCCCTCTGTGGGAGCCAGTTCTCTCTCCTTGCCTGGTTAAATCCTGCAGATGCTCACATCTTAGCTCCAGCATCTTCCCTGATCTCACACCTATCGGTGACACTGCAGCTTCCGAAAGCTTTGGGTGTGTTTTCTTCACAGCATTTAACCCCATGGTGGTATCTTCAGTGTGGCTCTGTGATTATTGACGGCAGACCTGTCTGTTTGCACACCACAGCATTTCTGGGCACTGCCTGGCAACAGTAGATGCTCAGGAAACAGCATCTATATGATGAAAACCCCAGAATTCCCCAGGAGAGCTGCGCTGGGCACCACAGAGCCGGGTTGAAGTTGTTTCAGCGCAGAAAGTCCCCGGCGACCGGGCGTTGCAGCTCAGAAGACTCAGAATCAAAAGGTTTCACTTCAGAAATGCAGATGTGGTTGTGTGGGAGAGTGCTTTATAGGAAGCCCTTCATGAAAAGTCTGAACTCCAAAGCTGCCTGCAGCCTGCAGCCCAGACCCCCAGAGGGACCTTTTCAGGAGGCTCCCCTCTTGCCCCACAGCCTCAGAACTGCCAGAGCATTTCTAGCAGGTCACCCTTCGCATTGACCTGCATTTAAATGCTGTTTCCTTCCCAGGGCGGGCACACCAGGACACACCTGCCTCGCATGCAAATCCACACAGCTCTGCTCTGTGAGTGGGTGTCCTGCCTTCGTGCTTGGAGCTCTGCAGTACTGACAGGCATCACACAAAGGACTCAGACCAGCTGAATGATGAAGGGGAAGGAGGGCAGCTACCTTCCTGGAGACCCCACTCTGGGCCAGGTTTTTCACCAGAGACCAGGAATGGTGTGGGGACAGCTCAGGAGTCAGGCAGCTGAGGCTCACCTCCTGGCCCCATTATCTAGTAGCTGTGTGACCTTGGGCAAGGCACTTAACTTCTTTGAGCTTGCATTTCCTTATCTGTACAATGGGGCTTTATATTAATCATCAACTTGATGTGATTATGAGGATTAAATGACAGTCTCTGTGAACAGCACTTGGGGGAGCCCTGGGCACCCTAGCATCCAGCAGATTTGGAACATATATACACATACACGTACACAGACCTCACACACACATACACATCTTTTGAAAGGTAATTTTGATCCCTTTGCCGTTCATTTTCTAGTTTTCTTCCAGAGTCATATTTCTAAAATGAGAATCAGATCATGACACTTTCCTGCTTAAAATTCTTCCTTAGCTCCTGTGTTCCTCTTGGGGTAGAGTCAGCCCTTGCCGTGGCTCACAAGAAGGTAACACATCCCTCCTCAAGCTCTTAGCACACATCACCCTCTTTCTTATGCTATTTGCTCCATCTCACGGCCTTCTTGACTTCTTGAATTTAAGATCCTTCCACCATGAGATCTTCCCAGAACGTGTTCTTTTCACTCCTTTTTCTCCTCCAATTTCCTGGGAAATCCTACACTTCTCTCTCCCTGTGTGGAAGGTCTAATTTACTGGTTAGTGTTCTTACCGTGTTTCTCCCCCATTCTGAATTTCTGAGAAGAGGGACCTTGTCTGCCATGTCACTGCTGTCCTGCTAGCTCCTGTGTCACTCAGCAGCACTGGCATGAGTGAAGAGAGATGTCTCGGCTCTCTGCCTATGCCCTTCCCCACCAGGCTCTCCCACAGACGGCTGTGCCTGCCTCTGTCCTGCTGAGAAGAGTCCTCTACCAATGCCATCTTCTGAGGTCTCCTCTGGGCCAGGGCCTGTGCTGGGACTAGTCAGTACTGCTGTGCCCAGAGCTGGCACACTCTCCAAAGATGGGATCGACCACTCCAGCTGGCTGGGGGTACAATTCTGCCTTTCTCCCTGGGCCAAGGAAAGGCAAGGATGTGGTCAGTGCTGGGTAGTTTTTCTAGTAAGTGTTCCGGGGAGCCTGTTCAGCATGAGAGCATGGACGGCAGTAGCTGGCCTTCCTAGAGCAGGCTCAGCTATCAGGATGGACCCAGCCAGAACCACTGGCAGGTACCTATAACAATGTGGCAGTGGCCTGGGTTTGCCTGCTCCCTGCTTAAATGCAGATGTCAGTTTTTAAGAGGACCCCACAAGCCAGGTCACTGGGCCACTTGAGGGTTTTAGTGGTCAGCCCTTAAGGTCAGATATAGCCAGGCTTAAGTCTGTGCTCTGCTGCTTATTGGCAGTGTGATCTTAAACAAATTATTCAGTTGTCCTGAACCTCAGTTACCTTATCTGCAAAGTGGGGATGATGAAACTTTCCCTGATGAATTGTTAGCAGGAGTAAATGAGAGTACCTGTAAGAAAAAAACCCAGCACAGCCCCGGCACACAGTAAATGCTCTGTAGAAATGGTGGCAGAAGTGGTTTGCAGCACAGGCAAATCTGGCTTTTTAAAAGACCAGGGTGGGCAGAATTTCCTGATTCATCCTCTCCCGGGGCACACAATGCCTGTGCCACTCCCTGGGCTTGTCACCTGCTGCACTGCTCTGCCCTTTCTCCCAAGTGTGTGTCCACTGCCTGCAGACGAGGAGAATGCTCTATGAAGCTGCTTTCCGGATTCCAGACTCTCATCCTCTAAGCCTGTCATCTCCAACCCCTGGTACCAGTCCATGGCTTGTTAGGAACCAGAGGGCAGAGGTGAGCAGCGAGCAAACGAAGCTTCACCTGTATTTAGAGCTGATCCCCACAGTTCATGTCACCACCTGCGCTCTGTCTCCTATCAGATAAACAGCAGCATTAGATGGTCAGAGAAGTCTAGACCCTGCTGTAACTGCCCGTGCTGGGTTTACAGTTGAACGCTCCTTATGAGAATCTAACGCCTAATGATCTGAGGTAGAAATGTAATGCCCTCGAATCACTCCTAAATCAACCTCCCCTGCCCCTCAGTTTGTGGAAAAATTTTCTTCCATGAAACTTGTCCCTTGTGCCAAAAAGGCTGCTCAGAGTCCTTGGAATTAACAGGGCCAGGCCAGGTCCCTCCCTCTTCTTCAACCAGAGCCCTTGTGTCATGACCACTTGGCAAACTTATTCTCCCAGAGTGGCAGCTCAGCCCTGTGCCCTCTTGCTTCCTGGCCAAGCCCTGTCCCTTGCTTGTCTCCTGTCAGCACTGTGGGTACGTTCACATGTACACAGATGTGCACACTGCCAGCCTGCCTTCCACTGTGGTCCCGGACCTCACATGCTAATCCAAATCCTTCCTTCCAATAATTGTGCTGGGGGAGAGATGCCATCCGTCCTTTCTCCTCTCCTGGGATAGCAGTTGTAGGACAATAACAGACCATGTTCATGGTCCTCAGACCAAGTTCAGTGTCAGACACTCTGGATACTAAGCAGGGCTGGACTATGGGGGAGCACTGTTCACTGGTATTAGATTTGGATTCCAGCCCTCATGAAGATATGGGCTTACAGAGTTTGTTTCCAGAGCCAGGAGGACCTGATGTTTATAAACATTCCCATAAGTGAAAGCAAACACATTTTTTAGGCTTATGTTCTTCTGTAATATTGAGGTCAGCTTGGATCGAAAAAGATAGTCCCACAATAACAGTCGTACTTTTTTTTTTTTTTTTTGCAGTTTTTGGCTGGGGCTGGGTTTGAACCTGCCACCTCTGGCATATGGGGCCGGCGCCCCACTCCATTGAGCCATAGGCGCTGCCCCAAATAATCGTACTTTTTGAAGGTGGCGAGGCCCTGCCTTTGCAGAGAGCACTTGCTTCAGTAACTCTGGGGGCTGAGATGTTTCACACCTGCTACTTTCCCGGTTTCCATAGGATTTCATACACCGGTCTTTTAAATCAGGAACTTAATGCTGACTTACAGCAGGTATCTCCCTGTGTTCCTGACCTGCCAGAGTTGTTCTCAAAGTGTCATCCATGGATGCCTGGGGGGGGGGTCTCCAAAACCTTTTCAGTGGTCTATGAGGCCAAAACTAGTTTTGCGGTAAGATTAAAATATTATTTTCCTTTTCAAGGTGTTGACACTTGCATTGATGGAACAAAATTAGTGGTGGATAAAACTGCTAGCACCTCAGCATGAATTAGGACACTGGAACCAAATGATACCAGTGTCACTATAGTCTCCATCTTTGTGTACTTACAGATTAAAAACCAATTTTGCTTAGGAACGTCCTTGATGAAAAAGTCCAAATTATTATTTGTATTAACTGTCAAGTCTTGAGTGCACATTACTTTAATGTTCTGTGTGATGAAATGGGAAGTGTGCGTGCGTGAAAAGCTTCTGCATCATATGATGTACACTGGTGAGGAGGAGAGGCACCTGTGGGCATCAGTCTCTGCGTCAGGTTCTATAGGTTTGTCCCTAAGTTGAATCTGTATGCAAGTTAGAACAGATACATTTACCTACTGCCTGTAATAGCTTCCTTTCGTAAGTGTGAGTAGTACTTAAGTCAGGTGTTTGTAACTTGGGGACTGCCTGCAGTTGAGTTGCAAGCTGAACTAGCCACTTTTAAAATTTTTCATAAAATACTATTTTTACTCAAAAGTATGGGCAAACTGGTTATTCAGACATGGGTACTTAGTAGAGAATTTCTTTCCCTCCTTCCCTCCCTCCTGCCTTCTTCTTTTCTTTTTTAGAGACAGGGTCTCACTCGGTTGCCAATGCAGGAGCACAGTGGTATAATCATGGTTCACTGCAGCTTCAAGCTCCTGAGCGCCAGTGATCTTCCCACCTTGGCCTCCCCAGTTTCTTAAAAGTGAGCAAAGTAAGTCTGTCACTTCTGAGAAAAGCAACTGACAGTATCTGCCAGTGGTAAAATTTTGGCTTCCAAATAAAAATTACAATTTTGGAAAACCCGAACGTACCACATTGAGCTTGAGAGCATCCCCTCCTTAAAGACTTTTCTGATGATATTGGTGATAGTATTAAAGGAGGTGGTTTTTTTTTTTAGAGACAGAGTCTTACTCTGTGGCCCTGGGTAGAGTGCTGTGGCATCACAGCTCACAGCAACCTCCAGCTCTTGGGCTTAGGCAATTCTCTTGCCTCGGTCTCCTGAGTAGCTGGGACTACAGGCGCCTGTCACAACGCCTGGCTATTTTTTTGTTGCAGTTTGGCCGGGGCCAGGTTTGAACCTGCCACCCTCAGTATGTGGGGCTGGCGCCCTACCCAATGAGCCACAGGTACTGCCCCCTTAAAGGAGGTGTTTTTAAAATATATGTTATAATGAAATATGTCCACATTTGAAAGATCTGCATAACTCAGTGAACCAGTACTTTCCTAAAGACAAATGCAAGATGTTCTAAGACCCTGCATGAGGAAAAGTTCCATTCAAAGTGTAAGATAGCCTTTGAGTTTTTCAACGTCTTAGAGTGTATTTTAACATAACAGAAGATGGTATGGGTGTAGTTTCTGCACTATGACTTGGCTTTAAGAAATTACCACTTGGCCAGGTGTTGTGACTCAGGCCTATAATTCTAGCACTCTGGGAGGCTGAGGTGAGAGGATTGCTTGAGCTCAGGAGTCTGAGACCAGCCTAAGCAAGAGTGAGGCCCCTTCACCACTAAAAGTAGAAAAAATTAGCCAGGTGTTGTGGTGGGCACCTATAGTCCCAGCTACTTGGGAGGCTGAGGCAGGAGGATCATGAGCTAGGACACCACGGCACTCTAGCTCAGGCAACAGAATGAGACTCTGTCTCAAAAAAAGAAATTAGCACTTGTTGAGCTTTGGTGCATTCCATGTATTAAAGAATACCCATAATTATCTGAAAAGGCTGTGCAAATTCTCCTTCCTTTTCCATCCACACATCTGTGTGAAGCCATATTTTATTTTTATATGTCACCCAAAGCAACATTTCACAGCAGAGAGAATGGTGATATAGATATGAAAATCTAGGTGTTGTCTATGAAGCTAGACATTACATAGATTTGCAATAATATAGAATAATGCCAGTCTTCTCAATTACGTTTGATGTGGTTGGTTTGTCCTAAAAAATATACTTTTAAACTAAACATGTAATGAGTACATAATTGTGATTTTTAAATGGAATACTGAATGTCTATTTCAAAAATTTTTCAGTGTTAGTTTATAGATACAATTCACATAAACACAAGTTCTTGGATTCTGAGATGGCTTAATAGGCAAAAAGGAGTCCCGAGACCCAAAAGTTTGAGAATGTCTGGTGTAATGGGAATGACTATAAGATTTGTGGCCAAACCTGTTTTCTAATCCTGAGTGGGCTCCTTACCAATGATAAGATCTGGGCAAGTGATTTTTTTTACTTCTCTGAAAGTTCCTTCTCCCTTAAAGAAGGCAACTGGTACCACAGCCCTATATCAATAAGAAGTTGCAAGAATGGAAAGGGTGAATGAGAGCTCAGTTTGGCCTCACTCACCCAAGAAGACAGAAGCTAAAGGAGACAGACAGAGAAGAACTAGAGAGGGTTTGCAGAGGGGTGACAAGGAAGACGCTTTCCTGCTTGGATGGTACTGCGGGGGCCCTGAGTGTTTGCAATGGACTCCCAGACCCTGCCCTTTGGAGATATGCTGGGCAACTTTGTTTTTGCTTCTTCTCAGTAAATTAAACTTAATTTGGTTTTGTAAACTGGCAGCTGTGCCTGAGATAACTAACGATGCCTGAGGGACCTGGAAAGCTAACATCGGAAGCCCTGGATCTGGGCTCAGCCAATGTCTCTGAACCAAAGGCTTCAAGCCACACTCTGGGTCTGCCAGTTTTCACTTTCTCCAACACTCATTTTCCTGTTTCCACATCCCAGGGACCCTCCCCTGACCTGCCCAGGAGATGGTTCAGGGACAGAAGTGAAGGCCACTTTCCTTGGTACCCACTGGAAGCCATGCCTGGCCGGGGAAAAGCTAGCATTGCCAAAGCAGAAAAGCAAGCCTCCTCCCAAAGCGTTGAAGTTTACTTTGTGATTGCATCTAATTATCTTTGTTATTCCAGTTTTTCTTTCATGATGTTTGGGGAAATATATGGAGAGCCATGGGTTGTTTTCACAGCATTTTTGTCCTTTGACATGTGTCACTTAGCACTTAATTTGCCAGGAAAGAGCATGTACCTGGGTCATTTTCTGCAGCTCCTGTCCCATGGCATGGCATGGTATGGCCTAAGGAAAAGGTGTGAGGCTCACTGCATGAGGTGCCACTTGCTCCCACAGATCTGCAAAGCACAGCCCCAGTCCAAACCCAGGGTTGCCGTGGATTTACAGTGACTGTCAGGACCTCTCTTCCTTTTCTTGGGCTGTCAGTCCTGGTGTCAGTCTCTCTGAGCACTGGGGATGCCAGGAGCCTTCATACACACTCAAGGTCTACTTGCAAGTCTCAGAAACTGGCAGCCAGGTCCTACCCCAGGAGGTATTGGAGGGGAGGTCAAAGAAACTCTCCCTGGAGGAGCTTGGGTCTCATTCTGTCACTTGGGTCAGAGGTGCACTTAGTTTCATTGCTTTTTGCTTTATTATTGTTCTTTAGTGGCTTGTAGATTTTATGTGTTTTTACAAATTGAAGATGGGCCCTGCAAGGAGCAGTCTGTTGGTGCCATTTTCCCAACAGCGTGGCTCACTTCATGGCTCTGTGTCACATTTTGGTAATTCCCCCAGTATCTCAAACTTCCTCACTATTACTATACCTGTTACAGTGATCTGTGATCAGCACTCTTTGATTTTACTACTCTAGTTGTCTGGGGGCATGGAAACTGTGTCCATACAGACAGTGAACATAATAAATGTGTGTGTTCTGACTGTTCCACCAACTGGCTATTTTCCCGTTTCTCTCCCTTTCCTGGGGCCTCCCTATGCCCTGAGACACCACAATATTGAA
>NW_003852398.1:8283725-8284953 GCF_000181295.1 Otolemur garnettii | reverse complement strand
GACTCAGGAGGCTGAGGCAAGAGAATCGCCAAAGCCCAAGAGATAGAGGTTGCTGTGAGCTGTGATGCCACAGCACTCTACGGAGGGTGACAAAGTGAGACTCTGTCTCTTAAAAAAAAACAAAAACAAACAAAAAACCCCAGAAAATAAAAAACTGATGAACAACAGATTGTTTATGGAGAGGTAACAGCCTTAGATGAGAAGATTCCATCTATGACTATCATAGCTAGAGAGGAAGTCAATGCCTGGCTTTCACGCCTCTCAGGACAGGCCGACTCTCTTGTTAAGGGCAATGTAGCTGGTGACTTGTAGTTGAAGCCAGTGCCCATCTACCATTCTGAGAATCCTAGGACCCTAAGGAGTTATGCTAAATCTGCTGTGCCTATGCTCTACAAAAGGAACAACAAAGTGTGGATGACAGTGCTTTTTTTTTTTTTTTTTACAGTATGGTTTATTAAATATTTTAAGCCTATTTTTGAGACCTGTGGCTCAGAAAATGAGATTCCTTTCAAAATATTACTATCTATTAACAAAACGGCTGGTCACCCAAGAGCTCTGATGGAGATATACAAGGAGGGGAGTGTTGTTGTCATGCCTGTTAATGCAATATCCATCTGAGAGCCTGTGGATGAAGGACTAATTTCAACTCTCAAATTTTATCATTTAAGAAATACATTTTGAAAGGCTATTGCTGTCACAGAGAGTGAGTCCTCTGATGGATCTGGGCAAAGTAAAACAAAAGCCTTCTGGAAAGGATTCACTGTTTTAGATGCCATTAAGAATAAGCACGATTCATGAGAGGAGGCCAAAATATCGGCATAACAATCGGATGAAGCTAATTCCAACCCTCGTGGATGACTATGAGCGGTTTAAGACTTCATTAGATGAAGTAACTGCAGATATGGTAGAACTAGCAATAGACTTAGAAGTGGGGTCTGAAGATGTGACCTAATTGCTGCGATCTCACGGTGAAACTTGAATGGATGAAGAGTTGCTTCTCAAGGATGAGCAAAGAAAGTAGCTTCTAGAGATGGGCTCTCCTCCTGGTAAAGGTGCTGTGATCATTGCTGACATGACAACAAAGCATTTAGAATATTGCATAAACTTAGTTAATAAAGCACCCGTGGGGTTTAAGGGGACTGACTCCAGTTGAAAAACATTCTGCTATGGAAAAGTGCTATCAAACAGCATCGCATGCTACAGAGGAATCTCCCGTGAAAGGGAGAGT
>NW_003852398.1:8281990-8282875 GCF_000181295.1 Otolemur garnettii | reverse complement strand
AAATTCATGTGACTTGCTTTATTACAGTACTCACTTTATGGTCTGGAACTGAACTCACAACTCTAAGGTGGGCCTGTAGCTGTTAAGCTGGCCCAGAGGGGGGGGTGTGCTGGGGCCTGGGAGACAGCGTCTAAGCATAAGCACGGGACCGTGTGAGAGGCGTGTGTCAGTGTGCACTGTGGCTCTGACGTGGCTGGTGTGGCACCTTCTGTGGAGTCCTCCTCTCTCCCCTCTCACCATCTGCTCCTCAGGCTTCAGATCGAGCCCCAGGGCCATTTCCCCAGAGCAGCTCTCTCCCAGCGTCCCTTCCAAGTCAAACCTCTCACTTTAGCATGTCTGTGCGACCTTGTACCTCTTTTTCACAGTTGTCACTTCACATGGGCATTGGAGATGACTGAGCCAACGTCTCCCTTCCCCCAATAAACTGGAAGCCCCATGAGTGCAGGGGTCACACTTGCTCTGCTCACCATTGTCTCTCCAGTGTTAGTAGGGAGCGTGACCCATGAGGGACCTGGTCAATGTGTGCGGGGTAAATGAATGAAGGGATGAAGGAATGCAGGTCTGCACGGGGCTTGTGTTGGCTGAGAGTGTGTGGTGCCCTGCAGGCCCTGTCGGCATCACTCCTGGTACGTTCCAGAGAGACCCCCTGGTTATGGGACCGTGCTTCCTTCACCTGTTTGAGCTTTCCAGGGGACAGAAATAAGGGTTTTCTTCTACACTGTTAAGAGCCCTTCAGCAAGAAACCAGCACCTTTCTCATTAACTGGAAGCTGCTAGTGCAGGAACAAGATCTGAGGAGTCAGTGGCAGGAGCTTGGGCTGTGCTTACTCCTAAGAATGAACAAAACTCAGAACTGAGTAAAACGTAAAATGGGACTACATGGTCA
>NW_003852398.1:8277520-8281828 GCF_000181295.1 Otolemur garnettii | reverse complement strand
GGGAGAACAGGGTCAGTGCTCCTCCCTGCCAGGCAGAGGCATTGGGAGCTGCTCTTCTTGTTCCCTTGTCAAAGCCCAGCTGTCCTCTTGAAGGCTCTCTGGGCCCTGTGCTGGGCTCCACTCCAGTGGGGTGTCCCCAGGGCAGTACTGCCTGCGGTGCTTAGTGAAGTGCGGAGGCTGCTGGTTGTGGTGTGATTGCAGGGTGCCCGGGGGACAGGGTACTCACAGCTCGGTCACGTCCTTGGGCATGCCTTTGGGAAGGGCACGGAGCCCCTTGTTGCTGCATCGCACCACTGTGTCCACGCAGGTGCACTGGTCTGGGCAGCGCGGGCTCAGCTGGCAGCTGCTCTCATCGTTGCCTGTGGAGAGCCCCAGAGAGGGTGAGTGTGGTGGAGGAAGATCCCATGAGGGGTAGCAGGTAGGCCCAGTGTGTGCTCTCAGCAGAGGTCTGCTCTCCCTGCCCCTGCCTTGGGCCAGAACAGAGATTACAGTCCCTGCTGGTCTCACCCTGCTTGGAGGGGAAAGATACATGTCTGGGCTTGTTGCCTGCCTTCCACCACTTTTGAAAAGAGATGTGGACTGCAGTGGGGGGCCAACAAAGACTCAGTTAACCAGAGTAATATACAGGATAGAGATCACTGTTAACTGGAGCAGGAATAAGCAAAAATGACCAAAGGCAAGGTCAGGAGTGGGAGCAGAGCCCCGTCTTTTCCTTTTTGCTTCTCCTGTCCTTCTCCCCTCCCACCCTTCCCCTCCCAGTCTCTCTGGGGGTGTGTTTCCAGATCCCATTATGGCTTAATCTCGGTTAACCTGCAAACCAGTTAACCCATCCCTTGATAATCCAAAATTGATCAAGAAAAGAATGTGCTGACTTGAATTTATGTACATAAATATGCCCTCTGGGATCCTGAGGCCAACACCTCCAATCTCCTTATGTTCATGCCCACTAGCCAATGATAGGATTTTTTTTTTGAAGTATGTTTCCCAGGAGCACATCATGATACAGACAGGAAGACTGAGGCCAGGGCTCCCATGTACAGTTGTATAGGTTGTGCACTGCACAAGGATGCCATCGTCTCTAAAGGGCATCACTTTTACTGTGAACATATTTGGTACAACAGTGTTGTAGTTAGCAGTGTCTTGTAATGAGCAAGTGTCTTGTGTTCATGAACTTAGTATATTATGATAGATTTCTGACTGATATAAATAAATGACTTCAGAAAGGGGCAGCTTTTAACAGCTTGCATAAAAGAGTCCTGTAGGCTGGCATCAGATCTGCAGGGCCCTTTGGAGCTCCAGATGCATGCCTGAGGCAGAGTGGAATCAGATCTCAGAGAGTTCTGCGCTGCAGTGACCACCTGCACCTCTCCTTTCTGGTATTTTCTCCGCCTTCCCAGGGACTATCATCCCAACTCTCCCCCCCGAAACCCTGGGCCTTCTCACCCTCACAGGTGAAGTCCTGGATGGCCACATCTTGGATGGGAATCTCCTTGAGGAAAAACGGTTTCTGGCACCTAGGGTTCCCACTGACGATGCGTCTCTTCCTCAGCCACTTGCCCAGCCAGGCCAGGTGGCAGTTGCAGTTGAAGGGGTTGGACAGGAGGTTTCTGGAAGGAGAGAAGGGCCTCTCTGAGTAGTCAGCCTCTACCTGTCTCTTGGGGGAGTGGCCCTGGGGTCTGCTTCTGCAACCCTAGGGACCAGCTGTCCCAGCGGGGAGGCGGCAGGTAAGGGAACGCAGAACCTTCTCCTGATGTTGTCTCTGAAAGGGTCTCGCTCCAGACCTCCACTGCTGCTGATGGACATGGTCGAGGCTACTTGCCATGCCCTTCCCTATTCACAGAGTTCCAGTGGAGTGAACTATCTTCAGTTTCTTAGCCGAGGTCTACACTGACAGCCTTGACACAGGAAACACGTCTCTGTACACTTGGCCCTGCTGGCTCCTCATTCTTCACTGACCCCTCGGCAAAGAGGCCTTCCCTGAATCCCCGTCCCATCTTCTCCCTCATTCTCTTTCATTTCTTCCCCAGCACCTATCGGTGTGTAATGATTTGTTTCTGTTTAATATTTCGCCTCACACCTTGGACTCTCAGTTCCACAAGGGTAGGCTCAGGTCTGACTGCCTCTGTGTATCCAGAAACGAGCATCACATCATCACAGGCACTTCACACACATCTGCGGAATCCAGTGACTGGGCTGACGGAGGATGAGGGGATGACAGCAACTGTCAGTCACCTCTAGAGTGTTTACTGCAGGCCTGGGACCATGCTAGACACTTTATAAATCCATTATCTCCCACATTCTTGTCACAATAACCCTATGAAGGAGGTAACATTATCCTTGTTTCACGAACGAGGAAAGCCAAGCTTAGGGAGGGTTATTTAGGAGGGTGGGCAGCCCTTGAGGGGCTGTGGTTTGACTCAACAATTAAGAGCTTGGGAATCAGCTGCTCTGGGGTTTGAAACTTGGCTCTGACACTCAGTAGCAGGGTGAAGTTGGGTTACTTACCCCACGTTTTAGGGCTGGTTCCCTTAACGCTTTGTGACTCTGCCCCTCTCTGTAAATTATATATCTTTAGCTTTCTAGTGTGGAGGCTAAAAACAGGCTGAAATGAACCAACGCATTGGTCTGAACTCCTAACCCACTGTCCCTTCCTGCTGATGTCACTTATTCATTCCACTTAATCATTTATTCCGTAATTTTATGCTGGGTGACTTCTTATACTCCTGGCACAGATCTAAGCATTGAAGTCACAGCAGTGAACAATATAGCTGTATGTCTGTTTTTCTGGAACTTATACAATGGGAGGCAAACAATATATTAGTAATGAAGTAAGTACATTATGTAACATACTAGGAGATGGTTAGCACTATGTGAAAATTAGGAGGGCAGAGATAGGAGGGTAGTGGTGATGGCAGAGGATGGCACAGGGGTGAGGTGGGTGACATTTGAGCAGGGGGGAGGGAGGCCAAGAGGAGGGCTCTGCTAGACAGTGCAAAGTTCCAACACGGGAGGGGCCGGGAGTGTGGGAAGACAGGGAGGTGGGCTGTGGAGCTGCAGTGGAGGGAGGGGACGGGCAGGTCACGAGGGGCCAGGTAACATGGGGCCTCTGGGCCTTTCTTTGACTTTGGCTTTTATTCTGAGCACAAAAGGCACATGGCAGAGTGACAGCAGGTAGCAATGGGGGATGTACCACGGCCTTTTTTGTCTGTTTTCAAAGGGTCATTGGGGAAGGGAAGACATGGGACAATGAGGCAGCAACCGAGGATAACAGAACCACACGGAGATGACTTGGAGCAGCTACAAAATTCACATGTTGAGTATTTGCTCTATCTCAGGCCCTTGCTGCCTGCTTGACAAGTGTTACTGGATTCAATCCTCCTGACAATCTTAGCAGGTAGATTACGCAGAAGCCAAAACAGAAGCACAAAGAAACGAAGTAACTTTTCCAAGATCACACAGCTAATCAGAGGTACAGCCACAATTTAAACCTAGCCAATCTGGCTCTGGTGTCTTCACCATTGTTCCACAAAGCTTTCCTTACCCAGACATGAAGTACCTGAGAGCAGCACTCACTTAAGGGCCCAGAAATATAGTTCTATCTGGTTCTGATAGCCACTGGTGACATCTTTTGTAAAACTCCTGTCTATGTCACCATTATTAAGACCATTATAAGATATTAAGACCAAGATGGGCCACAGCAGTCCTGTAGCCTGGCCTGGCTTTCCCTCCAGCTTGCCTTACACCAGATACTCTCTCCTTCAGTGCTATGACCATGCTGGACTGTGCTCAGCCCCACATATGCTATGCTCCAACCCACCACAGGGCCTTTGCATATGCTCTTCCCAATTTCTTCAACAAGCAACTCCTTCAACTTCTTCAACTCCTACTTACCGTCCACATTGTGTCTCCAGTGTTTCTCACCAAAGCCTGTGTTGGGGTTTCTAGTCACTTCCCTATGCTATGAGCCCCAAGAAGGAGGGGCTCTGTGTAGAGCACTTAGATGGTGCCTGGCATGTACAGGGATCCCAACAAATGTTTATTAAGCAGATAGATGTCCTTGCCCAAAGATTGCAGGGAGCTGGGAGGGGAGAGGTCTGTAGAGGAGGACTCCAGAGCAAGTGGGCAGTGGACCTGGGAGAACTTACATGGTAGACAGGGACACAAGCGTGGTGAAGGCTCCAGGGGTGATGGTGGTGATCCGATTGTCATAGAGAGACAGTAGCCTGACTGAACTCAGGCCAGCAAAGGTGTCGTTGCTCACACAGCTGATCAAGTTACTCCTCAGCATCCTATAGGGGATGGGGGGGG
>NW_003852398.1:8268697-8277410 GCF_000181295.1 Otolemur garnettii | reverse complement strand
AACATTTCCCAACTCCAAGTTGCTCAGCCTTGTTCTGTGGTAGCAGGGAGAATGAAGCAGTGGCTGTGGACATGAGCTTGTGTGTGTGTATGTGTGCGCGTTCTTGTACATCTATGCTTTCTGTGCATGGGTTTCTGCACATGCTGCACATGTCGTGTTTAGAAATATGTGTACGTCTGCGTGGGCCAATGTGACTGTGTGCCTCCTTCAGCACGTTCCTGCAGAATCTATATACATGATATACGTTATATATATAATGCTGTGGTCCCCTGTCCCAGGGCATGGACAAGTACTGGTCTGTGGCCCATGACGAACAGGGCCCCGCAACAGAGGAGAGCAGCTGGCGAGGGAATGAAGCATCGTCTGTATTTACAGCTGCTCCTGTTCACTCACATCACCACCAGAGATCTTCCTCCTGTCAGGTAAGCTACGGCATTAAATTCTCACAGGATCGTGAACCCTACTATAAACAGTGCGTGTCAGAGATCTAAGTCCCATGTGCTTTTTATGAGAATCTGGTACCTGATGATCTGAGGGTGGAGATGTGATGCACTTGAACCATCCCCAAACCCTCTTCCCACCCTGTATCCACGGGAAAATTGTCTTCCGTGAACCTGGTTCCTGGTGTGACCATCGAAATGCACATTAGAGTGAGTAAGGGTTGTGTGTGACTGTGTGTTGGGAGGTGCTTGGCATGCTAAGTTCTTTCCCTTCTAGGGCTGGGAAATGTCTGATGTCTGGCTCCAGGAGGAAAGGGATTCAGCAGACTGAGACAGAGCCTGGGTCCCACTAGCCTTTGCAGTCCCCTTCTGATTCCCCAGCCCCCACCTCCACCTCCCTCTGGGCCTGGGCCCTGGTCTCACTCGGGTACTCACAGGGTTTTGAGGCCACCGAGGCCACGGAACATGCGCCCGTGCATGGTCTCCAGCTGGTTCCCCGTCAGCATCAGCTCCTGCACGCTGGCCGCTCCGTCAAAGGCGCCCTCTCGCACTTCCTTGATCTTATTGTTACTCAGGTTTCTAGAGGGAAGGGGAAGAGTGGGGGAGAATCAGGAGAGCAGAGGGTCAGTGTGCAGACAGGGAGCTACCAGCTCCGCGGCAGCGGGGACATTCAGGGGCCCTGTACTACAGATGGTTTTGGGGGGAAGTTCAGTCTTGGGCTCTGTGACATTTGGTCTTTAGCCAAATGTGCCCAGGGAATGGGGACCCTCGTCCCACACAGGGGTTGCTGCCTTTCCAAAATGGACTGCATGGTCAAAGAGAGTGGATATAGAAAATTTGGTATACATACACAATGGAACACTATTCAGCCACGAAAATGAATGAAATCCTGTCATTTACGGCAACATGAATGGAAGCAGAGGTCATGATGTTAGGTAAAACAAGCCAGGCACAGAAAGACGACTGTCACATGTTCCTGCTCACACAGGGAGCTCAAAATGTGGCTCTTATGAAGTGAAGAGTAGAGGGATGATTAGCAGAGGCCAGGAAGGGTGACGGGGTGAGGAGACACTGGTTCATGGGTACAAACATACAATCAGACGGAAGCGTAAGGTCTAGTGCTCTGTAACCCAGCAGCATGACTACAGTCGACATATTGTGCATTTCAAAATAGCTAGAAGAGGAGATTCAGTTCTCAACACAAAGAAATAGTAAAGGCTTGAGGTCGTGGGTGTCCTAAATACCCTATTATACCCTGTACATGCATCAAAATATCACACGCACCACATAAATATGGACAATTATTATGTATCAACAACAAAAAAATAGACTGGATGAGATCTGAAGTTTTTTTCTGTGTAATTGTCTTTTCAATGTCCTTGGGGACTGGTAGATTTAAAATAAAGATTCTCAAATTTATTTTCTCTATTTAATAGATATTGTCATTAAGCGGTGATTCTCAAGAAAAATTTAATGTGTGCTCCCCATTCCTTGGAGCAGGGCATGTGTGGAACATTTAGCTCTTCTGATGAGCTGAGAAACTCTAATCTAAGGATAAATGGATGCTTTCTAGTCACTACTTGTTGAATGATACCTATGTACTAGGTACCCTATGAGAGATCTGACAAACATAAACACATGAAACCCTCAAAAGAACAGCCAGATGTTACTACTGTCCCATTTTATGGATGAGAGGACTGAGGTTCGAAGGGATTAAAGAACTTGTCTATAGCCCAAGCTGAGAAAAATGGGATTTTAAGCCAGGTTTTCTGGCACATAAAAAGTGCCCCACTGGCTTAGTGTCCATAGCTCAGTGACTAGGGTGCCAGCCACATACACCAAGGCTGGTGGGTTCGAGCCCGGCCTGGGCCTGCTAAACAATGACAACTGCAACCAAAAAAATAAAAAATAAAAAATAAAAATAGCTGGGTGTTGGTGGGCACCTGTAGTCCCAGCTACTTGGGAGGCTGAGGCAAAAGAATTGCTTAAGCCCAAGAGTTGGAGGTTGCTGTGAGTTGCAACGCCATAGCATTCTACTGAGGGTGACATAGTGAGACTGTTACCAAAAAAAAAAAAAAAAAAGTTCCTTCTTTGATTTTTTTTTTTTTTTTTTTTTGGACAGAGTCTCATTCTGGCCCTCATCATAACCCTGATCTCCTTCCCATCCTGCCAGCTAGTAACTAGAACTGGCATCATAGCTCACAGCAACCTCAAACTCTTGGGCTCAAGCAATCCTCCTGCCTCAGCCTCCCAAGTAGCTGGGACTAGAGGTACCCACTACAACACCTGGTTAGGTTTTCTATTTTCAGTAGAGGCAAGGTTGTGCTCTTGCTTAGGCTGGTTTTGAACTCCTGATCTCAAGCAATCTACCCACCTCTGCCTCCCAGAGTGCTAGGATTATAGGTATGAGCTACCGGCCCTGGCCTGAACCTCTTCTTTTTCCTTTGGTGATGTGGTTATTCCCTCCCTTATATGACTGCTCTGCAGAATTCAAGAGTTGGGATTCTGTGATTTCTTAATGTGAGCTTGGCAGTTCCCAAGCCTTCAGTGTGGCCATTTCTGATTCTGCCCCATGGTCCAAGAGCAGGCCCTTCCCCTCTGCCCAATGCTGACACAATGCCACAGTCCTCACAACAGATCTGAACAGCAGGCAGATCCCAGGGAGCTGTCAGCACTGTGAGTTCCTAGTTTTCTCTGGTTGGTGGGGACAGGGGCTCCCACGGATCACCCGCATTTCTAGGCCTGAAAGGCCTCCCTGGCTGGTGGTTAAACCAAAGGTGATAGTGTTTAAGCAAGCTGAGGGAGAGCCAAACAGCCTGCTCAGGGCCACGTCCAGGGAACTGGCTTCTGCAAACAGGGACGTCATGTGGTGGTGACGGTGGGGGGCAGAGTCTGCTAACTTGTTGGGTACACGGAGGCTGTTAGAATGGGCGGCCTCACAGACATAGAATAGGTACCCCATTTTACTACAGGGGGATGTTGAGGCCAAGGGCCATAGGGCACTGCCGGGGACCACACCAAGTCCCTATTATGAGCTCTGGGCTGACCCATACCAACCTCTAGGGGTGAAGCCTTCCCTGGGGACTGGCTTGGCGCAAGTGACAGAACAAGAGCACTTGCTCCATGCAGGCCACCTTCCATTCCCAAAGAGGCACCAAGCTCTCAAGGGGAGGCAATGCCTGCACTTGGAGTGGAAAAAACGTCATCTGTTCCCTCTCTCTCCCTCGTCATGGCCCTGATCTCCCCTCCTTCCCGTCCTGCCAAGAAAACATGAGTGAACACTGGAGAATCCCTCTCCTGAGGCTCGGGGGAGTCAGGAGACTCCTAAACTGGATTTCCACTCTTTCCTCTCCTGAAACTCAGCCAGTTTTCTTACAAATCCTGGTAGCCTTGGTCTGGTCTTACCCACGACTGAGGGGAATGCTCTGGGGAGACTGCAAATTACCCCCAAATTAGACATGGGAGAGAGATAAAGGTTCTCCCCAGCAGCTATAACTCACCCAAATGCTGGAGGAGAAGGATTCTGCTCCAGAGAGCTGGGCTTCTTGGGGGATTAAAATACAAGGGCCGTGCAATGAAGATGAGTTAGAGTAGCTATGAAGGGGGAGGGTTGCCATTTCCTGACATCTGTTTCTTTAAATGAGCAAAATTAACATCACATTACTGTACAGTTTGTGAATTGGATTTCCCCAGGCTGGGAGAATGGAAAACAGAAGGAGAATAAAAAGAGGGGATAGAATTTTCCAGAAGAGCCGGCTGCTGCTCTCTCTCCATCCATCAAGGCAGCAGCTGGAGGACAGGGAGGCGTGTGGGCGAGTGCTCCAGAAGCAAAACGAGCACATAGGTGTGAGAGCCGTGGCACGTTTTCAGGGCAGTGTCTACCAACAATACCCCGGATTCCAGGAAACCCCCAAACAAGAAGAGCCACCAGAGAGCCTCTCTTCATCTCTGTCTTTGCAGACTTGCCTCAAGGAAAACTGTGGCCTCATGGCTCTGATTCTGAGGATGGGGAAGCCTTATACCTAAGGGGACCAGCCACGAAAACTCCCATCCCAGGCCCAGGGTCAGTGCGGAGGGGTCTCAGCCCTGCTCCCACTGTAAGTGGCCTGTTGTGCCTTTCAGAGCCTCCTCGCACTGTTTCCAAGACAACTTTACAGGCTGGAGGATTCACCTGGTTGCCCCTGGAAAGCCCAGCGTCCACAAAGTAAGCCTTGGCCTCTGCCAGGTCCGTGTCACTTCTGGACTGTAGGCCGGCCTAGTAGCTCTGGCAGTAGGGAAGGAGCCCGGTCCCATATGGAAATGCAGAGGGGAGAGAGCTACATGGATATTTCTGGAAACAGGGGCCACTGAGCCATGACTGGGCATGTGCTCTGGCACACCGTCAGGGTGGGGGGGTCCTGTCTACCCTTTTATGGGCCTCTCCTTACCCCTCCTAGAAATTCTATTTCAAGCTGGGGTTGCAAGCTCGAGTGTCCACAGGGCAGTGACTTAAGGGTGACCAGAAGCAGGTTCAGTGGGGATGAAGATGACCAACAAACGCGTGTCCCAGCCAAAGGGGCAGCTGTTCCTCAGCTCAGTTCTACTGGAGCAGTACTGCTGGGTCATTCCAAAAGATACCAGAAATATGGATTTATTTTTTTCTATGAAAACAAATTTTTTAAAAGTAGACAGCTAACTTTTTAAAAACACCCTTTTTATTATAATAAAGCACCATTATTATTAAACCACAACCAATAAATCCAACTGTATGCACCTAATTTTGGCCAGAGGACTGCCAGTTTTCAGCCTCTGGTTGAGATTTTTCCTTAGCATAAGAACCCATCTGGAAGTTCACTGAGAGAGGCCACCAAGGTGCTCTGAAAGTGACACCATTTGAAACGCTGCATTAAGTTGCCATAGAACTAATAACCCTTTGCAATAACCCAGCACGTGCTTTAGTCTGCATCCCTGAGCGTGTGATACTCATGGGACTCCCTAGGCCAGTGGTTCTCAACCTTCCTAATGATTTGGCCCTTTAATACAGTTCCTGTGGGTCGCGATCCACAGGTTGAGAACTGCTGCCCTAGGCGGACAGGCTCAGCTTCATTATTCCAGTTGGACAGCTAAGTGCACGGAGGTCCAGAAAGGCACCACAGAGTCCGACCACCTGGCTCAGTTCACTCTCCTTTACCCACACACCAAATAAGATCAGATTCAAGAGCAGGTAACTGCAGGGCCCTAGCCCCATGGTCTTTGAAGTAGCTTGGCAGGTGCAGGCCTGGGAGTAGTTGGCTTTAACCTCTTTGCCAAGCAGAAATCCAGAGTGACCCACCACCTCCATGGAAGTCTAGGGGTGGTGATGGGTCCCAGCGCACAAAGATCTTTCCTTTACTTGACATTAAAAGTTGCTATCAAGTAATTTTAAATCACTAGTTGCAGCTGGTGGCCTTTAGGACTGGATTTGCCCCATTATGTCATGTGGTAGGCTGGCTAGTCCTGTATATAGAGAGTTATGAGCACAGGGACACACACACTTACTGCCTTCGGGGGTGTGTGTACGAATCCCAGCTAATCTGCACTGTTGCCTTCCTGGCTCCTGCTTCTGCCACTTGACTTTTGACAAGTTGCTTTACTTTCTATGTTTGAGTGTCCTTATTAATAAAATAAAGCAGAGCCTTTTTGTTGTTCTTGGTGAGGGTTAAATGAATTACTATCAGTGTTAAATGAATCACTGGCACAGAGTGAAGAGCCCCATGCGTATTAGCTGCTAGCTGTTATTATTTTCGTGGCCTTGCATTCAGCCACTTACCACATTTGTGCTACTCCAGGGCTGCTCAAAGTATCTGAGTATGCAATGTCTGTTTTTTAATTTTTTAAATTTTTATTTTTTTCTTTTTATTTTAGATGAGTAAGAGGGTACAAATGATTAGGTAACAATGTTTGCATTTGTTAGGTAAAGTCCTTGTTGTAGTTGTGTCCTGCACCCAGGAGGTGTGCCATGTACCCTTCCATTGTGTCCATTAGGTGTGAGCACACCCACCCCCTCAACTTGAATTGAGTCTTTCTCTTGTGTGGGAGTGTATTAGTTCATCTACTGGCTTCATATTAGTACTGAGTACATTGGACACTTGCTTTTCTACTCTTGTGATAATTTACTAAGAAGAGTGTATTTGAACTCTATCCAGGTTAATGCAAAATATGTAAAGCCCCCAACTTTTTATGGATGAATAGTATTCCACGGTATACATGTACTACACATCATGAAGTCGCAGCCCATTTTAAATACATGACCAGCCATACTTGGTCACTCAACCCAGATCCCCTCTTCTGTCTTCTTTCACCCTCTCTGCCCAGTATCATGTCTTCGGCCTTTATTTCCTCATATTTATTTCTGATCCTTATCAGAACTTACAAGGAAGATGGGTCTCTGTTACATAAGTGATGAATCTAAGGATCAGAAAGGCTGAGGACATTCCCAGGGTCACACAGCTGGGAAGGGCAGAGCTGCATTCAGAATGAACGAGGTCTGTCTACCTGCTTTTCTCCCACATCTGAATTTCCAGCTGCTCTTAAGAAATAGGAATATTTTTGGCAGCCCTTGACCTTTATTCTAGCAAGACAAACACTGGGACGAGCTGAGTGACATCTGCCCTTTTTGATGAGCTCTGGGACCACATTTTGCCACAGTCCCCACTATTCCCTTTTGTTTCTTGGTTGCTGAGGTTGGGAGTTGGGTGCAACTTCTCACGCATTTGTGTTACTGCTTTCCTGGACATACAGAAATAGTTTGGTGTACATGTCCCTATCAAAACTGGGAAGGTAAAGGATAGACCTGAAGTGCTTGAGTTTCATTTAAAATGGGAGAGTTCATATTTTGTCAGGGAAGCAAGACCACCTGATCCTGTTTACCAGGCAAATATGCCCTCGGCCAGTTGACTGGGGCAGGGAGCATGGCCCTGGCCCAGGACAAAGACACTAATGGCGCACCAACATTATTCTCATCATCTTACAACTTGGCCTGAACTCCTTGACAGGGAGAGGGTTAGTATGGTAGGCAGCCCTGGCAGTAGAGAAGCCACTATAAGCAGGTGGGCCCTTTGCCTAAGTCCAGCCTCTGGCCAGATCCAGGGAGCTGAGACTAAAACCGACTTTAAGAAGATGCTGGTGTTTTCACCGTGGTGTGCCTCACTGATATGGAGGCCTTTTGATTCCATCTGACAACTGACACCTTATGAGACCATGCCTCACTGCTGGCCCCTACCTGAGTCCCTTCCATTGCCCCTGCAGTAGACGCTGGATGGGGGCTGGGCGGAGGGGACATGGAATGGGGCCAGGGTGGTGTGGAACGCTTCCTTTGCTAACCCTAAACGGTTCCCTTTTTGTCTGCGACTTGGTGTCCGGCTTCCCCACAGAGGCTGTAGTGGGGCTCAGGAGGATACAGAGGTGGGTTAAAATAGAGGGTGAAGGAGCTGCCAGGGCCCTGGTTCCTCCAGTTTGGAACACACAGGCCAGCCAGACAGCAGAGGCTGCTGCCACGTGCCTACAGTTGACTCACATTTTCCGCAGGTTGGGCAACTTCTTGAAGATCCCAGTGGCCTCTAGAATAGATATCTCATTGTCGTTCAGTCGCCTGTGTGGGAAGCAAGAAGATGAGCTGGTGGGTCAGCTGTGGACAAGCCCTGCTCCTGCCACTGCCCCCTCCACCCTGCCCGTGGCTTCAGCTGAATGGCTGCCCTGACTTCACACTCAGCAAGGGTCCATAGACCATCAAAAACCTCAGTGTCGGGTGGTGCCTGTGGCTCAGTGAGTAGGGTGCTGGCCCCATATACCGAGAGTGGTGGGTTTAAACCCAGCCCCGGCTGAACTGCAACCAAAAAATAGCCAGGCATTGTGGCTGGCACTTGTAGTCCCAGCTATTCGGGAGGCTGAGGCAAGAGAATCACTTAAGCCCAGGAGTTGGAGGTTGCTGAGAGTTGTGACGCCACGGCACTCTACCAAGGGCGATAAAGTGAGACTCTGTCTCTATAAACAAAACAAAACAAACAAACCTCAGTGTCTGCCCCATCAGTGTGACAGGCCCAGCAGGGAGGGGAGGCGGATGTGGGTAGGATGGAAAAAGAAAGAAAATCAGCCTCAGCTTCCTCCTGGAGGAGACCCCTTTGACTAAGACTTTTTGAATATCCCGCATGGGCACGTGTGTTTTCAGCACCCACTCAACTGCCAAGGACCTGCCTTCATTTTGTGGGGGTACCAGTGAGAACTTGAAACCTTCAGGAAGTTTTTCCCCAGGGTCT
>NW_003852398.1:8266708-8268194 GCF_000181295.1 Otolemur garnettii | reverse complement strand
GTTATTTCCTCACTTTAGTACAATTGTTTATGTAGCATCCATCTTTCTGGCTATACTGGAAGCCCTATAAGGGCTCATGGGACTGTGTACTTTGCTCACGGCAGAAACCGGTGGGCCTAGCACCATGCTTGGCTCACAGCAGGTGTTCAGAAAATGCTGGAGCATAAATGGATGAACAATTTGTGACAGGCTACCCCTGGGGGATGCCTGGAGTCCTTCCTCAGACCATTACCTAGGAGACGAGGTGTCCTCCAGGAGACGCTGCCTGGGCTGGCTCTGGGTGACCAGGTGTGTGTGGGGAGGACAGAGAGTTCACACTAGGGCTGGACTTACAGGTCAGTGACGTATTCAGGGAGGTGGCTTGGGATGCGGGCCAGCTTCTGGTTGGAGCAGTCCACGATGGTGCCCTCGCAGCGGCACTTCTCTGGGCACATGAGGTCCATGAAACATTCACTGCTGAACCTGCTGCGGTAATCCTCGGAGCCTAGGCAGGGCCAAAGAGGGGGCGTCAGTGTCACCGGGTCCCGCACAGCACCAGAGGTTACAGGGGGTGCAGGTGGGGAGGAGAGAATGGCCGGGCAAGTCAGGTGCGGGGGGCGTGGGAGGGTCCAGTGACAGACATGGCACTGCCTTCAGTTTGGCACCTTGCTGGTGCTCTCCCTGTCCCCAGTTCACTGCTGTCAATTGGGTCTTTGTTCCTCACCACCGTCCTCAACATCCTTAGGGAAATCTGGCTCGAGATCTGGGGGCCCTTACACTTTATGAGTCACAGATCCTTTTGAGAAGCTGATGAAAGTTACGGGTGTTCTCCTAGGAGAAATGCTCCCAGGCACATGGGTAGAATTCAGCCTGCAGTTCTGTGGGAACTACCGTGATGCCCCCCATCCACGGACATTCCTTAAATGTTCCTGAAAATCCAAATAGATTTTGACGGGACTTTGATGACGGGGGGACTCCCGAGCAAATAAGGTATGGAAAGGGCTAGTCGACTCAGTCGTTGTCAGGGCCCTAAGAGGTAAGAGCAGGAGTACAGAAGGTCAAGTGTGTGGCAATAAATGACCACTGACACCTGCTTCAACCCTGGGAAGATAATCATGAGGACTGGGGGCCTGGGAAATGAGCCCACAGCATAATGCTTGGGAATTTTTTGTTTTTTTGGTAAGAGAAGCCAGATGTATAAACAAGACTGGTAATAAATTTTAAAACACCTTGGGGACAAACAAAATGCATCTGAGGGTTAGATTTGACCTCTGTCTTTGAGAGTAAAGTTCTATTTAACTGTAGCAAGAGGTCAGTTCCTGTGAGCTAAAAGTAGGAGCTAAGATCTACTGTTTTGGAATTGAATTTCTCTCAGGGTTGCAAAGGAATGTTGCAGGACTGACAACCTGACGTCTCTGAGGGATGGCCGGGGAGCTGCACTAATGATCGGAAATGATCTCCCAGCACCCAGGCAAACACTAGTGTGACCATGAAATCATCCCAGAGG
>NW_003852398.1:8224232-8266587 GCF_000181295.1 Otolemur garnettii | reverse complement strand
GCTCCAGTTCTCCTATCAGACTTGAGTTCATTGGTGGGGCTGGGTCTTCATCCTTTTAGCCTCAACATTTCATTAGCACAATGTCAGGCACAAAACAAATATTCGGTCCACATTTGTCCATGGCAGGAATGGGGTGTCATAGCACCTGAGTGTCTTTTATGCATTTTAGGGGTGTCTCAGAGGATGTGAATATTATCTGTTTGCTTAGCTCAACAGGCATCACCTGGTGATCTCACTGCATTCAAGGCAATCCAGGGCATTAGCAGATGGGATTTTAGCAGCCGAGGGAATAGGTTTGTGCAGGCCTTGCTATTTTCTAGCCTCAGTCTCTCTCCATGGAAAATGGGAATGAAATAACTGCCCCTACCTCACAGGGGCTGTTTGGAGGAATAAGGTCAGGGAGGCAGAGTGCCTCTGGAATAGGTCATGAATTGTATAGATGCATGTAATTCTAGTTGTTTTTGAGAACCTTGAAAGGCATTTGGCATCTTGGCCACCACTAAGACATCAGTGTAGCTCTTGGTAATAGCTGCCAGTTACGTAATGTGAATCTTCCATGTTCAAAGGGGTGATACCATTTAATCTGCACGATGTGCTGAGATTACGGTAACTCCATTTTATGGATGAGGAAACTGAGAGGGGTGAACCCAGGCAGGCTGCTGCCGTGGTTCATGTAATTAATACCATGCTTTACTGTAGATGTGTGTCCCTCCGATCTTTATCCCAGTCCCCTCAGGAATAACCATAAAGTTAGACTTGGTGGAGGTGCGATTTCAACCCCCACCACAGTGGCCTTGGTGAGGCAGGAAGCAGGTATCTCCTGCCTTCTTAGCTTCTTACCCCTCGATTGTCTACCTGTGGTAATTTCTGATTGGAAATGAACTTGTTGGGTCTCTGATTCAAAGGGACACCAGCTACCTAAGACAATGAGTCAGTAGCCTGGTCCTATCCTCCTTTCCCTCTCTGCTGCCTCCTATTCCCTCCTTCAGCCCCTGCTCCACCCCTAGGCTTGAGTGAGTACAACCCTGTGTACACACTCCCACAGGTATTTGGGCGGCTTCCTGGTCCTACAGATCATACAAATCTCTCGCCCTTGACTTGCCAGCTCTCCTCCCACTGAATACGTCTGACCTGGACCATTTTCCTCCAGACACGTCAGTGTGCTGAGTACTGGGTGAATTTCATTTTGCAAACGCTGCAAAATGACTATCTTCTCTTGCTCTCTGCTGGTGGGTCTACTGAGTGATGGCATGAAGGGGCATTTCCCACGTACATGTTGCTAGGCTCTTCCTATCATAGGAAATCTGCGGATCAGAGGCAGAAAGACAGGAGCACTTTGCTCTTCAACTCGAGGAGCCTGAAGGCGTGCACCGGCTGGGCTGTGGCTGGGGACAGCCGCCTATTAAGTGCATTTTCGTTTTAATCAAGGTGAGAGCAGACTGTAGTTAGCAGGAATCGCTCTCAGTAGTATAGTTAGATTATAACTGGTGGACCTCTGCAATGGAGCCGCTGACCCATTTTAATGAAATGATTTTGCAATTAGATTTGATGGACTAATGTGTTCTTTCCAATATTTTTCCCCCTGCTGTTTTTGTTATTGCCCTGGTTTGTAATAACAAGGGGGTCGGAATGTGATATTTTATATGAGTGGGAGCCAGAAATGTTAATAACGGCGTATGTACATCACTGAAAAAGTTCGCTCCCCAGTCAGAGCCAGCCTGAAATGCCACCTCCGTCACTTCATATTTCATTACCGAAACTACCCAGGGTTTCTCGGAGCCATTTGTTATGCCTAATGCGCATAACTACCCAAAAGTATTTTTAACTTTTCCAGAGCTTTAAAAGTCAATTTCAATCTCTATGCATATTTGTCACTGCCAGAAATACTTAGTAGGAGAAAACCAACTGTAACAGGCAGCTGCTGCTTCTCTTTGGGACGAGTTCAGACAGGAGAGATCCTGGAGGATTTGAAGGGGGACCATAAAACTCAACCTTGGCTGAAACAGGCCTTGGAAGAGCTGATGTCATCTGGCATTTCGCCTGCTCCTGCCCCTGGAGCCCTCCTTCCCTCTCGCAGGCAGCCCAGAACAACGACACTTGGTGTGTGATCACAGACAAGCTTTAATAGATGGGAAGTGGGGGCAGAAGGTGGACGTTCACAGCAACACGGTTTTATTATAAATCCCTGCCCTACGGCCACTCCCAGGAGGAATGTACGTGACATTTGGATGGTGGGAGGTTGGGGCAGGCAGGGAGCTGAAGCTCTCCTTCTTTGGATGGACTTGGGAGGGTTGGGGTCAGAGGCCAGCACTGTGCTGAGATAGGCCAACACTGTCAGAGCCCAGAACAGGTGCTGTCATTCGTAGCCTGCATCTTTGTGACACCCTTTGGGCAACCAGTTTGTTGATTGCCAAGTTATAAAGTCATTGTTATCTCATCAACATGAACCTGCCAACTCATGTGTCCAGAGCTCTATTCCCAATATCCTTAGGATGGGTGGGATGGAAGAAATAGGGAAAGAAACAGAAAGAGGAACTGGGGGGAGTGTGAGGCTTGCCCGGGCTCATCACCTTGAAAAGGATGTGATGTGATCAAGCGAAGGGCTATAAGTGATGAATGGAACCAAGGGAACAGTGGCAGGCATACAGACATGCACTTGTGGGCAGGGCTGGGGACCAGCCTGCGGAGCCTGGAAAGCATTAACTGTTTCACCAAGAGTTTGGTGTCCAGTTGGGTGGGGAGCTATCCTAGCAAGGTGTCCCCATCTGAGTCTATTACGACAGCAGTCATCTGCCTGAAAGCAGAGGGAAATGCCCATGCCTGGCAGCTGGTGGCATTGTCACAGGCTGCTGCCACAGGAGCAGGGAGGCCCTGATGGAAGGGCACCATTGTGGGGCGGGGACTCAGAACACTCCCCTCTGTAAGGAGGGAAAGGGAATTTCTCTGGGCTCAAGGATTTTCTCTGTACCAATCAGGATGCTAGTATATTTATACTGGACAGAAAGACTGATTGAATGATGGTTTTCCTCTTTCTTATTCAAGTAATTTGAAAGGGAGCATTAAAAAAAAAATTCAACTTTTTATCAAGTCAAGATTTTAGAACTATTCTAATTCAAGACCATGGGACTCTCCATAGCTGGGAAGGCTGGGTATGGCACCAGAATGGCGCAGCCACTTTGGAGTCAGATGACCCTGTGTGAATTAGTTAAGTAACTTCTCTGGGCCTCAACATTCTTATCTATAAAATGGGACTTAGAATGTTGTGAAAGTTAAACAAGGCACTGATATGAAATGGTTCGATGCCTGGCTTGTATAGTAAGCACTCAGCATATGTTAAGAAAATTTCAGAGAGGCAAACAGGACTCCCCCCTGCTTGGCAACAGGTGGGTCCCTGGCTCTGAGGGGTGACCTGAGAGAGAGGAGACAGGAGCAACACATTGTGATGGGAGCTCAGAGCCCAGCTCCTAGTTCTCAGCCAGGCTTTGGTTCCCACCACCTTAGCTCTCTCTCACAGGACAGGGCATAGACTCCTGGGCAGGAATCACCACCACAATCTTCTAGTTACACTGACTCTAGGATACATCGAGAAACAAGCAAAATATGAGGCACCAAGGTCCCTCTCTTTATTGTCACGGACAGCAAACTTCTGCATACGTTCTCCCTGTCCCCGGCACCTCTGTGTTATTATACTCTGTGTTTCAAATTTCCAAGCTTCCTCATGGGAATCAGGGCTAAAGTTTTCATGAGGAGTGAGGGTTAGGGGGAGCTTCAGGTTAAGTCCCAAGTCTTAGACTCACACCAGTTTCATCCATTCTCATGCTCACAGTCATTTCAAATGAAGTGAATACCAGTAAAGGTGGTGGTGGCAGCGAGCAGTCTGAATTGCCCTCTGGCTTAGCTACCACTGGCGATGGGGCCTTGGGATGGGACTCTCCCATGAAATGAGGGGACATATGACTTGAAAGCAGAGTCCACCTATGACTTGGGTAGACCGGTTCCCTTCCAATGGAAGAAGATACACAGTAGTTTCTGAGCTCAGATCTAGCTGTTACTCCTTGTCTGGCATCCAGGCTAGATTTGGTGAAAGGCAACTCCATTGTGGATGCAGATCTTAGCTTGGCCCCAACGTGTTTCTCCATACCCATCTATCATCTATCTTCTTTCACCCTCTATCTGAAGCCTTCAAGACTCCCACCCTCCTGCCTTTTGTGAGTTGAGCCTGGGAGAGGTGGGTCTGGCAGGTGGTGGGCTGCGGTGCTCCAGAGCAGAGGAGAGGTGTCCAGCGGTGGTGGCTGTGGCGGCGGTGGTGGGCCATGCTGCAGGAGAGCGCGGTGCTTTCCGCGGTGCTTGACAGAACCATGTTCCGTTTCCATCGTTCCACCACATGGTTAGATCAAGCACAAAGGAAAGCCCCACGGCGACTGGTCAGAGTCAAGGTCAGGAAGCAGCGTCAGAGAGAGGACAGGAGCGCTCAGAGGAAGCAGTGTGGAGAAGCAGAAACCGGAGCAGGCCCCCACTGAGCGTGATTAGTACCAGGAGTGGGGTTCCACTGGAATGCTTCCGAAGACAGGAGCCCCACTGCCCTTGTGCCCTGCCCCCGGGAGATACAGGAGGAAGGGAGAAGAACGGGTGTGTGATCCTCAGACACCCATACTCAGGAGCATCAGTGCAGAATGGATCCTTCCCAAGGGAATGAAAGAACACTCAGATGTCTGTGGTCGTATCTCAGGCCTACACTGAGTCTCTAAACTCCATCCAATCACACCAAGTGGCCTGATAAGGCATCAAACTTGACAGAGGGCCAGTCCCAACACCTGGGTGGTTCCATCAGAGTCAATTCCCTTCAACCCTTTAAAGCAGAGACAGCCCACAATTCCCAGTGCTCTAGCAAAGTTGTGATGCTTTCTTTAGAAAAAAGCCCCCTTTGACTGCCACAACTCAGGAATTTCCTAAATGCCCTTCAGCGTCCTCAGAAACCCTCTGGCTGACATTCATCCAAGATCATTTAAGGTATAATAAAACACATGTGTGGTATCAAAAGAAAATACATCTCCCAAGCCAGAGAAAACGAAGGAAAGCAAATGGGCATTAGCTTTGAGACCAAGACCCATACAATCTCACAGTGAGTGACCCTTTTCAGATTAAAGGAAGGAAGGAGAAGGAAAGTGATCCATGTGAGGGGAAGACACCTAATGTCAGGGTCCTTCTTGATTTCCTGAGGTCTTCCTTGGCTGGGAATCACGGGAGTGGTTGGAATTGACTAACAACCACTGTCTGGGATGCCGAGGGCCCAAGTAAGGGTGCCCCTTTTTTTTATATCTGTAGCCATGACGGATAGGGGCAGTTTTCATGTACCTGCTGATTTGGGAATTCCTCCCATGTGGCATTGGGTTGGAGAGACTACAACTGGGCCAGGTGACGGAGATCCTCCATGTCTGACCTCCACAAGTATTTTTGGGACTGAATTCATTGACAAGATGGTCTTAGCATCTTCACAGGGCATAGGCTGTCTGTGATGATGCGCCAGTTAGGAAGAGCTTGGCCGCAGCGTGGGGCTGGCCTGTCCTCCTTCCTTACTTCTTACTCACCAGAGCTGACCACATCATCTGTGTTCAACTCTACCCTGACACCCAGACACGTGGGGCTCTGTAAACACTCTGGTTCTGGGATTTCATATTTGAGTTTGATCAGGACCTCAGCCTCCAAGCACAGAAAACCTATCTCTTTCATGCAATACCCTCCTGTAAGCCTTAAAATATCATTTTCCTTATCTTCAGTTTCCTTCTACAAAAGGAAATGGAGGGACCAGGCAGGGGTGGGGAGATAGGGAGTAAATTATCAAGAATCTTCACAACATGTCAGAAGTCCTGGGTTTCAGATCTTGCCCTAAAAATAATACTCTATATTTTTGGTAAGATTTCTCCACTGGGTAGCTGGTCCTTAATTCTTTCACCTCTACAATAAACGAGATGACCTCTGAGGTCTCTGAAATTCTATAATTCCCTAAGAGCTTTCTTGCTGTCTGCCATCTTTGGACACATTGCATCACCACCCTCTATTTCAACAAGAGAGTTTCTTCTCATGCAAAGTGGGGAGACATTGAGGGAAGAAAGACAGTACCCTGCAACTGCCAGGTGGGGTCTCAGGCAGTCAGGCGGTCCCTTTTATGGAGCACTTAATCTGATGGTCAGACTACCCCAGTCGGCAACATCCACCCTAAACTGATCTTACTGCCCAGGGCGGCGGATGCAGCTGATAGAGAGAGGCAGACACAAGGCAGCTGGGAAACCAGACGCCCTGCCTCAGGAGCGGCTTTATGCGTTGCTGGAGCAGCCCTCAAATTGGCTCCTAATTATATCAGCTGTCTTTTCAATGGGGGTGCTTTTAGGGAAAGTAAAACGCAGAGTTATTATCTGTCAAATCCAGTCTGTGTCACCTACCCCCCTTCTCTCCTCTGGAGCTTCCTGGAAACAGAGAGCTTTAGATCTGTGGTTTAGGTATCGCCCCAAGGCCAAGGCAGGTCTGGACCCTGGTGTTTCTCAAAGCCAAGGCCTTCGGAGCTCAGCGGTAGCTCTCTCTCAGCCTCATAAAATAAAAGCATAGAAAGTGTCCTCTGTTGGGCTCATCACAGCTCCTAACATGTCTACCTTTATAGGAATAATCTTTCTGCCTAGTACTGATTCGTTTTTTAAGCAAGTACTTTAGACAGGGGCAATGCAAGAGCCCAGCCCCTTCTCCCTGTTTGTATTTTTTATTTCCAACCACTCCACTCCACATAAAAGAAGCCTGGATTCTGCAAATGCAAAGGTAGGTGGGTAGGTGGGTAGGCAGGCGGGTGGCAGCAGAGCTAGGGTTAGAACCAAGCTCTATCGTTTCCTCGGTCCACTTTCTAGGGACTCACTCTCCTACTGCTATACTGCCACCCCCAATCCCAGCCCACAGTCATTCCCAAGCAATTGCCCAAATTATATTCCTGAGAGATGCTTGTCCTTGGACCCCGGGCTGACTCCACCCCTAATCTGCCATCCAGGGCCTTAGTACCAACCTGGTGTCCAGGATATTGACAGGACAGTATGAGACCAAAGGGTCGGGCTGGCAGCTGTATCCTGCCCTTCTCTGACTCTCACTGCCCCTCTTCTTGGGTACATTGGGTTGGTAGAGCAGATTAACTCAGCTCTGACCAAACAGGTAGAAAGGAAGGGACGAGGCTGGCATTAGTCACAGGGAAAGGCCCCAGGAAAGGATGGTCGCATCTCAGGTGACAGTGCTGGGCTGGGAGGAGATTTTCTGCCCAGAGATGCTGCCAGGCCCAGGAAGGAACCTAAGGAAACGTTTGAGGAGGTGAGACTTGGGAGTGAAGGCATTTAAACAGATGCCCTCCTTCCCAAACACTCCTCCACTAGATACGGCGTGCTGTTGAGGAGCCAGCTGGGTCTGAGGTTCTGTCCTGCCTCTGCTGTCTGCAGGCTTCTGACCTCGGGGTTCCCCTTCACTTCTGAGCCCTCTGCTTCCTCTGTTGTAGAATGGGGACCTCTCATGCCAACCTCACAGGACTACTCGAAAAAGCAAATCAAACCAGAAGTGCATAGCACAGCACTCATCATAAGTGAAAAATTGCTCAGGGCGGCACCTGTGGCTCAAAGGAGTAAGGCCCCACATGCCAGAGGTGGCGGGTTCAAACCCAGCGCTGGTCAAAAACTACAAAAAAAAAAAAAAATTGCTCTTGTAACTGACATCACTATTGCAGGGAAGGCAAATTGGCACCAACTCCTCATGGTGCCACAAAACCCCTGTGTTATCTTTAAGCCCTCTTGAGGTATATGCTTCTGGTAGAAAAAAATGAAATAGCTCAAGTTTATAATTTTAGAGCCACAGACTGAAGAGTCTGACTTAAAAGACAAGAGCATATGGTGAGAAGTTCTTCTCTTGGTGACCATTCCACATGTGGGCCTTGTCCCTAAGAAGGCTCGCCTGCATCAGAGGCTCCTGGGCAGGGGGAGAGGAACTGCCGTCCCTGACACCCAGATTGTGAGGGTTGGCTCCAGCCCATCTCAGAGCGTCCTGCTATCAATCTCTCACCGTTGGGAGCACAATGCGGCTTGGTGATTTTTTCCAGTAGAAAAGGACACAAATGATAGCAATTTTTAACTGCCTGTTCATCTAGCTATTGAGTCAAGGAGAACTACTTTTCTTTCCAGGACAGGCTGAGAATTCCCCTGCCCTTCACCCCCACGTCCTTCCTGGGTACAGAGGGAGAGAGGTATCTAGAGCGAGCCTGTGCACAGGAAAACAGGGCTTTGTTCCTTCTTGCGCACATAATAACTCTCATTATTCTCTGGTGGGAGGAGATAGCTAGCAAAAGTGTCTTTCATGAACATGTGAAACCCAGAATACACAGTGGTTAAAGGGCTGGGCCATAGTCTGAGTGGGGAGTGGGAGGTCCCCAAGATGCCACACCATCTGCAGCCTGGCCTGTGCTATATTTACTTGTCTATCTATTCTTTGAGGTGTACACTTTGGAAACTAAAAAATAAATCTTAGCCTCTAGAGGGCACAGGTGCAAAGCTACCCCTGCCCCAGCTTCTACCCAGCTCTGGAGTTCTACAGTCTCTGAAACCGCCTCCCCTTCCCCCGCGCTCCCATGGTTTTACTTTGTGTGTGTGTGTGTTTGATTTTAAATCCATAAGGTAATTGGTTTTCTGCAGGGCTAACTGCATTTCCCCAATTTAATTTGCAGGAGCCATTACAGCGCTCGCTGTCCTCCAGATTGGATTACTGGCCTCTCCGAGGCTGCTGTACTGAGGCAGAAAGCGGGCCCGGCCCCGTAACCTGATTACCTGAGCAGCGGAACTTCTTGCTCTTGATCTGGCTGATGCGCTTGTTGGCGAGCCGGCGTGGGCTGCTGCAACGGGCCCCGCTTGTCTCAATGGGGTTGTCCTGGAGGTAGTCGGCCAGCCACTTCAAGTGGCAGTCGCACACAAATGGGTTTTGGGCTAAGTGGCTGTGGGAGGGATGGGGCTGTTAATTAGGAGTGACCCGTGCTGCCTCACTCCACCACCACCCTGCCTGGCCCGGGTCTTGGCTGTCCAGTGCAGGCTCCCTGCTTTCTTGCCCTGGGAGGCCTGGGGGGTGCTGCTTTTAGACAGGACTCAAAGAGGGGGCCCAAGGCCTGCTGTCTGCAAAAGACAGTCACAGATGCAGCTGGCATCTGGTCTGGGGACTCTTGTCTCTTAGCTCTTCCCACTTAGAGCAGGATCCACCACTGGTAGCCTCTCTTCTCATCTACACCAATTCTGATGGGCCAAGCAAGTCCTGGGCTTAGAGTTTACACTTTGGGTAGAATGCATTTTATTTCTCCAAGCTCAGTGATACCAGGCACACAGAGCAGCTGGCACAGTGCCTGGCATATGGTGGGTGCTCTGTATATAGTAGTGGGTATTGCTGTAATTATCCTTATCCTCACGAGAGCACCGTGGGCCTTGCTTTCCTTGGCCCAGTAAGAAAAACTTTGCAAAGCACCAAGCACGGGGCTTGGCACATGGTCAGTGTTCACTGTCAGTGTTCTGCTGTTGCTCTGTGTTGGTCCCTGTCTCTGGCCACAGGGACAATAAGAGCCAGATGACTTATAGCATCTTCAGAAGCCCCCAGGCCCAATTGCAGGCCTAGGGCTAGGACTGAAGCCTGAGGCTGGAGCCATCAGAAATTGGGCTGAGATATGGATTCAGATGTCATATAGTTAACTGAAATATTTATGAACATCTGCAGTGCTTGGAAGTGAGGAAACATATCTCAAGGAGAGAGGGGAAATATTCCAGGACTGCCAGTATCAGAGGTTTGGTTTGGCACGGTGGAGGGGGAACGGGTTAGCAGCAGAGATGGAGCCTGCTCAGAATATGGTGGCCACAGTGGTCTCGAATGGGACGCAGGAGTTTCTTTGTCTGGATTCAAATCCTGCTCCTTGCTCCTTACTAGTTGTGTGACCTTGAGTAAATAACCTAACTTCTCTGTGCCTCGATTTCCTCACATATAAACTAAAATGACAGCTTCTACCAGATAGGGTTGTTGTGAGGCTTAATGGTTTTAAGACAGGGCAAGTAGTCAGTGCTGTGCTGAGCACTGCGTAAGTGCTCAGAACTGGTTAGCTGTGACTGTTTTTACTGTTCTAGCCTCCCTACAGGCTCCAGAAGTCCTCCTGGACGGGCTCGTCCTGTCTCCATCTGAGTGTTCTCTGTGATGGGTGTGTGGGGGCTCCTGCTGCCTGGGACCCGCTGGCAGGCTCGGCAGCGTACTCACAGAGTCTGGATGGACTGCAGAGGGGCGAAGAGCCCCTTGGCGATGGTCTGCAGCTTGTTGTCATACAGGGAGAGCAAGGTGAGGTCCTGCAGGTCCTGGAAGGTGTTAACCCGCAGGCAGTTGATCTTGTTGGCATTGAGGAGGCTGCAAGGAGAAGAGAGGCTGGTGACTCACTCAGCCTGGTCATTACCCGCGGGCCACACCTGCAGGGGACGGGCGCAAAGCTCACATCACTCATCCTTGCAGCCTTGAACTCCTGCCACGGAACAGAGAAAGAGAGGGAGCTGCATTCCTGCAGCCACCGAACTCCAAACACAGCTGGGCACTCGAGTGTGCTGTCACCATGGACACTGTGCCATACACCGCTGTCACCTGGAGCCTTCCCTTGCACCCACAACCCCGAAGGAAGATCTGAAACAGCACCCCGGGCATGTCACGGTCTGTTTTAGAATTCAGAGCTTCCAGGAATTGAGAAGAAAAGAAAATCTCTCGGCATAATTGTTGTTTGAAAGCTCTCTTTAATTGTCTAAAGGCAGTCTCTTTCAGAAATTTCCTTAGAGTTCTTTTGGGTCACTGATCTTGTTAGAAATTTGGGGCGGCGCCTGTGGCTCAAAGGAGTAGGGCGCCAGCCCCATATGCTGGAGGTGGCGGGTTCAAGCCCAGTCCCAGCCAAAAAAAAAAAAAAAAACTCAGAAATCTGATGAAAGTTATAGGTCATCCTCCTGGAAAAAAGGTATCCATGTATAGCCACGTGTGATTTGACCTCTGCCCTTTCTCCAACTGCATCCCCCCACCCCCACTTACTCCCCTTCAGTCCCACCACTGCTTTTTTGTTCCTCAAACACACCCTCAGTGTTTCTTCCCCGGTCCTCCAAGCACCTTTTCACCCTCTCTAAGCAAGGCTGGCTTGTCTCCTGCTCTGCATGGCAGTTTAAGTGCACCCTCCTCAGTGAGGAAGCTCCCTGAGTGTCCCCCACTGTCTCATCAGCAAGCCCCCTGATGTCGCCTCTCACCCGCTCCTGTGTTTCCCTCATGGGACTCATCTCGATCACAGGGTATTTGTTCAGCATTTGCCTCTGATGTCATAAATGACAATTACTCCTTCCTATTCTTAGTGGATATTAAGATGCATACCCAACTCCACATCTAACTGTAGGGTCTCGCTTCTCTAAGGTGATACCGATCCCCCAGGGTCAACCTTCCTACCCACCAGGGACCCCTTGTGCTGTGGTCGTGGCCCTTCAAACCCTTCCCCCAACTCCCTCACCCTCCTAAAACCACATCATAGGCAGTTGCCCTTTGGGTAGAATTCTGGCCCAGCAAGGAGAATGCCATAAAAATTACAGAGTTTTCCAGCGTGGGGCTGGCAAATCAAGCAAATTCCTTTATTACTCTCAGACCGACTAGTTTTGCCCTTGTAACTAGTGCAAAATCATTTCTCACCCCTTCTTGAATGAAAGCAGGATGAGGCTAGAACTCAGCTAACTAGCACAGATGCTGAATTTTAAACATTTTTATGTTCAAGGCTGGCTCAGAGCTTCCCTGGTGGGGTGTGACCCATGACATGTGTAACTAGCTGGCTCTCCTCAAGAGTCTCTTGATACCGGGATCTAGGGAGACTTTACCTGGCAACAGTGGGGCTGCCCATGGTGCTAAATCATCCGTGCCACCTCTCCCTTACTGCAGGCCCATCTTCCCCGGCAGACCCCCTGTGCGCCCTGCATGCAGGCAGGCAGCTGTGGTGGTGACAAGTGGAAGAAGAATTGCCTGTTTAATCTGGCTAATAATGGGCAAGGTCCCAAGGGTTCACACAGATGTCCTCCTGCCTCACAATAGGAAAGACTCATGCTGCTGGAATACTTCCTGCGTCACCCAAAGGGCTTTACTGAGATCCCATGATTCTCACAATCATCTGGGCAGATGGGCGGAGCCAGCCTCATAAGTTACAGGTGAGGAAACTGAGGCAGAGAGTTTGGCAGGCTTCTTCAAGGTCACACGCACATGTACTCAGAGTGGTTAGGATAATTTTCGCTAGCAGGCTCAGTTTCTTCTTTGTGAATTTCTTATTTACTCGCCTACTCACTTATCCTCTTTGCAACATATTCCCCAAGAATTTCCTGTGCTTTGTGTACTAAATCATAGTCATGGTCAGTCCATTTTGGGGGCGTTCAAAGGAATATATTACACTATGGAGCTGAGAAAGTGGAGAAAAGATAGAGGACACACCAGGCCCAAGTAAAACACACACACACACACACATACATTATGGCTTATTTACGAAATAAAGTATGTGCTAAATGATTAGTTCCAAATTTTGGTATTCAAGGCCTTCTGAATGCATCATCTAACCAGGAAATGTTGAATTATTCAGCACAGATCATGTCAGTGGGGTCTGATGACCAGAGGATAGAATTCTCCTTGCAACACACCACATGTAAATCAGCTCATTCTACCCTTCATTTAAAAAGCTGGGAAATTTCATATACCACCCTATCACCACCTTCTTAATTTTTTCTCTTACAAAACAAAATTCAGAAGCGGAAGCAACACTGCATCTACTGGAGGCAGCTATGTAGTGCAAGGGTCCTCAGACGTTTTAAACAGGGGGCCAGTTCACTGTCCCTCAGACCACTGGAGGGCTGGACTGTGGGCCCTGGGACGAGTTGGCTGCTAAGCAGGACAGGCAGTGGCGGCAAAAATATTGGTAGGCCAGATAAATGTCCTAAGTGGGCTGCATGTAGCCCGTGGGCTGTAATTTGAGGATGCCTGATGTGGTGGTCCCCCTTTATATAGGACTTAATGCTGTCTGTTTGCCACAGTCCTCACTATTCCCTACTGGGTACCTTTCACTGGTTTATTTGACCTTCCTTGCCTAACCAGGCATTTCAGACTCCAGGGCAGATTCATGAGCCCAGTAGTGCTTAGCTCTGGGGAGTGTTAGACACGGGACAAGGAGGATGGTCACAGGAAAAGAGAATGCTGGCCTGCCTCAAAAGGACACCCCAACTGAGTGCCACCCTGGCAACCCTCCTCACCCATTGGGCCTATCCAGGCCCCTTTTTCTTATCCAGATCCTTCTTTGTTTCCTATTGCTCCTAGATCTCTCAGCCATGGGATGTTGTTTCAAAGACATAAGCCATCAAAACAACCCAGGCTGGCAGGATTGCTGGGCAGAGACAGTCCCGGGTACAGAGCATGTAATGCACGGAGCAAAAGACGACACAAAAGGGCAGAACCTCCCGCTCACTGATTCTCTCGCAGGGTGTTTGGCACCCTCAGGCGGGATGTGTAGGTGCAGGAAGCGATAAAATTAAGCTGCTTATCCAGAATTAGATGCTGAGGACAGCTTCACTGTCTGATTCCCGGCATCAGCAAGATCTAACAGCCTGTCCCTCTGCCCTCTCTCCTTGGGGAGGAGGGTTGGCAGCTACTCAACTCAGCCTGGCTTCCATGAAAGCAGCTCTGAGCTACCCGGTACACGGACCAGAGTCGGAGGAGAATTTAAAAAGGACCATAATATGGAGCAAACAGAGAGTAAACAACGATGTGAAACGGGGTTTAGCAATTCTGTAAGAAATCCTGAGCACAAGCCGGGCTCTTTCACCAGAGGGACTGATTCTCCTGGGCCCCTAACTCTGGGATGCTTGATCTGTCATGGTTCATCCCCTTTGAGGAGCAGCGGTGTAGCTGCCGTGGGAAATGGTAAGAACGCGGCATCCTCTCACAGACTACACTTCCGTGTATAGGCCTGTGCAGGGAAGTATTTGTGACTATCATGGACACCCCGACCACCTGACGCACTGGATCCAACAGAATCTGAGACTGAGGTCTAGTTGGGTTGTCCAAGTTTCCAGTTTGAGAACCAGACAGCCTCTTGAATGAGGCAAACTGGCATGTCCCATCTGGTGCCCTGCTGCTGTTGTCTCTGTGCCATGAGTTGGGTTATTTAACCCTCATGGCAGGGCTATGCTTATCTTCATTTTTCTGACAAAAAAACTGAGGTTCAGAGTGATGACTTCACCAAGGTCCCCCAGCAGCAAGTGAAGGTCTAGCCTGACTCCAAAGCTCATCTCTTATCTGTGATGTAAAATCCACGGTCTCTTTACTTAGTTCTCTATCTGGGAGTGGCTATTTTTGCTAGCTGTCCAATGTGCCCGGGCATGCTTCAGGTAGACAAAGGTCTGGCTGAGAAGACCCTGCTTGCCTCTTGGGAGCGCAGAGGCACCAGAAGTCCTGCGGACTCTTTGGAAGGAGCTCAGCTTAGGATGTTCACTGAACTTTTGTTGGCACAAGACGGCAGGTTCTTTGCCGAGTGGCTTGTACCTACACAAGGCAGGGCTTCTCCTCTCAGGGATCATTGACGAAATGCAGATGTGGGGGTGGGTATGCTTGGCTCTATGCTCCTCTCACCCTGAACTTGTACTGTATCTGTCTGGGTGGGCCATGACACAATGATGGCACAGAGACAACAGCAGCAGGGCACCAGATGGGACGTGCCAGTTTGCCTCATTCAAGAGGCTGTCTGATTCTCAAACTGGAAACTTGGACAACCCAACTAGACCTCAGTCTTAGATTCTGTTGGATTTAGTGCATCAGGTGGTTGAGGTGTCCATGATAGTCATAAATATTTCCCTAGAAACTGATCCAACGACCTTGGGGCCACCTGATCCCAGACCCATCTCTCAAAGGAGCCTCAGAAGTCATATGAATAAAAAGAGAGGGAGGGGATGAGATGATCAAAGCAGGTGAATGGCAGGGGCCACATGCCCTAACAGGTGATATGTGCCACACAGCACATGGCCGGGCACCTGCCAAGCACCTTATAGGTAGCGACTCATTTAATCTCCCTACAGGCAAATGCTATCTCCCTTTGACAGGTGACACTTTGAGGACTTGGAGGGCTTAAAGAACTTTGACCAAAGTTCCACAACTGGTCAGTGATAGCTTAATATTTGGACCCAAGCTCTCATAGTCCAATGACTTTGCTCCCAGCAATTACTACCCAGACCACTCTCACTAAGGGACGGGGTGTGGGGGTGGGGAGTCACTTAATGCTTGTGGGAGGAGGTGGAGGCACTCTCTTTGTAGCTATTCCCATCCACTCGGAGATGATTTTACAATAAGATACAACAAAAAGAGCCATGCTCTTGTCAGAGGAAATTAAGGAGAGTGGCGTATTCGGAAGCGGGAGCATGTGTGTGGCACCTTCTAAATTTACTTCTAAGTGTGAGCTCTGGAAGGCCCTCTGCCACCCCTCTTCTCAGAGCACTTTCGGCTGCCACATATGTTCCACGTCAAGAGGTATTAGCACTCAGCCCGTTGACTAACCAACGTAACTACGCTGCTGAGAGATAATCCTTTCCAGGAGCTGCTGCCTTCAGGAAAAGCAAGGCCAGAAATGGAAGCCACAGAGAATCACAAACCTGGAGCTCCAGTGGGGGGTGAGGGGGGAGGACAAAATGCTTGAGTTGGGGCTGAGAAGGGTTCTGCTGACTCAAGTCTTTCTGCTGGAGGATAGAGACTGGCTGGGGTCAAAAGGGCCTGGGTGTTCTAGTCCCTAGCAGTAAGTAGCGTGTAGCTTCATTCATTCAGGATAGCATGAGAGACAGCCCTCAGGAGGAAAGTGAGGTCCATCCTGAGTTGTAAAAAGGACCCACCAGGCCCAGTCTCCCCAAAAAGGCCATTGGGGTGAAAGACGGCAGAACCCCACCACTAGCTGCTACCCTGGCTCAGATCCACGCCTCAGTGATGAATGCCCCTGGGGCTCACAGGCCTTTGCTGCAGGGTTTGGAAAACACAAACATCTGGAGTCAGGCTTAATGATAAATTGCATCAGAATCACCTTGGCAACTCCAGCCATTCATATGTTGATTCAGTGGCCCACAGCTATCACTCCTGGTGGTATTTATATTCTCCACACCTGACCAGGGTCCAGGCAGACACTGGTTATGTTCTGCCATGCCTCCCACTTCTATGATGTTTGTCTGCAACTACTGAAAGCATTTTCCAAACTCCAGAGTGCAAAGTCTTCTCAGAAAGCTGTGCCAAGAAAGAGTATAGTAGCCCTTTCCAGGAGAGTGGACACTGTTCTTCCAGGAAGGACCATAGAATAGGAAGATGGGCCCAGGCTCTGGCCAAGAGGATGCTGCATGGACCTCCTTTTACTAAAATAGGGGTGGGGGTTTCTGCTTCATAAACACTCGGAGGCAGACACATGTTAGGAGAAGGATGGTACCAACAACCATCTGGCATAACCCTTTTCTCTAGTTCCTCAACTAGAAAATACTTTTTTTAAAAGGGGTGGTAAAAGTGCTTTGGTTACTTTGAAAAATGTGCTATGGGTGTCCCCAGAAGTATTTATAGCCACTACACCGTGGCATAAACCATTAGTAAGGACACCTGTTAGGGGAGCCATTCTGGACCCCTGATTATGTTGCAGGATATAGAGAAAAACTTCCCTCATTACTACGCTTTCCTTCTTTAGATTTCTCTAGGATTAACCCTCTGCCATCCCGAATTTCTTTATCCATTAGTTGTAATAAGGACTGCTCTCTCGCTTTAAACGTTATGTTCTCATCCTTCCCCTGTGAAATATGGGAGTTACTTTTGACCTTCAGTCACCTGCTGAGGTCGGTGACCTCGTGATGATGCCTGGGCTACAAACCTGGAGGCCAGGTTTCGAACTCCTGGGCTGAAGTGGTCCTCCCACCTTGGCTTCCCGTACTGCTAGGATTACAGGCATGAGCTATTGCACCCAGACCACTGCAGAGCTCTGACCCTACCCAGAATCTTCTGTGTGCCAGTGGGCAGCTGCTCTAGGCTACACCGTGACAAACCCAGAGGAAACAGGAGGAGCCCTCCTAGTCCTAACTAGGGGCAAAGATGACTTCTCCCCTCTCTCCTGATAATGACTGCACAGCTTGTGAAGGGCTGCGGGTTGTCATGGTGATTCCTGACGCAAAGGAAAGTGCTCATGCAGCCATGCCATTGAGTGGCCTGCCTGAAAAACAAGACTCCCTTCTACTCGAGAGGCACAAGAGGGCCCTAGGAACGGGGTGCAAGCAGTTGGGTTTTCCTAAGGGAATAAGAGGAAAGCTGACATTCTAAGAAACCAGAGAGGGAGAGGCATTCCCTGCTTAGCAGGAGAGTGACCACACCTCCTGGGACCAGGCGTGCCCCTTCCTTCCCATAGGACTATTAGGGTGGTTATTTCCTGATTGCCTTAGAGGACTGATCTGTCCTTTAAGAGGCGTGAACCATTCACCCAATGACTGAGCATGGAATGATGAGAATTTAAGTCTCCCCATGGATTTTCCTTAGGAAGTACCAGCTGCCTGTCCCTCAAGAACGTATCACCAAGGCAGTCTACCTCTACTGCTGGAGAGGATTCTTCCTGGCCCCCCTCAACTGAGTCACTAAAAATAAGCAGCTCCTTGATCACCTTCTCACAGAGAGTAATGCAAACCTTAGTGGTCTAGTGGCAATGAACCAGGGAAAGTTCCTTGGAGACAGCGGCCCTTGACTTATACCGAGGTACATCAAGAGTTGATGGATAGTTTAACAGCAGCTTCTCCTTGGTTTGCATTCTTCTTCTATTTTTTTTTTTTTTGTGTGTGTGTTTTGTTTTGAGACACACTCTCACTCTGTTGTGCAGGTTAGAGTGCTGTGGTATCAACCTAGCTCACAGCAACATCAGACTCCTGGGTTCAAGTGCTTCACCTGTCCAAGTAGCTGAGACTACTGGTGCTCACCACAATGCGTGGCTAATTTTTTTATTTTTAGCAGAGGCAGGGTCTTGCTCTTGCTCTTGCTTAGGCTGGTTTTGAACTCCTGGGCTCAAGCAGTCCTCCCCCCTTGGCTTCCCAGAGTGCTAGGATTATAGGCATGAGCTATTGCACCCAGCCCAGTGAGGAATTCTTACTCTGTAAGTAAGAATTCTTATTCTTAACTGGCTCTGCAGATCAGCTGCGACTTGGTAATGCAGAAGTCTCTGGAAGGATATGCTGTGATTAAGGGCATGGACTCCAGTTAGACCGCCCAGGTTCCAAACATGGCTCTATTACTGACACGCTGGGTGACAATGGCCACGTCACTTCACCCTCAGTTTCCCCATCTGTAAAATGGACCTTTCTACAATACCTTTCTCTTAGTGTTGTTGTAAAGATGCATGTGAAATTGCTTAGCACCGCTCCTGGTGCATATTAAGTATTCAATAACTGTTCCCTGCTATTATTAGCAGCAGTAGTAAGGAGTCCTTGTGAAACAGCTGGTGAGGGGAAGTGAGCCACAGAGAGGAAAATCGTGCTCACTGCTCTGTAATTGGCATGTTGCTTGGAAAACTCCTAGAGCCTCAAATGGTCTTGTCTGCCTTCCAAGAAAATGAAACAGGTGCCTGAGTTATCTTAACTTATTCCAGCACAAAGACAGTCTGGGTTTGGTTTAGGACCTCCTGGAGTGAGTTTAAAAGCTTCCACCTCAAATGACTGTCCTCCCCACTTGAGTGACGGCCCTTTGCATGCCATGTAGTCAAAGAGCTCTAAATGATGCTCTTTACTCCCTGGGGGGAGCTGTAACTGTGCAGCTAGCTGCTGTCGGTCAGAGGAGGAATGACAGCCCCTGGCTACACACTGACAGCTTTTCCACCTTTAAGGAAGATGGACCTCTGAGCAAGACATGTGGGGGCAAACCGGCTGGCTGCCTGCACCAGATCACGGTCTCCACAGATGTCCCAAGAGCCCAGGAGCTTGAGTGGGCAGGGAATGGAAAGCAACAAGACCATTTGTCTCAGGTGTCCAGGGAGGGGGAGGACACATCACCTCTGTGGTAATCCAGCTGTTCCCCTCCCTGGAGTTGGGGAACAGTAGTACCACGTCCTGTTCTCCCTTGGATTTGGAGATGCCTCCATGTGGGATATTTCAGTGCCAAACACACTTCCTACTGTTTAAACGGGCACCTAACTCACTTGACATCATCCAGTTTTCAGGAGGGAAGTGGACAGACTACGTTGCATTCCCAAACACAGTAAGGGCTGCTAGTAACAAGCAATGAATGTGTGTTTATACAGGCTGCAGGAACCCTTCCTGTTTAGCATTAATTACAGGGGGACATGCTAGCTACTCCAAACACCTGAAGACAATAATAACAGGCTTAGCTGAGTTTCCCCAAAGCCACTGCTGACATTTAATACAAGACAGACCTTTCTAACCTTCTAACTATGCAGTGAAGACTTATCACAGAGAGCATCAGCAAGGGAGTGACAGGAGGATACGTCAGAGGGTGCACGGGAAGGTGTCTGCCCCAGCTAGGTAGGAGGCTGTGCTTGGAGCCCTGAAGTTCCTTCGAACTCTATGGTTTGGGAACTTAAATGAAAGGGGATAATGCTTGCAAGGCTTGGGACAGGGGACCGTGTCTAGGGGGCATCTCCCAGAACTGCAGAAGCTCGTCCATGTAGATCTGCTTGCCATAGTCTTTGAGAAACGCTGAGGTATGCCACCAAGAATGGTCAAAAGAACATGCCAAGAAAACCATCCCGGGGAGCTGGCTGGGTACCTCCTGGAAGCAGCAAGTGTGGTGGGACGGCTGAAAAGTCCAGAGAAATAGGGGAAGAAGTGAGGCAGGCAGGACCCCAAGCTGCAATGTACCCTCTGTATTACTGGCATAATCCCAGGTGCCAGAAAGGAAACTTCCAGGACCACTTGGTACAGCAGAGACAGCTCAGCTTTGTGATGTATCAATAATTGGAGAGCTGGAGTGAGAAGAAAAAATACAAACCTCTCACAAAAAGCCTTTGAGTGAAAGGAGAGGAAATTACCCAGACTACCAGAGTATTCTAATCAGAGCCTTCTTATCAGAGTGTCTCCAGTCTAACAGGGAGAAATTCAATCTACAGCGGGCAGAACGCTAAATTAGATCTAATCACGACTCACTTTCCAACTGCCCAACAGCAGGTCAAAGCCCAATGACGGCTACTCGAGCCCCAGTTGCTGGTTCCTTCTGGAAAGTCAGGCTGCCTGAGTTGTGTCAACTCTTGGTTTTGAGAGAGGGGGATGCTTTGTTTTTATCCGAGCTACTCGATTCCATCTGTTCAAAATGGTGATAGTAAATTGGGCTCGCCTTCCCAACCCATGCAAAGTCCTGTTCTATTAATGTTGTGACTACCGTCAGCTTGGAGCTGGGACACATTTCTCTCTCTCTCTTTTTTTTAAAAATGCATTTATAGCATCTTTGATACATGGCCATGCACAGTGCTAGGGACTTTGGTGCAGATTCTGCAACTGTATCATGTTTAAAGAAAGCATTTTCCTTCCCACATGCAAACCAGCCTGGTGAAGGCAACACCCCCAAATCTACTGCAAGGTGGCTGCTGTTTCTTCTTTCAGGGGATTAATAGCTACAGTTAACTAGCCTTATGGTGGCAGTTATAACTTACAGTCTCTTTGCTACAAGCAAAGAATACCATCTGTGAAACACCCAGCTCCCTGCACAGCCCTGGCATGTCCTTTTAACAAATAGCCTTAAAAGCCCAGATTTAAACACACAGATTATAAAAAACATTCACACTAGCCTGGCAGAATGTGACACCCCATCCACCCGTGGGCATCAGGATGTGTTGCCCACTCTCCTCTCTCCCTCTGTATTCCTGTGCCTCCCACTCATTTAGAGATCCAGCTTGCCCCCTGGCCTGTGAGCTCACACTGCAGATGGGAAGCAGGCCTCTTCCCCACTGCCTGTGACTTGGAGGTGATTTTAAAGACACAAGTGTATACACTCATTGGCACGTCTCTGTGACTACACATTGCATGCTACACATCCTCAGGGGGCTGGGAATCATCTGAGCCACGCGACCAGTACACTCTCTATCAGTTTCCACACCTATTTTGCTGTGTGACTAAAGGGACAGTCATTTCTCTCTCTGAGACTTGGTATTCCCTGTTGCTCACAGCATACTCAAGATCAGTTCCGAACACCAACATGAGCTGTGATGGTCACGGAGCAAACCTGTATGCGTACGTACACACACACACTCTCCCACACCCACAGTACGTGTGTGTAGACGCTACTGCTGCCCAATCAAAGCAGAGATGATTCTCTTCTCATCACAAAATCTTAAAATACGGTATAAGCTCAATTTCTTTCCTTCGGTCTCTACGTCAGAGTTCAATTATCTTCTTCAAACATTTAAGCTCAAATGACCTGAGCAATATAAATGTAAACAAATAATCCTGGAGCTTAAAATTCGAGGGAACAACTCTTCCTATAAATTAAGTAAACATTTCCCCCCTCAGCCATGTCTTACCCAGATAGAGTCACGTTGGTGACAATATTCTCGGTAATTCCTTCGCCCCCACCCCCACTCTTCTTCAAGGTCACACGTCTATCAGCAGCTCCGTCTCAGCTTTCGCGCTGGAATTTGGCATGCGCTTGTTTTCTTTGCACACTTCTGTAAGATGTTTCCCCCTTTGTGAGATTCAACACTTTCCTGATTTCTAGCCCCAAACTTGTGCTTAGTAATTCATGCCTGGGCCTGGGGCCTGAGCTGTATCACGTGGGTCTGTGCACACTGACCTTGGCCTTCTTATGGCCAACGCCCTGGTTCTTCTTTCAGAAAGGAGGAGGAGATGGAGGGAGTGAGTGCATAGCTCAGATTATGTGTTTTTCCTTTTGATGCACATAAAGTCAAAAGAACTCTCCAGGGCATAGGTTCAAAGTTTTCAGGGCAGAGCCTGTAAATAGTCCAAGAGACACAAACAGGGACAAGGTCCTACTCACAGCAGCTGCAGGGACACCAGCCCATCAAACAGTCCCTTGGCAATCTCGGTGATCTTGTTCCCATACAGTACCCTGAAAGAGAGCAGAAGACAGCTGTTACTGTGGATGTGAGGCCACCAGAACTCACTTATATAGGAGGCTGTCTCCTCGGCCAACTCTGGGTGTGGGACCTCAGGACATCTGCTTCCTCAGACTTCAGATCCCTTTTCCTCATCAGCGAGACAGAGGTAGCCAAGGGCAATCAGGGGCTGGAGGGAAGGCTGTCGGGGAGGTGAGGACAATCGGGCTCCCTCTCGGGCAGGCCAGGCCAATAGGTAATAAACAACAGGGAGAAATAGTCCCTCCCTGGTGTCTTCCCAGCTGCTAACATGACTCACACCCAGGCAATAAATAAGCGATGTGGGAGGACGCCTGGTCTTCAATGGGTATTGATCAGGTTGAGCCCAGCCTACAGAACATTTCCTTTGAATAGCCCATTGCCTCTTAGGAATTCCTGAGCAAGTCCTTTAATCATCCATCTGGAAAGGGCCTGGGGTGTCTGAGGTCATCTCCACATGGCTCAGGGAATGCTGAGTCAAGGACTGGCTTCAGGAAAAACTTGGGAGCTTCACTGTGTTGGAGTGATGGCAGCTTCTGCTTTCTACTCCATTTCTCTGTCCTTTGATCCATCCTAGGAGCCCAGGAACTCAGAACCCTTCTGCCCCTCTCTCTTTTCGGCCTGCAGTGTCCCTCACACTGGTGTCTCCTGTTCACGGTCTTGTCTTTGCTGTCCTGAGGGGAAGAAGCCCACTGGGTCTCCCTCCCCAGGGTGCAGTGGGCCTATGTGCATGGACCTTGTTGATCCTCACACAGGCCCTAGGGGACCCTGCTGGCCTCTCTCTGTTCCCACCCATAGCACAGACTGCCTCTTTTGTGCCTGAGGATGCTGATCTAAGGAGGGCTTGAGATGTGTGCGTGTTTTCCTGAATGCATGTGTGTATCTGTTTTAAGTCCCCAATTAGGCTCCGAAGTGCCCCGAATGAATGCAATATTCAATTCTGACTCGGATTGCAAATCCAGGCTGTTATCCTTCTTTGGGGAGACAAAATATTAGGATGCAGGGATGGTAAATGAGAGCCATAAAACAACCCCCCCCACCCCCCCAATTTCCAGACACCACTGGGAGTGAAGAGTGAACGTCTCCATCAGCCTGCGGGTGTGTTTCATTAATGTTTCAACAAATTAATGACTAAATAAAAGTCAGCATGATGGCTCAGGCTCACATTTGTAATTCATATTAATGCCCTACTGCTCACTGTGCCAAATGTAGTCATGTCACTGTCTGCTTGTCCTAGCTGATGTCATAGCTTCTCGTACAGCAGGGGATGGTGCCCAATAGGGGTGGGGGCTTGGGTCAGAGGGGTTCTCAGGCCACCTGCTATACCTCAGGCAGGCTGAAGCAAGCTGGACCCACCTCCTGCCTTTGCATCCACCGTGGTGCGGGGGTGGTGGTGGTGTCTGAGTGTAGTTCTGTCTCATTTCCCGCCCTAGATCTTACCTTGATTACCTTCTCCCTGACTGCTAGGTGGGAGCTAAAACATCTCACCCTTGGGAGACTTCTCTGCAATATTTCAGCTAATGTGTTACCCTACTTTTACTTCTTCACACCACTTGTCCCTTTATGTCACATTACACTACTTATACACTTATTCATTTTAATTTTTTTTCTGCCTCCTTCCCCCCAGCTCCCCTGCATGGAGGCTCCATACATACAGTGACATTATATGGCTTCTTCATGACTGGTCCCTAAACACCCCAAACAGAACAAGATCTAACACAATACATATCTGTTGAATGAATGAGTAAATAAATGAATGAACAGGGAAGGGGTAAAGAAAGGCTCTCCAGCCGTCTACCTCGGTCCCTCGTCTGCTGGGATTAGGTGTGCCTATGTTCACCTACAAGCTCTGTGAGGCCAAGGTCTTGCTTGTCCAGCTCCCTGCCACGTTCTCAATGCCTACAATATTGCTCAGTATACAGCAGGCACCCACTGAATGGATGGTATACAGCAGGCATCTACTGAATGGATGAATGAATCAACTGGGGGTGAGCAGTGCTCCATTTAATGCCCAAATATATTTAACAATTGGCCAGTGGCATGACAATTTCATGTCTGGCCACCAGATTTTGGATTTCTTTTCCTGCAAGATTGGAAGCAGCTCACTGTCCTCAGACTGCCCTCAGCTCCTGGCTGAGGGGAAGCAGACCACAGGAGCAGGAGGGTGGGGGCAGAGAGAGGATCCTAGTGGCAGGTGGCCCTCTCCCTTCTCCTCTGTGATCTTGAACACAATGAGCAGGCGCTAATCTCACACATAGTCCTGTCTCTGATATCCCAGCCAGATGTTCTAGTCGATAAATGAAACTAATTTACTCTGCAAGCAGCAGGCAGCAGCTGACCCAGAGATGTCCCTGTCCTCGGCCCCTGCCCAGTGGGGTGGAGCTGGGGGTGGGGGGAGAGATGTGTATCTTTTAACCTGCCCACTTGTAAATTCGGCAAACGGGTTGTGTAGAAAGATTGATCAAAAGTGTGGGCTCTGGAGCCAGACATCTTGGATCCAAACCTCACCTTTCCTACTTGTTACTGTACACTTTGGAAAAGTTACATTTATTTATTTGACAAGGCTTTCTTTTTTTTTCCTTTTGCATAATAACTGTGTGCCAGGTATAGTCAGCGGTGCCAGACATATAAGCCAGGAACAAAACAGATAAAAATCCCTATCTTTGTAGAGCTTAGATTACCCAATTTCTTCAACTGTAAAAGAGATGACACTAGATTTTATATTTTAGGTTGTTGTGAGGATTAAACCAGTAAGACTCCTAGAACAGTGGTACATAGTCAGTGCTGTTAAGTGCTGCCGATGACTGTTTGGTTGTAAGTGTAATCATGATCGAATGGGTGTACGTAGGAAAGGTTATCAGTGTTCCCATTTTGTCTGTGGGGAGACATACATAGAAAGCTCTAGTGACTATCTATGCCACACAGCAAATCCCACACCTTCTTGCCTCGGGCGGTCTCGGAGCCCCTAGTGGGTGGTTCTACCCAGTGGGCTGCTAAAGGGTTTCAATCTCAAAGAAAGGAGGTGCTATAGGATGGGTGGATGTGTTCCCAGAATAATGGCCATGAGGATGGTCTGGAGAAAAGGCCTAAAAATCAGGGGAAAAAAAATAAGCTCCTGGCTTGGCAAGGCCACATAAATGGCCGCATCAGTTATAAACACTTGTTACAATTCTCTCCCGACATTCTCCCGAGAGAGAGTTCTGCCGTGGCCTGGGGATGTGTGGGGGGAGTGAAGTTAGAGCGGAAGATGCATTCGAATTAGAAGCCAATAACTGGGAAAGCTGCTGGGCACTTAATCAATAAAAATAATGCATTTGGGTTGTAGAAATATTCCCCAAGATCAATTTCCCCTGAAGAAATATTTGTTTCTTTTACCAGGTTGCCACAAGTGTGTAAGGGAACATAAAGCCTTGATAAACACCTCCTGAAAAATACGGCCTCGGCCCTCTTCTACCTCCTCCCACCCCGTGCTGGCCCTACTTACAGCGACGTGAGTGATTTCAGACCCTGGAAGGCATCTGGAGCAATATCCGATATCTGATTCTTGCTGATGTCTCTGAAAACATGAACGGGAGAGTCTGAGAACATGGCTCAAAGGTGTGATCACGGTCATTCCCAAGCGTGAATCGAGCATTTCAGGCATTCTGCAGGGCAAGGGTTAATCAATCATTCAATCAGTTTATTTATTCATAGTGTAAGAGAAGGAGCGTAAAGACCCTTCAGTTCAACTGCCTCCTGATAAAGTTCACTGCATTTGTATCACTCGTCTTGTTCATCAAAGAATACTCACCCACGGCATCTTGATTTGGACATGGGGCTGTGCACACGAGAGGCTTCACTTTGTAGGTGAAAAAATGAGCCTCGTGTAATTAGGGCCTTAGGTCTCATTAGCAAGCGATTAACGGTGTAAATGGAACAGGAACCAGCCTTGCCTGACCCACTATAGCCCAGGGTTCCTTTAAGCATCATCTTCTGGCCTCTTGTCTCAGCAAATGCTTATTTTTCTCCCAGAATGTCCTGAGTCATTTCATCTCCCCAGTGACTTTTCCTCTGTGACCTGAGAGGAGGTTTTGAGCAGTGACTTAAGTCTCCGTCTGGTTTAGTGCATCCTCTTGGCTGTGTGATGTCGGCACATCATGGGATTCTCAAGGGACACCTTTGACACATGGGCTTGTTGCTGGCTGGCAGGAGTTCCACAGAGGGGACCAAGCACAGAGCGTGATAATGTCTGGGGACTTGGATAATCAGAGTGAGAAGGATGCTGTGGGCTTGAACAATTCTAGAACGCTGGGCTGCAAGGCAGCTAACTCCCCCAGCCTGGTTGGTGCAGAGAAATCTCTGACCCTGGCTCCTTCCCCAGGGCCCCTGAGGCTGCCCATTTGCTAGCATTCTAGGGACTTCTGAGGACCGGCCACCAGCTCTTACTAATGGCCCTTCACTGAGGGGGAATTCCTTCTCTCAGAGTCATTAGTGCAGGGATGGCCTCTGGGCTCCTGTCACTGGAAGGAAAGATACTCAATTTCCTGTGACAACAAACCTCTCCTGTTCTTTTTCTTTAACAAAGTAAATCAATGGGTCTTTGCTTTTGTGCTGAAGAGGGAGAGCTGGGGTCTTGGAGGGTCAACGAAAAAGAGACAAGAGAATATGGAGAAAAAAGCACATCTAAGCAGATTCTTAAGCACTTGCCTCCAGCGAGGCCAGACACTCCAGCCTCCCAGCCTCCCTGCAGGTGCAGTGGGAATCTCCTCCAACTGTTTCCTTCCTTCCGCTTAATATCCTTCAAAAGGACCACTTGCAGCAACCTCTGCCAGGCCTCTGCTCCCTCCCTTCCCTGTCTCCAAAGCCTGCTGGCTGAAAGGGACTCCACAGGTTAAGGCTCCTTCGGCACAGCTGTCTAGTTTATCCCTTTAGCTGGTGAAATCGCCTCTAGCAAATCCGCAGATTGTGCTCACAAACTCGTCAGCTTACGTGGGGCTTTTCTGCAGCGCTCCATTTTTGTGTAAGGGTCTTAACAAGCAAATACCCCTGGATTATCCTAATCTTGCTCGCCCTCAGAGTGGCTGCCTAGGCAAGGAGTTTCAGCAAGCACTCAGGATCTGTTCAGACCAAACTATTGAGAAAGCCTGTTTAGCCCTCTCCCCCTTCTGACTATAGGTTGTCCCTTCAAAGAGCTTAGACCTCTAGCATGCCAGGGGAAGCTCTGGGGCCAGCGGGGAAGCTCTCTGCTTTAGCTTTACGTGGGCAAACTGGTTTTCAGTCCACAAGTAGACTTCTGGACTCATTCCTCCCTAGGGAACAAGGTGAGATGCCTCCTGGTTTGGAGATGGTGGAAAAGTGATAGTTTAGCTGGGGAATTGACCTTGGTGGTCACTTTGCTTTTGTTTTCCATTTAAAAAAATTATATACAGGGTGGCCATAAAGTTTGGGTACAATTTAAAATAGTGTGCAATTTAAAAATGCTCACGAACTTTATGGCCACCTGTATATGTGTATATACGTGTATATACGTGTGTGTGTGTATATGTGTGTGTGTGTATATGTGTGTGTGTGTGTATATATATATGGTGTACAACACTCCGTTTTGAGCTATGTATTCACTACAGAATGGCTAAATCAAGCTATTTACCATATGTATTACTTTACATACTTATCAGTTGTGGTGGGAACACTTGAGATCTAGTCTCTTAGCGATTTCCAAGTACATAATTGTTATTAACTAGAGTCACCACATTGTACAATGGGTCTCTTGAATTTATTCTTCCTGTCTAACTGAAATTCAGTGTCCTTTGACGTAGCTCCCTAATCCTCATCCCCAGTCCCCCATCATTCTACTCTGAGAGTTCAACTTTTTTAGATTTCACATCCAAGTGAGATCGTTCAGAACACTTAGGCTTAATTCTCAATTCTGTAGGAAGGAAACAGCAGCTCTGAGAGCTGAAGCATTTGGAGCTACAGGTGGCCTGGCATAGCTGTTTGGGTGCAGAGAGGACATCTCATGTCCTTTCTGCTGTTTCCCTTTTATGGATGTAGAAGTGGCACTGGTGGGTAGGCAGACTGGGGACAGCTTCAGCTGCCCACTGACCTCCATGCTTGGCCCCCTCCCCACCCACAGTGGGCTGGTCTCACAACTGAGTCTGGGCTTTGGTGTCCCTCTTGACCGCTAGTTCTCAAACCTGATCATGAGAATGTTAATTAAAATGCCTCTACAAGTGAGTCCTATTTGGTTGGCAGGGGTGGGGTTGGGATGGGGGCTAAAATATGCATATTTTACAAATCTCTAGATGATTCCCATATAGATGGCTCCTGGGTCGTACTTTAGGCCAGGATGTTTTAGAATCTGGTCAATCTAGACCTGCCTTAGTCCTCCAGGGGTTATGAACTGGATGACCAAGAAAAGCCTTGCTAGACTGTTCGGAACAGAGGTGGCACATTTAAATGCCTGCAACAGGCATTTAATATAAGCGTGAGACACTAGGAAGTCCTGGAGCCCATGGAAAAGTGCTCTGCCTAAGAGCACATGAATGAAGGCACTCCCTGCACACCTGGCCAAACACAGGCTTGGCTCTCAAGTGTCAGGGCTACCGGTTAATCAGCCTGTAAAAGCAAAAAGTTATCTCCCGCGCCTTCACACTCCCTGCAAAGGGCTTCTCTACCGTGATACAGGTTTACCATCATTAATCCAAAATGCTACAAAACTGGACATTTTTGAGTGCTGACATGACATCACCAGTAGAAAATTCCACCTCAGTAGAAAAACCTGACTTTATGTGTTAGGTCAAAGTCAAAACGCAAACTTTATTTCACACACAACATTATTTCACGTATTGTATGAAAGTACCTTCAGGCTGTGTGTATAAGGTGTATTTGAAACATAAGTGAATTTTTGTTTAGATGTGGATCCCATCCCCAAGATATCTCATTATGTATATGCAAATATTCCAAAATCTGGAAAAAAATCCAAAATCTGAAATACTTCTGGTCCCAAGGATTTTGGATAAAGGATATTCAACTTTTACCAGTTTTGCCTGGGAATGTTTTTTAATACTAAGATGACCATTAAGTATAGGTAGGGATGAAGTCATTCATTCAGAGAGAATTCTTGTTCTTTTTTAAGAGCTAAGAGGAGGGTGTGGTTCAGTCATGGTTAAGGAGGAAATGGCCTCCTATTAGCTATTAGGGATAAACTGATCATGTACACAGAGGAGAAATTCACACTCAGGGCTTTGAAATTCATTCTCACAGAATGAAATTCATTCTACTTTTCCCAAGCGATTGCATTGTAGTCTAGATTTCTGAAGTTTCTGTTAGTTGAAAATTTCTAAATGGGTCCTTTTCTCTATTGCCATCCCCTTTGGGGAAAAAAAAGTGGGCATCATAATAAATATCAGTAGCATCAGAAGTGATCAAAAATTAAATTCCCTTTCCGGGTCGTGACTGAGATGGTCTTATGAATTTTGAATGCACAAATGACAGCAACTCCAATAGGACCGAGGAAGAACAGTAAAGCATAGTCAAGCTCTAAATTACCTGGACTTCACAAAAAATTAGAGCAGTAACTTAAATCATGCAAGAGATATAGGTTGGGGCAGTGACTGAACTTGTCATTTTTCACCGAAATTACTATCTGGCTGCATAATCAAGCCGGGCTTTAAAAATGAATTGGGGGGTGGTGTGTGGAGAGTGAGCTGGGGAAGCGGGGACACCAGGAGATTAATGGCCCAAGGTTTTAAATATTAAGGCCTATATTTATACAGCTCCTCCAGCAGGAATGCTGCCAAGGGGAGGGAAGAAGTACGTGCTTAGAGCTGCCTCATTATGTTGGTCTCCACTTCTGGAATTGCACCAGCTGAAAATCTTGTTTGATTTGGATTTCCAGGGAGAGATGGGAAGTTGGCTTCCTAAGATCTGAGGGTAAGGCTTACTGATGCCACTGTTTCCCAGGGATGTTTATTTTTAACATAAAAGGAATCAGCAGACACTTAACCTCTTTAACAGAGGCCCTCCCACTCGAGGGAAACCAATGAATCAGTCTCACACGGAAGGAACGAGCCCATGTGTAATTCCACCTGCCCTCTCTTTCCTCTGTGATTGGGGGTGGAACAGAGAGAGTAACAGTAGAATGAAACAGCATCTGGGCTTGACTGAATGATTTCTTAGCCTGAAAAAGGAAAAGAGCTTTCCCTCCTGAATTTTAACATCTATGATGGCAACGGTTGGGTTATATCTGGAGCCTACTGGCCTGTCTTTAGAGTCCCCAGTTTGGAGTGACTCACAGAGCAGTGCTTGAGGTCATTGCATGATCGGTAAGAATGATGACATTGTCACGATGGCAGAGAGATGGCAATGATGCCACAGTGCCGTCAAAGCTGCCCCGGTCAAGAAGGTGCAACAGAGTTGGCGTCATCAGGTACTGACGAGGGTAACAGCAGAAGCGGCATGGGTTACGGTGGTAGTGGGGATGCAGGCAGTGGTTGTGGTCACATCATATTTCTGAAGAGAGTGCTCCAGGTCTGAACCTTTTATTTTACTTAAAACAGAAAGTTCTCCCCATGGTCTAAGGGCCCACGTGATCTAGCCTTCCCTGCTGCTCTACACACCATCCATGCAGGCTCCCTGTGCTTCCCCCACTGCTGGGACCATCTTCCTGAGCACTCAGGGCTCACTCCCTCCCTTCATTCATGTCATCTGCACGCAGAGGCCTTCAGGGCAAACCCACCGAAGAGATGACCCCACCATCACACTAGATCCGCCCCCCCTTTATTTGGTTTTACTTCTTTGTACTTGTCAATTTCTGGTATTTATTAATTTTTTCAGTTCTGCCACTCAAACATAAGCTCCATGAGAACAGACTTCATTTCTGTTCACGGCTGTACCCACAGATCCCTGGCTCTGTAGACATTCACTACATATGTGTTACATACATGTATGTGTGGTTGTAGGGATGCTGGTGACAGAAGGGTAGACAGCTATGGGGCCACTGTCACTTCTCTGCCTAAAACCCTATTTTACATCCAATCACCAAAGCCGAGGGGCAATGAAAATGGTGGTATAGGATATTAAGGCCAACTCATCTTTACCTCCAATGCAGATAATTTTACTTTGCTCCAGTTGGAAAGGCTCTTATCTCTACACGCTGAAGTCCACACGTTTCACAATCTGCATGCAATACTTCTGAATCTTATCTCCCAATCTTAAGAGAGTGTTCCAGGTTTGAAACTGAACTGCCCAGGAGGAATGGATGTGGTTTGCTATCTGGGCAGGTTGTCCACTATATGTATTGGAAATTACTCCCCACAGTGAAAACGTGTGGGGCTCATTTCTCCCCAGGGGAAACTCACATTCGCTTCAGCTTCTTGTACTGGGTGAAGGCTCCTGCGGGGATGGATTTGATGGAGTTCTGTTCCAGGCGTCTGAGAAACAGAGCAGAGAAAGGACAATTAACAATTAATCTGCTAACAAGTGGTCACTAAGGGCTACTGTGTTCTCTGGCCTTGAGGACGAGGTGGTCTCTCTCATACGAAGCACACGCATTCTGGTTGTGGGAGACTCTACGAGCATGTGAAGGGCCAGAGAACTCAGGCCTGCTATATGGCCCATTCATCCAAGGGTCTAACCCCCCTTGAGAAAGCTAGAAAAGATGGCGTCTGCTTGAGGAGTTGTGATTCTTGCTTACTGTAAACTGCCTTTGGAAGCAGCTGTCTTCTTCAGAAGAAGCTGTGGGAAGTAACTGAGCAGAGTGCTAAACACGTCAGAAGGATAAAGAAAAGGAAGGGTTAAAAGAGAGATGGACCAAGGGCCAGCAATGCTTGTCTGTCATGGAACCACGCCAACATTCGGTTACAAACCCAGCTGCCCTGTTAATGGGGCTGAAATGTCAATGGCTCGCTTCATTTCTGGGCTTTCAATGGGCTGTGTTAATATGGTGGAGGAACTGCCTTAAGGTCTTTAGGTCCCCAGCCTGACACTCATCAAACTGGCTCCCTGACATCATGGAGGCTGCAGGACCCCAGACTGGACCACTCCTCTGGGTTGCAGCTGGACTCTGTGGCTTTAACCTCGTATGGACTTTCCTGAAACGCTTCCTCTCCTATTAACTCTGCAAAGAACAAGAGACGCAGCAGGCCCAGAACCTGGAACTTCCTTGGAAGAGAAGGGACTGTGGGGAGTGAGTGAGCATGCCCATTCTTTATTCTTTCATCTCTCAAATAACTTCTCATCAGCAGGAACAGGTGTGATGGGAACAGGCATGAGGGGAAGGCGGGGCCCTCTATTAGAGGTGATGAATGGCGGCCTGGCCCGGGCTGAGGACTCAGCTTCTCATCCTCATCCATCTCCCTTCTCTCTAAGGTGCAGATCTTTTCATCACCTCCTCATCTGCTCCCCAAACCCTCTGCTGGGAAGACACCAAGAAAGGTGTGTGAGGAGGGGACGCAGGGGTGGGCTGGGGTGGGGGCAGGGAACGAGGCCTCATCCAGTGGGTGTGTGTTTCTGGTCAGATTGAACTCATTCATCTTGAAGAGTAATCCCTGCTGCAGAGTAGGGGAGACAGTCGTATTAATTTGTGCCTCTGCGATCTCATCTTCATTGGGGGAACTGAGTATTTGTTACTGGAACCGCTAATGGAGCAGTTTGCCAGCAATTTTCCCATTTCAAACAACATCTCAGCTGCTAATGTGGAAGGGTTTGTCAGGCCGACCCATAACACAGACAAATCACTCTCCAGGCAAAAGGAAGGGGGAGTGGGGAGGGGAAGGGCGGGTGAGAAGGGAGAGGGAGTACCAGCATGGATACAATCTTGGCTGCCAGATGAATAGAGTCTACAAATGAGACTGCCATGGTCTATTAACAATGCCTTTGTGCCCTGCTGGAGGGGGGCGGGGAGTGTGCATTACTGGGAACATAGTCACAGGCAGGCTGGACAGAGGCCCTGGCTGGCTGGCTAGTGGCCAGCCACAAAAGCTTGCCAGGGGGACTCAGGGAACACGGGCTACTGGACACAGCCACCCACAGAGACAGCAGACCTGAGGCTGCCTGTCTTTACTGGGAAGTTCCAAGGACAATCTCATTTTTCAGCTGAGCAGAGTCCAGCAGGGATTTCTCAGCCAAGAGATCCCTGGGGCTGCTGGTCAGGTGGCACCTGCCCTCCCAGAATCCTGTGATCCACCTGCCCCTCTGGCAAGGGATTCCGGCAGCCAGATGCTTCTGGAGAGAGCCACTGGCTGTAACAACAGCAAGAGGATCCACCACTCCCCAGCTGCAGGCCACGAGCCCGTGCAGGTCAGGTCAGCTCTGGGTGTGAGGCCTACCAGCGCTCTGGTCTATTAGCCCCCATGGTAGTGATGGGTACAAGAACTGAGGGAAGAGTGAATCAATGAACAGGATGTGACTCTGGCTCTAAGGAGTTTAGTCTGGTGACAGAGACCAGCCCATGTTAGCTCATCACAGAACCAAAGTCCATTGCTACCATAACAAACACGAAGAGATATGGTTCATGGGGTCTAATTTACTTATGCCTTCCCATCCTTACACTTACAGGTGAACTGTGTGGGTCCCACTTTGGAGATGAGAATAGGAAAATCTAGACCAGTGGTTCTCAACCTTCCTGATGCCTCCTAACGCTGCGCCCCTTTAATACAGTTCCTCATGTTGTGCTGACCCCCAACTATAAAATTATTTTTGTTGCTACTTCATAACTATAATTTTGCTACTGTTATGAATTGTAATGTAAATATCTGATATGTAGGATGTATTTGCAGTGTTACAAAGGGGTTGCGACCCACAGGTTGAGAACCGCTGATCTAGAGGGATCAAGAGCCCCAGCATCTCTCTATCTCTTGCATACACTGCTGCTGTATATGTATCTGAAAATGGAAAGACTGAGGCTCACAAAATGGTTTAAGGGATTAAGACCACAGAGCTCACTCTGAGACACCATGCAGCCTCTGTGGAAGGAGGTACTTATATGAAAAGATGCAGGAGTTAAGGGAAAATGAAATAAAGATGTGACTGCACATAAAATATGCCAGTCAAGTGCAGAGGTGTGGTTTTTGAACAAAGAACAAAGAATCCCAGGCTTAGCCTGACAGCCCTGGCAGACACTTTGCTCTAAGCCTGTGCTCCTCAGACCTGCTCACTTGGGCTTCAGTTTTTGCCTGCAGTCTCAGCTTCTTGTGCTGCTTGGCGTCTTGGCTAAATACCTAGCCCCTCACGGAGAGCAAAGTCCATGACACAGTGGGGGTTAACCTTGCCCCATGAGACAAAAGGGATTTGTTTGAGGTGGGGTAGGGGGGTGCAGTTGTGAACAGTGTAGCTTCATTACCACCACCACCATCACTACCACCATCACCACCACCACCACCACCATCACTACCACCATCACCACCATCACTACCACCATCACCATCACCACCACCATCACCATCACTACCACCACCACCATCACCACCACCATCACCACCATCACCATGACCACAAGAGCTAAGATGGATCAGGTGTTCAGATGTCAGACACTGGGCTTAGAGTTTTACATGGTTCATCTGACTTAATAGTTACATCTCTACGGAGCTGATCTCATTAATTATTACCACTCCTACTTGAGACATTTGAGGCTCAGAGAGGTTAAGTCACTTGTCTAAATTTACAAAGTCGGGGAGAGCTAGAGCTGGCAATTGAACCCAAGTTCTTCTGATTCCAAGGCCCCCACTCTCACCCACTGAGCTTTGCTGAATACCATTTGGATCTGAAGCATCTCTGTTCTGTTAGTCATGGCTAGCTCATCTGCTGGGAAAAGGGCCCCTCTGCCCAGTCTGCCCAGGAAGCAAGGCTGGAGTGTGCACACAGTGTGCCTGTGTATGCACAGTCTCTGTGCAGGAAGTACCCCTGGTCGGCTTTACACAGAGCCTCATCTTTTAGCCTGGAAAAAGGATGCAAAGATTCAGACCCCCAGTGCAAAAACTCCCATGGAAAGAAAGAAAAGCAGCATTCACATCTGCAAAAACTGTCACAGTTAGGGACGTGTCTGAAGCCAACAGCTGCTTCAGGTCTCCCTCAACTGGCACGTGCCTTTCTTTGTCTGGCAAACATTCTTCAGGCTGCTAACTGATTTAATAGAACTAGCTTGAAAACAAACATACAAATCAAACATCTGAGCATCTTCCTGCACCAGCAAAAACAATGGGAACATCTGATGGGGATCTCAGCCATTTGAGCTCTGTATTGATTTGCCCTAGTTCCTCGTGTGCTTCCTTAATGATCTGGCATTTGCAAACATGCTACTGCACACAATATATTTCCAGCAATACATAAGTTGTCATGATGTCAGAGAGACTGGTGGGTGCCAGCCAGTGCAAGGGCATGTCTGCAAGTCAACTGGTCAGGGGGGTCTGGAGCTGTGGTGATGAAATGAAATGATGGGCATCTACGATTTATTGAGGGCTTTTAATATGCCAGGCACTGTGCACTTCTCACACTGGCTCATATTGTTCCTTCCAACAGGACTATGAAGTCAGCAGTATTCATATACCCATTTTACAGGTGAAGAAATTGTGGTATGAGAGGTCAATTTGCCTCAAGTGAGGCAGGTAGTGAATGGCAGAGCCTAGACTTGAACTCAGGCTGGTCTGATTCAAGCACTGTGTTCCCAGCAACTCGGCTATCCTATTGCTCCCCAGAAGCCACCTCTGTGGTTTCATACCCCTTTCCCTCCTCTCTTCGTCTTCCTTTGGCTTGAGACCTTGGTAGGATGTCCACATCATGCTAAAGGAAGGACATTCCATGTTTGTTCTTCCTCCGAGTCATCCTGGGTCATTTGGTTGGACACTAGATGACAAACCAGAGCCCAAAGGTTCAGCTCCTGCTGCCTCGAATAGGGCTGAAGGGGCAGTTTCCTCTCAGGGTTCTACTCTGGACCCACCTCCGGGGCAGCCCCTTTCTGCCCCCCTCTTCTTAACTATTGCTGCTTGTGCTTCTTGAGGAAGGCAGCGAGTCCGAGACTCTCCCACTGAGTGCTTCTGCTGGGTTCACAGCGGAGATGAGGAATGTGGGCATATCGCACACCAGCCGTTCCTACCCTGCTGTCTGCAGAATGCCTGGCGCTGCCTGCAGACAGCAGAAGTGCAGACGCAGAGCCAGATTTGCTCTTCTTATTCCATGCATGTGCCCAGATGCCTACAGAGGAATTTTTTTCATCTTAGAAAGAAACAGATAAAGACTAGTGTGGGAAGCTGAGACTAAATCATTCTGTCCTGGGACATATGTATAAACGTATGGGTATCTGTTTGGACTTTTTATAGTCTTTTTAGTGGCTTCCGAACATTGTGCTAACTTTGTTATTTAATCTTCATGGGAGACCTCTAGGTGGGTATGACGACCCCCACCATGCAAAGAGGGGAGTACAGATTGGCCCCTCTAGAGTATATGAGGATCCCAAAACATATCTGAAGACCACAGAACAGAGAACATGTGGGCTCTGGCTCTTCCCCCAATCCTTCCCTTCTGGAGGCTAGAGCTGGTTCAGAGCTCTGACACGACGCAGGGTGAACTAGGCCATTGGAAGGAGCTCAGTTTCGAAGAAAATCTGCAGTGAATCATCTCACTGTGGGTTCTCTGGAAGAAAGCTATTTTTAGAGGAACTGGCTCTGGTGTTCCCGGAGACCAGCACACACTCCTCTGAGCTGTTTTGGCTTGAAAGCTAAGAGAGCCTGCTAGATTGCTCTGCGTGAGACACAGGCTTCCCCATCCTCCTCCCACACCCCAAAGGTGGGGAGTCCAGGAAACTTCCTAAGGTTAAGGCAGTTTAAGAGAACCATTAGTGGCTGAGGATTGGGAAGAGGGAGTGGAGAGCCTAATATGCCAAGCATTCCTAAGAGGAAGTGCAGACTTGGATTAGATAGTGGCCATGGACAAGCAGCAGAATTCTTAATATTAAAAAGTCACACGTAAATGACTCTGGGATGACAAATCAGACACTTCCTACTCATCCTGCCGTTTCGACTCTCTGCTCCCTTTTTTCTCACTTTCCACCCAGTTGCAACCTCTCTCCCCATGAAGAAGATGCATTTTAGCAGTTTTAAAGACTTTTAGGCCAACCCACTGGATCTCAAGCACAGGCTTTGCTGCTCTTTGGAACAAGCAGGTTCTGCTTTGTCCCCAAGTTCTCTCTTGCATGTCACCTCTCAGACTACCCTCCCTAACCACAGAGGCTCATCTCATCTGCTTTAATTTCTCAGCTTCATTTCATCACAGAGGAGAATGAGGCAAACACAGTAAGAGAAGTCCTGAGCCATCCATCTGGTAGACTGTGGGTGCCCAATAAGCAGGGCAGTCTTATTTCCATGTCTGAATACATTTGCATGAAGATGAGCTATGCCTAGGTTCAAGTCACAGTGAACTATGTAGTGGCTAGCTTGTTACGGAACAGCATCTCTCAATCATCACCCTTCCAAGAACTAACCTATCTTTTGAGAAGAATCTTTTGTGTAAATACTTCCAGTTCCCAGGATTTGGTTTCTAATCCAGTCACTATCCCTAATAAAAGTGGTGGTAATAGCAGTAGTCATAATCATTATAAAATAATCATAGTCTTGGTGGGGTGCAGTGGCTCACACCTGTAATCCTAGCACATTCTGGGAGGCCAAGGTGGGTGGACTACATGAGCTCAGGTGTTAAAAAAAAAATAGCTGGGTGTTGTGGCAGGTGCCTATAGTCTCAGCTGCTTGGGAGACTGAGGCAAGAGGATTGATTGAGCCCAGGAGTTTGAGGTTGCTGTTACCTATGATGCTGTGGCACTCTACCAAGCCTCAAAAACAAACACACAAAAAACAACAAAAACCAATGAACCAATAAAAACAAAACAAACAGAAAAAACCAGTCTTTGCTAACCCAATATATCATATGTGCCAGACACAAAGCTAAGCATTTTCCTGCATACATTCATCCAACTTTCCTAAGAATCATTAGAAGGTACCAGTATCCTCTGTATTTTTCAGTTGAGGAAACCAAAGCTCAGAAAACATATTTGCCAATGGCTATAAGGCAGGGCCAGAGCTAGATTGAGGGTCTGCCTGAATCCATAGTCTATACTTTTAGCCACCTAGCTGTTGTTTGTGGCTGCTTATTCTGAAAACATTCTAGCTAGGAAGGTCATTCCCAAACATTTGCATTTCACAGGCTAGGTAGTTATAAACCTTTTATTTTGCAAATTATAGCAATCCACATGTATGTGTTATTTATATAATACACATACATTTATAATCATGTAACAGTTATATATATAATTACGCATGACACATACACAGACATACCTGCCTTCAGTGGCTGTCATCTCATAAAATTAAGGACATTCCTTTAAGTTGAATATTTTTGCTCAATGGAAAAACATCACATTTTTCTTGGTTTACCTCCCATCAGGAAAAACTCTAATAATCACAGACAGCTGTTTGACAGTTACATTCTAGTTTGTCAATGTTGCTTTTAAAATAAAATGTCCAGGTGGATTAACAAACTGTTGTATATGTATACCATGGAATACTATTCAGCCATAAAAAGATGGAGACTTTACATCTTTTGTATTAAGCTGGATGGAGGTGAAACACATTCTTTTAAATAAAGTATCAAAAGAATGTAAACTCAATACTAATATGAAGCCAGCAGATGATCTAATTCATGCCCATTGAGGAGAAAAACTCATTTCAATTCACGCTGGGGGGAGAATGAAGAAGGGAGGGAGGAAAGAGAGGAGGGAGGGTTTGGGGTATTCCCACTAACGGGCACAATGTAGGGGTACGTCACACGCCTTTTGGGTACAAGACATAGCTACAAGAGGGATTCCACCTAACAAATTCAAATATTGTGACCTGGTTATTTGTATCCTCACGTTAATCTGAAATTTTTTAAAAAGTGAATATCTGAAGTTCCTTCAGCCCAGAAGGCTGAGCTCTGTACTTTAGAGGTCTAAGACAGGGGAATAAAGATGTGAAGCAGGAGCAGAGGAGGCAGGTCTGGTCCCCCCAAATCAGAGCTGGGGTGGGGGTCACAGGCTATAGTGTGGCTACCAGGACTGGCCTCTTTTCATCAGACTGTGGTTTGGAACCCGGCCAAGGAAGGTCTGCAGCTGCCAAAGAGAAAAGATAAAACCTGGCAGATGGAAGGGGAAAGGAACAAGGTGGGGCCGAAAAAGAAAGCAAGGATCTACGGGAATATGAAACGAGGTGGGGGCTGGCAGGAAGTCTATCTAGGACATCCATGGTGGGAGGGCCAAATCCAACCTGCCTACAAAGGAAGCAGAGGGTTAGCTGGGTAGAGAGAGGGATGGGAGGGAAGTGAGGTGGGAAGACTGTGGGCAGGGCAAGGGAGAGGGCGAAACGCAGGGAGGGAGGGAGGAAATGATGGAGGGAGACAGTGCAGAAGGGGAAGAGGAAAACCGGAAGGAGGGAGAGAGGCTGGGGAGGAGCAGAAGGCGGGTGCAGTCTAAGTGGATCTCACAGAGACACCTCTGCAAAATTAGAGCGAGGGACCAAGGGAACTGAGGAGACTCACAGTAGGACACCAGGGGGATGAGCTGTTGGTGCTTGTGGGAAAGACAACTGAGGACTGTGAGCACAGCTGGATGAAGGCCACCGAGGGCATGGAAGGCAGCCAGACAGGAGTCGTCTTGCCCAGCTTCTGCCTCCAGGAATGGCATGGGGCGGGGATGTGTCCATTGGGGCTTAGGAAGAGAGCTTTAAAGGGAATCAGAGAAAAGCTGGCCAAGTAGATGAAGGAAGAAAGTAAGACTCTATGGGGTAAGTCATACGCTTCCTCCCATCTCAGTCAATGCAACAGAAGTCCTTACAGTACCCCAGGATCTGGCTCCTTGTTACCCTCCCCAACCTCACCCCCTGCTATGGTCCCATTGGTTTACTCCACTCTACTGGCCTCTGGTTCACAGGCACACTCCTGCCTCAGGGCCTTTGCACATGCCAGTCCCATCCCTATAATACTTTTCCTCCACATAGCCAATTGTTTCTTCTCTTACTTCAAGTCCTTCCTTTGCGTCCTTTTTCTCCATGGAACCCACCACCTTCTAATATATGCTCTAATTTACTTTGCTTATTATTTATTCTCCCCACTTCTGAAATGCAAGTATCATAAAGGCAGAAATTTGTCTATATTGTTCACTGCTGTCTTTCCAAGCACAGAATGACACAGAGGGTTCACAATAGGTATTTGCTGAATGAATACACAAATGAATAAAGGAGTCAGTGGGTTATCTATTGGTAGAGTTCCATGTATGTATAATGATGTTTTTAATGAAGCCATCTAAAGACGAAGAGAGAAAATGAAAACAATTGCTGCAATTTAAAGAGTGCTCTTGAGGTCAGTGTTGACTGACCCCTCTACTCATTCCAGAATGAGACACTGGCCATTTTCTAATGTATGGGGCCGGAGAGGAGAGCGGAAAAGACTGAGCTACACGAACAAACAAATGTTACTAAAAGTTTAGACATCTGTACACACACATAGGCATGCACAATTTTATCTCTTTACCTAAAGCTCTAGTTAAAAGGACAAAAGCCAGCTTTGAAATGATTCAGAGATCAGTCCTGTTCTCAGATGGTGGTAACTATGAAATGGACTCATCATTTGGTTACTTACCACCACCATCATCGCTATTCCAGAGAGCACTCGCCCATGTGCTGAGGACTGCATTAAGCGCTTCACGTACAGTATTTCATTTAGTTTTCATGATGACCCATTGAGGTGTAATGCTATAATCATCACATTAGTATAGGTGAGAAAGCTAAAGATGAAAGAGAAATTATTTCCCCTGAGGTCACACAGCTGGAAGATGGTAGAGCCAGAGTATAATCGGTGTGGCTCTAGGGCAGGGATTGGCAAACTTACTGCAAAGGGCCAGACAGAACATATTTTAGGCCTTCTGGGTCATACAGTCCTCTGCTGCATCTACTCAATGCTGCCACATGAGAACAGCCACAGACAGGACACAGTAGGGGTGGAGGTGTTCCAATAAAATTGTATTTGCAAAAGTAGGTGGTGGGTGTATTTCATCCATGGGCTGTAGCTTGCAGACTTTGTTCTCAAGTCTATGCTCCTGACTTCTGAGCTATCATAGCTGGGTAAGTTGGAAGGATTCCAAAGAGATTCCTAGTGTTTTTAATGGTTAGCACCAATACACAACTGATCACAGGCTGACAGTCTAGCAGGGGATCAGCTGGGACCGAGAGGAGAACTGACCATGGAGGAAGGGGTGGTACTTACATTTCCACAATGCCCTCTGGCAAGTTGGCGGGGATTTCTGTCAAGCCCTTCCCGCGACAGTCCACGATGTTGTTGCTGCAAGTGCAGGGTGAAGGGCAGGAGATGGAGTTGGCGTTGCAGGACGGGGGGTCCGAGTGGGGGCCTGTGGGGCCAGGACACAGTGGTCAACTCATGTCAATGTCAGGAGCTATCAGGCTTCTGTGCCCTTAACTAGTGTCCAAAGGGTGCAGCATGACGTGGTAAGCTACCTGAAAAATTATCACCGAGTGACATCTCCCCTCACCTGGGAGACACAGGTCCCACTGGCTAAATGTTCAGCAAAGAGGAGAGAATCTGACCTGACTCCCCCGACCCTGGACTGTTCCACCTGCTCTGTTATCTCATCGTTCTAGCCTTTCAGCCAAAGAGGAGCCTTTGCAGTCAATCCCATTTGAAAACATGATAAAAAAAAGCACGCACGAGGACCACTTTCTCAGGGGCTCCATGGGGTTTTGGGGTTTTACCTGGCAATTGGATGCTAAGTGTACACACAGTTTAGAACTTTCTCTAGTACCTAGAAGCCACTAGAGAGGTCAAAACCAGGTGGGAGGAAGAAAGGTGGCAGAATTTCCCCATCTGGGGCACTGAGTTGTCAAAGTGTCAATACGACCATCTGTGGTGACACTCAAGGCATTTTCGAATGACTTTTCTGTCCAAGGAACACGTAAAGAAAACTTATTAGGAAAGAAAGGCAAATGCGTTACTAGGTATTTCTGGAATCCGTTCTTGATTTTGGTTGAAGTAAGAACCACTGTGAATTTAAAGCAAAGTGATAGAAACCCAAGCAAATGCTACTCAAGAAGGTTATAGATAAACATAGTAACTTAACCAGACGTATCCATTAGATATGGATATAGATAAACATATCCATTAGATATGGATATAGATAAACATAGTAAC
>NW_003852398.1:8208815-8222880 GCF_000181295.1 Otolemur garnettii | reverse complement strand
TAGTACCTTAACCAGACGTATCCATTAGATATGGATATAAACATATCCATTAGTAACTTAACCAGATGTATCCATTAGATATGGATATAGGTAAACATATCCATTAGTAACTTAACCAGACATATCCATTAGATATGGATATAGATAAACATATCCATTAGTAACACAACCCACTATTCAACAGAATTGTCACCGAGAATCTTAATCACTTTCTCTGGTGCTCAAATAAAAGCTTGACCACAAGGAAATTCATTTTAGTGACATTTTTGTGCTTTGACTACTATCTCAAAGTGAGGGAAGAATCTCAAACACAGGGTTGCTTTTTCAAATGTGGATGTTATGGCCCCAAATGGAAATACAATACAATGGCCTGCTCAGAACCACATCCCACGCCTGCTGGGTCCAGGCAGCCGGGGTTATTTCAATGTTTATCCAGATCTCCCTCATAGAGTAAAGAGTCAGGGATGAGACCAAACTCAGACTATCTCTGCAGGTCCTTTCACTGGTTAGGCATGAGACCTCAGGATGGGACCTCTAGGATATGGATTAAACATAAGACATGAAAAATATCTGCGGGGAAAAAACGGTTTTTAGTTTGGTCCCTATTCACTGGAGAAAATGAGTTTGGGAAGGAGAGTGAGTCTGACCACAGGGGATTAACTACAGAACCAACTGTGCCCAGGGCAAGTCCTCATTTAGACACTAAGGCTTGGAGTGGAGGGTCCCCAGCTCCCCATGACCCCAGGGGGGATTCTTCTATAGGGGCTCCAACTGATGCCATTAGCCTAACTTAGAATGTTTAGAACCTTCCCAGAAAGCACCAGCCCAAAGACCAGAGATTCTTACTTCCCTTGACCTTACTTACATACGCATGAAACAAAAACGTAAAGCTGGCTTCTTAGCTGGGATGTTTGAGGAAATACTCTGTCCAGGGTATGAGAATTCCAAAGTCACCAGTGTCACACTAGTGGATCTAACAGAGACCATGGAAAATGCCAGAGAGATGATGACTTCCACTAAAATCCCAGCTGGAACACTGCAGAGCGTGATGACTCTGGCTGTGTTCCAAACTGGGGGAGCCTTCACAGTTCTGAGGAAGTGGCAACACCAGATAGCCAGCTAGATGAGCCTCAGCTCAGGAATGAGAGGCTCTGTGGCTTAGAGTGTGGGCTTTGGAGTCCTGAGGCCTCTATTTGAATGTGGATTCTACCATTCCATCCTTATTTGTGCCTCAGTTTTCCCCATCTGTAAAATGGGAGGGAGGGGAATAAAAATACTTCAAAGCATGGTTGTGTTGTGAGGGCAAAGCAAGGTAAAGCATGAAAGGTGTTCAGAAGAATGCATAGCACGGGTTAGCAGCTCAGTCATGCTAGCTGTTGTTACTATCATGGGGTCTGCTTTGCCACCAGTTAGCTGCAAGACCTCTGGCAAATCACACTTACCCCTTTCTGAGCTTTTCTGTTACCATGTCAGCAGAAAAGGAGTTGGAATGCAAGATGTCCTTTCTGGGACTAAAGATCATTTGCCCCTGTTCTTCAGAATGGAAGCACAGGGAGTGAAGACGCCTAATGACATCTTTTCCTCTTCTGCTTTGCCTCTCTGTGCAGGCAGCAAAGAGGATCTGTAGCAGGAAGGGTTCCCATCCCAGCACCCACAGCCGAGGGAGGCTGGGAGCAGTTGGCCTCAGATGTCAGGGCTTTTGAAGCACAGATGGTACTTCCCAAAGAAAACTGCCATGCCTGGCCTTCCACATCAAGGGGAGAGAGCACTGAGAAAGCTAGGGAGAATCGCCTCACCCGGGACACCTCCCTGTCTGGGAAATGTCAGGGACAGGAGTCTGAGCTCTTGCATTTCCATCTGTTCAGGCCGAGGGATCAGGTGGCCATCCCTCTTTTTGATCTGTTAAAATACTGCTTAGATGAATGTGTTGGAGAGGAGGAAGGAAAGATAGCACTTCCAAGGGCTTATAATGGCAATGGAAGCTCTGATATGGGGTTTTTTTCAACGTTATTCTCTGACTTCTGTGTTGAAATTAATTCTGTTCTAAGCCAGACCCAGGTTGCAGCCCCAAGTGCCCCCTGAGAGCTGGCTAGGTCTCTTACAGGGTGGCTCGGATTCTGTTGGCAGCATGTGCTACATTTCAAGGGATGCTGCCAAGGCAAAAAAAAGGGTTTGGAAAAGATCCCTTAACCAGGTCATTAACAGCACCTTTAATTACGCAGAGAGAAACAATGGTAATGATAGCCTCTGGTGGCACCCTGGGTGGCTGCTCCCCAGTCAGGCATTCACCATCTGAGGACCTTATCTTCCTTTTTGCACAAAACCTTCAGGTTTAAAATGGGATTGAAAGGTGGGTTCACCTTCCCCGGAAACTTTCTCCCCTGATCAATGTCACGGGACCAAGCCCATTTCCCTGCAGGCTTCTGAGAGCTATGTGGCAGAAGCCATTCCCCTTTGCTCTGTCTCTGGACACAGAGACTGGAATGTAAATTCCATAATGGCTGTGACTTTTTCTGTCTTCATCACTGTGGTACTCTCAATGCCTAAAACAGGGCTCAACACAAAACACGGAGCCATCAGTCTACCTGGGATGAATGAGAGGGCGAACGCATGAAGGAAAGTGTGATGGAGACTGTGGAGGTGAGTGTTTTTTCTGGAAGTGCCCCACAGGGAGGGCTCCTGACTTCTGAGTGTCTTGGACACAGAGAGGGAGGATAGCAATAAGATGGGGACATGGGACTCTCCTGCCTGGTCCTTCTTTCTACTGCTGCATTCCATGCCAGCAAAAGCCCCAATTGCCTGGGCGCGTGGAAGACCATGTCACCCGTGCAGGTCAGCAGATCTGCCAGCAGGTCTCTCCCTCCCAGCCTTTCCTGTCCATATGGTTGATGGAGGCAGAGGAAGTGAATTCCCAAGGAGGACAAAGTAAGGAAATACACACGTATTTACCCAGCAATTTACGTGACTATAAGCTGGGAGGCAGAGAGGAATGAGACCGGAGATCGTATGCTGGGCTAGAAGGAATCGCTATATCTCTGATGGAGAGGGGATCTCTACATATGCACCTGCCCTCAGGCACATAAAATACATTCTCTCAGGGGGAGGGGTGTCTCGCCAATGCACACTGTACTTGAGTGAGCCTGTCTACTGGCAAGGAAAGTAGCCTTAAATCAGAGCACAGTGGTGAAGCAGACTGGAGAGCCCTGTAACATGCTTTCCAAGATGTTCTACTATCAACTTAGGAGTGCCTGGGCATTTGTTCTTCATTTCTTTGTTTTAAAATAAGTGCCCAAGCTCTCTGCTCATGGAACTCTTTCAGTGATAGTAAAATGCTGTTCCACTGAGAGGGAAGGTTGTTCCCCTCCAGAAGAGGGAGATGGGGATGTGGCCTAAGTATGGTGTCTCCCCTCTGGGAACCATCTTGATCACCAGTCCAGCTCTGGAATCTCAGTCTGAAGCCAGAGCTACTTTTGTGGCAAACGAGGCAGAAACTAGAATGCTTGGGCTTCCAATGCGTCCTTAGACCCCCAGGATCACGGCCTGATGACGTGAAGGAGAACTGAGCAGAGCTTGGGGGGGATAGAGCCCGTTCCCCCTTCTTCATTGTTCATAGGTAGTGCTGTTCCTAAGCCTAGGGGACACGTGGTACGTTAGGGGGCAGGGAAGGTCCCCAGCCCCTTCCCTCACAGGTAAAGTCCCCACAGTTGCTATACCAAGAATGGGTGCTGTACCAAGAATCTCATCTCTGCTGACTGTGTAACTCCCCCTCAAGTTCTCAGCAGGAAGATGGAGTGATGTCCAGGGACCTGGCTCCTGACTAATGGCCATCTCACTTCTGTTCTTTTCCTAATTGGCAAAATGGGGATGGCCACCATGCTCAAAGCAAAAGGTCCTAATTTGTCTGCCCACAAAGATCACCAAAGATCATCAGATCAAGACAGACTGATGGAGACAGAAGGAAATAGAAGCCCTGAGGGAGGAGAATATTTGGCCAAGGGCACAGTGGCCCAACTGAGAATAACCATCATTTCCATAATGGCAACCAACCAGCACATACTAGTTGACTATGTTTACCATCTGCCAAATACCACATCAAGTGCTTGGTGTCCATTATCTCACTCGGCCCTCCTAAAACCTGTGATTTATGTTCTATTATTCTTATTCCCATTAGCATAAGATGAGGAAACTAAAGAATAGGGAGGTTAAGCAAACTGCCTAAGATCACAGAACTAGTGAACAGCCACGTTCTAACATTTGGTCCAGTCCTCTTCTTTCTGCCTCCCCTGCTGAAAAGGTAACTCAAATGTCTCTCTTCATTCCCATGAAATCAAAAACTGCCAGAGCCTTGGAACCTCAGGAGGTAGGAAGAATGGGTTCAGTGGCCAAAATACAGACAGCATAAGCTATCCTAGAGGTGACGGAAAACTCTTGTGTTTGAGCCACGTTTCCGTCTTAAAAAAAAAATCTCAAGTACAATGAGCGATTGCTTCACCCTTTTGGCAGTAGAATGGCTACCAGCAAAAGGACAAAAGATAAGGAATGCCAGTATGGATGTGGAGAAAAGAGAGCTGTATCCAGTGGGAATGTAAACTAGTACAGACGTTACGGAACACTATGAGGACGTTCCTCATGAAACTAGAAATAGAGCCACTAGAGGATCCAATAATTCCACAGTGGGAAGCTATCTAAAGGAAAGGAAATCCATATGTTGAAGAGGTGTCTACACTCTACTGCGGCACTGTTCCTCATAGCTAAGACACAGAATCAACCTCCGTGTCTATACGCCAATGAATGCATAAAGACAGGGTGGTACGTATACACAATGGAATATTGTTCAGCCGTAAAAGGAAATCCTGTCACTTGTGGCACCATGGATGAACCTGGAATACATTATGTTAAATAAAATAAGCCACACACACAGAAAGACAAATGCCACATGATGTTACTCATATTGAAATCTTAAAAAATCGACCCTTATAACAGAAAAAAAAAGAGCAAACAATCCCATCTATCGCTGGGCCAGAGACATGAACAGAACCTTCTCTGAGGAAGACAGACGAACGGCTAACAAACATATGATAAAATGCTCATTGTCCCGAATCATCAGAGAAATGCAAATCAGAACCACCTGAGATATCACCTGACCCCAGTAAGATCAGCCCACATCACACATCCCCAGAGTTACAGATGCTGGTGCAGATGCGGACGGAAGGGAACACTTCTACACTGCTGCTGGGATTGCAAACTAAATCAGCCTCTTTGGAAAGAAATACGGAGAATCCTCAAAGACCTCAAATAAGACTTCCCATTTGATCTCGCAATCCCACTACGAGGCATCTCCCTAGGAGAAAAAATATTATTTTAGCATAAAGACATTTGCATAGAATGTCTACTGCAGCCCACTTTACAATCGCCAGGATTTGGAAACAAGCTAAATGCCCCTCAATGCAGAAATGGATCAACAAGCTGTGGGGTATGTATGCCACGGAGTACTATTCAGCCGTAAGGAAAGATGATGACTTTATGTCTTCTCTATTAACCTGGATGGAGATGAAACACATTCTCTTTAGTAAAGTATCACAGGAGTGGAAAAGCAAGTATCCAATGTTCTCAATTTCATGATGAAGCCAGTAGACGAGCTAACACATGCCCACACAGGAGAAAAATTTAATTCTATCCAAGTCGGGGGGGAGGGGGAACAAGGAAGGAGAAAGAGGAGATGGGGGGATCTGTGGGTTCCCACTTAAAGAGCACAAGGTAGGAGGGGTGCATGGGGACACAAACCCAAGAGGGACTGAACCTAACAATTTAAAAATGGTGAGTGACCTGGTTGTCTGTACCCTCACAATAACCTGAAAAATAATTGGCCTCGAAGATCTAGAGTGTAGAGTGGTGATTCCCAGGGGCAGAATTGGGTAGCAGGGAGAGGGAAATAGAGGTTGGCCCACAGGTATAAAGTTACAGTTAGGTAGGAGGAATAAACTCTGGGAGGAGGAATAATAATAATGTATTGTTAACACAGCTAGAAGATGCCATACCCAACGTTCTCACCACAAAGAAACGGTAAATGCATGATAATGGATGTGCTAAATACCCTGATTTGATTTTTACACAACGTATACATGTATCAAATCATCGCACCATATCCCATAAATATGTTAAATTATTGTGTGTCAATTAAAAATAACACAAAATATTTTACAGAATTTTTGAAAGTTTAAATAACAGAAAACCTTACCTAACAGAGTGCAAGTGTACAGAATCAAAAACTCCAACGGCCTTGTGAGTATGTAGAAATAAATTAATTCCAGTATTCAAATTAAGCATCCCTCCTGGCCTCTGGCCTTTCAAAAGCCAACAACAGACTGCAATGACAATGGGACTCCAGCAATTATGATGAGAATATAAATGAACGTGATTTAAATACCAGAGGCATGATAATTTTGGGAATGGCTAAATAAACCTAATAATCTCATTCCTGCAATGTCCAATTATGGTATTTTAATTAAAACCTCCTAAGGAGATGGGTGGCTAGTCATGGCTTAACTTAATTATCTTTATACTTAGTAACTAGTCCCAAATTAAAAAAAAAAAAAGAAAAGTTTCTCATTTCCAGAAAGACAAGCATATTTCATTTTTAAGTGTTTATGAGAGCCTGTTAGGATCAAGTATTATTCTAGGCAATGGAGTACTTGAAAAATATAAGACACGGCCCCTTAGTTCCAAAAGATAAGATTAACATCGTTATGAAAAGATATCTCACATTCAAGGCCAAGGGCAGATAAGAATGAAATGGATGGTCAAACCAAGGAGTTCAAAGATATTCAAAGGAAAGAGAATTGATTTGGGAGGTAAAATATTTAACTATTACCCTTCACGTTTACATGGATGGAGCTGGAAAAGATTCTTCGTAGCAAAGTATCTCAAGAATGGAAGGAAAAATATCCAGTGTATTCAGCCCTAATATGAAACTAATTTATAGCTTTCATAGGAAAACTATACTCTTCAATTACAAATTGTGACTGGTAGAAACTCTCAGATTAAGGTACCAGGAAATTAACACATAGAAGGTAAATCAGAGAATTTAAACCCCTCAAATGACCCTTTAGAAGAGGATGGAGAAAATAATCCCCCAACAATTTCCAAGTCATATAACATGAACTTTTTCTTGGCTCTATTATCCCTGAACTGTGATAATAAAGTTCTGGCCTGGTCCAGGCAACAAACAGCACAGACCACAGACTCTTCCAGCCCCAGGGCCCAGCCTTCCCCTTGAAACAAGGAAAATTCACAGAAATCCTTTCAGCTGTAGCTGACAGAAACCAAGAAGTCAACTCATATAACAGAAAAAGATGTTAATAAAAATATAAAATAATGACATATTTCCTAACCCTTGTGAAAAACTCCCAATTGTCTACCCAAAGGAAGAAAATAAATGTCTTCAAGTGGAAGGGTACAGTTGATAGAGGAGATGAATTTTGCCAAAATGCCTGGCATTAGCAGCATGATAAGGGGCCCACGTCCAGGGCTCCTGGGGAGGAGAGACTGGGCTCCGACAGTTGCATTTATTTCAAAGGGAGATATCAGAGACTTGGGCAGCAGGGCCCTCACAGGCCGAGCAAGATAAAGCTCTCTACTGTCTCTGCAGTCATGTGTTTGGGGAATTTTCCGATACCATTTAAGGGCTCAGAGAGCCTTCCTTATGCTGCCTTGACAGGGACTGCTGGTAATGAAGCTACACTCAGGAATGGCTTAATTGGTGCCCAATGCCTCTCCTCTCCTGAGCGGGTGACCTCTATTTTTTAAGAGAAGTTCTTGCCTTCTGTTTTTTACGAAATTCCTCCTCCTGTACGTTATCAGGGCAAGAGCTTGAATGAGGAACATTTGTGGTTGTGCAGCTTAAAACAGCCACAATCAGGTCCACTCAAAACAGCCTCTTCAGATGTCCTGCTGGGCTCTGGCATCAGGGCAGACCTATGCCATCAGGGGCAGCATGTGGGGGGTGGCCAGTCTAAGGAAAAAGGCTCCCCTCTTTAACCTCCTTCTACAGGGCTCTGGGACTGACCATGGATGTTCTGGCTGCACGCTCACACCATGAGCCTTCCTCCACCAAAGGGTGTTCTGACACTTTTTTTGGACTCAACAGTGCCTTTAACAATTGTTTAAGAGACAGTAGCAGTTTTTGGAGAGTGTGCTCTTCCTGTACCCCACTAGCAAATGGGTGGGGGTTCATTCGTCACAGACATTCAATGCACTTGGGCCCCCAGAGCACTGCATGTAACTTTGGCCTTTTCAGAACGTTTTTTACCCCTGAGAGAGGGAGCCTGGGAAAGCACTTAAATAATCCCTTATGCGTCAGGGTCCCAATATGTCACTGCCCTAAATTCATGCCATGGGTGAGAGGATGGATGTCTGGAGTCTTTGGACTAAATCTTCAAATAGATACCTGGCTTTATATTCAGAAGCTGCAAGATCCATCAGAAGCAACGGGCTTAACTCCTATAAATAGGAGGTGATAAGCAAAGTCCTGTGTACGTATTAACCTATCTGCTAGAGGTAGACTTCAAAGAAAGGAGGTGTGAGGCATTACTTTTCTAGGACTTAAGGGGGTCAGCCTCTCTCCCATGGGTTTGGAACCTGAGTGTCTTTGGATAAGCAAAGTCTTGTTGCTCTGTTGACTGAAAAGTGCTCCCCCGAAGATGTGGCGTTCACGGTTGTGCACTGTGTTAAACTCGGCACCCACCTATAATGGTGTGTTTTAACATTCTCTCTAATTAGTTTTTCTCCCTAGCTCTTGGCTGACTCCTGCACTCTGTAATTATTTCGTTCACTGGCACTTATGCCGATATTGTACCCTTTACCTAATAATTATTGTAATTATAGTAACTACATTTGAATTTGGTATCTGCATGATAAACAGTTTTATTATATAGGTTTGATGGGAAGTGATTTCTAAGTGGGTGTCTCTGGGAAGTTATTCAGGTACTGTGTGAAACACGTTAAAATATTTTCTGATAATAACGTGATGAGCAGTATCATGATAGGAGGAAGCAGAGAAGAAGCTGAATTCAGGAAACATTCCTGTGAATTGCACACATCATCTAAGAGCAGAAAAGGGCCCGTCTGCACTCTTGGCCATACTGGGGCCAGACAATAGACGCTGGGCTTCAAAACCCTCAGTGCTGAAGGCCAGCCGCAGTTAAGACCCCCCGGGGGCTAATCTCCCTGCTGTCTTTGTTCTCTCCTGAACACCAACTCCCCAGGCTCAGCTTTTAGAGGCCATTGGGCCCCCAATTCCAAAATTGGATTTTTGGAAATTGAAAATCTGGTGGGTTTCCCACCTCTTTGGGAAGCTCAACTGAATGATTTCTTTCTTTCTTTTTTTTTTTTTAATTTTAGGAAGTCAAGGGATTAGCTCTACTTCTTTGCCACCAGAGAAAGAAAGAGTTGATGGGAATGGAAGACGTCAATGAAAAGTAAAAACAAACAAGCAAACAAAATGTAGGACCAGATGTAAGAGCTTTATCATTTGGGAAGATCTTGAGTCCCTCAGCCACCTCCCATCCCTGGAGATGCAAGCTGCCTTCAGCTATCTGTCTGCGGAGTTCTGTTTTCTGTATTACGCAGACAATCTGCGCTTCTATTACACTTCAATTACCCACAGATCAAACTCTTCATGTTTGCTCAGCACATTCTGCGGACCCACTACACTACAATAATTAAGCTCCACTTATTTAGCTTTTACCAAGTGCTATGATTATGTGAAGTGCTTTCTATGCATTACTTCACTTAATCCTCCCCTCCATCCTTTGAGTTATGTACTATTATTATTTCCATTTTGCGGACGAGTGGAAACTTGCCAATGTCACACACCAGTGAGGGGCAGAGCCTGGATTTCCAGCCCAGCAGGCTGACGCCACAGCTTACATTATCCTGTCTCCCAATTTCTACGAACAATGCATAACAAGATCGTGCTCAGAAAATGCTAACACTCCTCTGTTATGCCTGCTTCTGTACTGCGTGCGGCTTAACAAACATTAGGTTTCTTTGCATCCATAGATTACGGGGCTTAGAAAGGGAATCATGAGTTCCTTTAGCGTTTTTCTTTACCAGATGACAAGAGCTTCTGCCTTTAAATCTCTTGAGGCACACCAGAGTTCTTTAAGTGACCACTGAGTACGGGGGGACAACCTATAGGGTTCCTCCCACACCAAGCTCTGGGTCAGGATGTGGGCTCGAGACCAGGCAGAGGGTGGGGAGAACTCCGAGCACGGCAGGGGGGAGCAGGTGGACACCTCACCTGAGCACACATACTCCTTCTTCTGCACGTCCGCCACGTTGAAGCCCCTCAGGTGCACCGGAGCCATGCAGAGTGTGAACTGGCCAACTGTCCGCCGCTGTCGCAGCCAATCTGAAAGCCAGGCCAGGTGGCAGTCACAGTGCAGGTGGTTGGAGTGGAGGCGCCTGGGAAAGGGGGTCAGAGAAAAAACACAGTCACAGAGTAAAGTGGTGAGGCTGCTGCTGGCCAGCCAGAGTAGACAAAACCTCAGTTGCTCCTTTTTCCAGTGTGACATCCCTCTCCCCCCTGGGAGCTGAGGGAAGCGTTTCCCTCCACCCTGCTGAGAAACGGGGGCCTCATCCCTTCCATAGCCGGGTCACACCCAAAGGATGCTCCCAGGGTTCTAAGCAACTGCCTATTTCTTAATAGAAATTCTGCCCCTTTCTTTCCCACTCAAGCAAACTTCAGTACATAGGAGAGGGAGAGTGTCAGTCAGTACTACAGTGACAATCCTTACTCTACCCAGATTCACCAAGGGGTGCTCATTTGTACACTTTAGTTCTTTAGCTAGCATGAGTTACAGCTGGCTTGAAACTGTTTCTTACTCTCAGTGCCCCATCTGCAGTGCCTGAGATGTGCTGTTGCCTTTACCTCTTGGCTGTTCTTATTTCCTTCCTAAGTATACATTAAAGAACCCACTGCATGGTGGGCCTGAAACCAATACCACTGTGTGCACAAGCTGGGGTGAGCAGGGCACAGACAAAAGGGCGTACCTTCTCTCCATTCTCCTACTTAAATAGGTTGCTATCCAGTCCAGACCTTTGCAATTCTCTCCTTCCCAAGTTCAGTGACATCTGGTGCATTCTGACTGATTCAGGTATCTGAAAAGATTTTTTAACCAGTTCCAGGACTCCCTGGCTTTCCTCTGCTGGCAGCTGTGATTCCAGATCAATTTTTTGCCCTTGAGTCAGAACCCCTGCAGGGGTCTGCGTTCATGTGCCACTTCTGATGGGAATCCCTCGGTTAAATGACTTGAACTTCATTCCACCGCTGGGGAGGCAAACTGAGGCTATCCCGGGGCTTATGAAGGTGTTTACTCAAGGTCTCTCTGTCAGAGATTTCCCATGTCCACATTCCCTACAATCCTAGGTCATTAGAATTAGTAGCAGGTGAATTTCAGTCATACCAGCTTATCATAGACTTGTGTTTCTGATGCAAATTTTAAATGCTTGGTTCTGGACATGCTAATCTGCCAGTAGTATCTTGGGACTTTCACTTTCAAGTACTCTGCGTCAGGCCAGTTAATATTGAGTGCCAGCTCAGAGGAGTGGCCCTGGAGAGAGCTGAAGGGCTCTTGACCACGCTCCACTTAGCATAAGGTGAACATTGCCAAGCGCTGGCCAAATGCAGCTAACCCCTCTGCCTCCCTCCTGCCACTGCGTGGGCACACATCTCTGGGAGGCTGGGGCCGCTGGACATGCTGGCTATTTCAGGGGGCCCCAGATCCCATCCTTAAAAGACAAGCTAAAGGAATCAATATCCTACATAAGACACATTTTGTTTTTCTGCTGAAAAGTTTTTGAAAAGATTTTTGTGATTTTGTTTTAAAATTATTAATCTTGATGTAATTCTCTTTGTGTACATGTATCATACAGTGGGTTGTACACATTTTCATAGGCTCCAGGGCCCAAGATACAGAGAGTGTCATGTGACTCTCCCCTTTGAGTTTCAGAGCTCAGATCTCTGAGCTGAAGAAAACACAGCCTCCTCTTAGCCTGGAAGTTAGAAAAAGTGAGATAGGAAGGCGGGGGAGGAGGAGCCCTAAGCTGGCGGGAAGGACCTCCATCCTAGGAGGGAGAGTAAGATCTGTTTATTCAGCAAGCAAAGCTGCTTTATGCCAGGAACAGAAAGGAGGTGGGCGGCAGTGGGCCTTCAGCTGGTTACTGGTTCCTAACAGCAGGAAGGAAAGGAGGGGATTCCACGGCCAGCTGGCCTCCAGGGTGTTAGTGTTTCCTGGAACCTGGCAATAGAGGGTGTGTCCATGGGAAGTGCATGCAGGGCGTGCTGTGGTGGCCTCCACAGGCTAAGGTGCAGTTCTTTTGTGTGCCATGAGAAGCAGAATTGTTTTTTGAGTTTGCCTTTTGTTTGGAAGGTGTTTGGTCTTGTTGGCAGTGAGGCCTGGAAGTTGGGGCAACAGGGATTTGCTACGAGCTAAGGAGTGTAGGTGCATGAGGCGGGTCATCGATCAGTGCAAACAAATCCCCATGGGTTCCAATCCAGGGTAGGAGATCAATGACGTTTAGGTAAGTCAGATCCTTACCGAGCTGATTAATTTCCAGGATAATAAAAATGTCAGAGGTTTCCCATTTGGAAGATTGTATTAGGTTGGTTCTTTCTTAATACTGGCCGGCTGGCCCCAAGCTACCTCTCTCTTTAACTTTGTTACAGATGACATTTGTCCAACTCATATGAATTTTTCCCCTTTACAAGAGGACCAAGCAAAAGAGGTGACTCAAACCGACTAGGAAGCCATGTGAAGGCTCTTGTCAAAAGCCCAGGGCAGGGTTCAGCTCTAGTTCCTCCCTTGGAATTTTAGATTCTTGCCTTTCACAACATGTCTGGGAGGTGGAATTGAGCAATATCCCAAATACTAATACTGAAGGAGAAATAATCACAATGAGCATGAAATTAAAGCTCGCACAGTGCCAGCAGTAGTTTTAATCCTCTTGAATGAGAAGGAACGTTATTTTAATTACTTTCAATAATTTTGGGGAGGTGCGATGACAGTGACACAAGGGAGGGTGGCCGGCATGGGCTCCCAGGTTTGGTGGAGCTCTTACCTCCCCTCCCTCTCCTTGTACCTGCTCTTGTGCTTTTGCTTAAGCTGAATGGTGTGAACTCAGGCTCTGATAAAACACTGCCTGAGTCTGACCCTGGCTCTGTGCTTTCTGACTTTGGACAGCAATTTAAATCTGGGCCTCAGAGTTCTCATCTCTAAAATGGGGATATGAGTGGCACTTCCTTTGTAGGGTAGTTGTGAGCATTGAAATGATTCACAGGAAGTGCTGAGTGCAAGGGCTATAGCACCTGGCAGCACACTGCAGAAATGTTTGCTATTATTCTGATTTTTACGAGCTATCGGAAACTAGCTCCAGACTTCTTACCAATACGTGGCCCTGCCTGTAGAAGGCTATGGTCTCTTATTTAGATACCAAAGCACTCAAGGTGGCTGGGCAGTTTCTGTATGTTGTTCTCCAATCTTTTGCTGAGGGACACATCATATTCCAAGTGGCCGAAACCACCTTTACAGAACATAAGGTGAATGAATACAAATGTCAATTTTTAAAAGGTGCCTTTTAGCCACAGATGCTAAATTAAATTTCCAGCAAATCCTTTTAGAGAGGGTCAGTGTTCATTTTCTATAAAATGTGGCTTTCTGAATTCAATATAAAAGCTTTCCTTTAGAAATCCCATTTATGACTTCCTTCCTCTCTCCTCTTCCCTCCTTCTCCACCACCACTAGCTGCCCTCCCACCCCCTCACACTTTAATTACAGTGAAGGGGGATTAGTCAGCTCAAGTCTCCAGGGAGTTCTGTACAGAGCCATCTCTGAAATTAAACTAAAGAGAAAATGGCAGCAGGCAGGGAGCAAAGCGAACAGACGAGATTGATTGATTGATCTACACTCATCAGATGGATGTTCAGGATGGCAGAGAAGAATGACAACAGAGACGAGGAGGAAAAAAAGAACTCTCACCCTCTCTTCCCCCTCCCCCAGTGCACCCC
>NW_003852398.1:8206735-8208409 GCF_000181295.1 Otolemur garnettii | reverse complement strand
GAGGGTGGAACCTAGGCTTGGATTGTTATTATTCTTTATAATAACCAGTGTTTGCCACGTGCACACCAGGTATCAGGCATGGTACACGCTAGGGAGCACTTCACTGTCATAACTTACTAACTTCATTGTCACAATGTACTACCCCACATTCCATGAAGCACACAGAGATGAGGGACTCACCAAAGGAAGTGGTAGAGCTCATACGTAAACTCAGGTCTGCCTGACTCCAAACTCTCTGTCCTCCTTGGGGGTGCTCTGTATGGCCTCCTTCAAAATGGCCTCTTGGATCACTTGCTCACAAATGCAGTGGTTCTCAGACTTTACAAACTTTGGAATCTCCAGGAAAGCTTGCTTGCTAAAAACGGATTGCTATGTCCCCCCCAGATATTCTGATTCCATACATCTGGGGGGGGGGAGGCGCGCTGAAATCTTGCTTTTCTAGTAAGTTCTAAGTGACGCTGATGCGGGTGTTCTGGGGACCCCACTTAGGAACCACTGCTCTCAGGATTTTTCAAATCTCATGGATTCTGCATTGCTCAGAGAGCACAGATAAGCTGGGAGCTTGGAACTTTCGGTCCTGATTTCTGGATAACTAGTGTGATAGTAGTAATGGTACAGCAATCAATATTATTTACTGTTCACCACATGGCAGGCGATTTCTGTATCTCATTTCATCTGATCCTCACCACCACCCCTATTTACAGAAAATGGAATGGAGGACATGGGGCTAATAAAGGGCCCCACAGGAGTTTTAGCCCTTGGTCTTGGCCCTAAATGTCTTTGCTGGACACCCCTGGAGGTGGCTTTCCCCAACTACTGTGAGGCAAACACCACTGAGGTTCCACCAACATAAAGCAAGCACCAAGTTTAAGAGTCTTTGGAAAAGCCAACAGAGTCCATTTGTGGAGAACGTGACAAAGAGGCTTCTGATTGAGAACAGAGGGAAAACCCCCCAGGTCACGAGGGCACTAGAATTGCTCTTGGTATTTGGTATCGTGAGGCTGTTTGTTTCCTGAGGATATACCTTGGTAGGTTTAAGTCTACCCAACATATTAAAGATAAAGAACCACGTATCAGAATTACGATATTCTAATACCAGAATCTCATCCAGGGAGCAGGTGAGCAGGGGTTAGGTGGAAATGAGAGGAGGAGAGACTGATTCGCCCTTTCCTCACCATTCCCAGGGGAAAACCACTGTAACCGCCAGCAATATGACAGAACTGCCAATGGTCTGTGACATAGTGAAGAAAAATAGTGACTCATGAAGTCATAGTTCTGTGACAATGTAAAAGGAATAATCTCTCCCATCAGGATGGAAAATAGCCACACAATGCAAGAATCATCCCACAGTCCGGTGGTGAAGAGAATGAGTCCTCCTGATACAGAACGGTGGCTCGGAATCACGGAGGGCACTGCGACCCTTCCCCCCGTCTGCCCTCACTTGCCAACACACCCCTGGGTCACAGCAAGAGGAGGGGGCATTTGAATACGGGATCTGTGTGCCGAGCACAGCAGCTTAGAGCACAGCAGCTCAGAGCACTGCACTCTGGGTGTGTAAGACACGAGAAGGAGCCGGAAGGAACAAGGACCTTTACTCACAGAGTGCGGATCTTCGGCATGTGGTTGAAGCTGGTGACCAAGATACGGCTGATGTTGTTGTTGTTGAGGGTGCTG
>NW_003852398.1:8191483-8206435 GCF_000181295.1 Otolemur garnettii | reverse complement strand
CTAGGATGCCAATCACGGATTACTGCCCTCATTGTGGAGATGGAAACAGTCATTTTGCTTAAAGACACGCAAATCTACAAAGGTGGTGCCCTTGTATTATGCATGAGGAGGGTGAGCGACAGAGAGGGTAACTCACTTCGCCAAGGCCCACAGCTTCTATGCACTCTGTCGCCACAATCTCCCCGTCCTGTCCACCGCGTGTATCACCTCACACGTGATGCCACGTGGATGGGTTAGTCTGTGTTCTCTAGGCATCTTCCACGTCTCCCAGCACATCTTATCTCCTGGGAGTCCGTGAGCTCTGTGAGGACAGGGTCTCTACATCTCCTCTCTCGTGCATCTCCAGGCCTGTGATGGAAAGCCTATGGTGCCACGTGAGCACTGATGGATACTTTCAAACAGGGAGAAGTGAGGAGAAATGTGTGAGCTCCAGAAATGAGCCAGAATGAAATAAGGAGGCTGAAGAATAAAATCAGGCCACGAGCAAGTCCAGCCTGGGCTGACCCTTCCACAGGGACCTACTAGGGAAGGCCAGGAGAAGCATAGCAGCCCAGGAAGCCATCTGCACAGGTGGAAACATCCTGCAGCAGGGGGTCTTTTCAGGTCAGTTAGTTTATCAATGACCCACACGAGAGACAATATCATATGGGAAGCTGGTCTTAGTGCTCAGCTCTCTGACCCCCCTACCTGACCCACTGAGCGGGAGCCCAATACAGCCCTTCCCAGTGGCCGCTTGTTCCAGTGCTCATCTCTCTCTGCTTCTCCCAGGATCACATCAGACATCCACATCTCAATAACCCAATTCCTCCGGTCTTCTCTTAGCCTTCCACTGGCCCTGAAATGATCCTTTCTTTGGAAACCTTCCTTAGTCAAGCAGACTTCTGCTGTCCTGGGCTCGTGGTAAAGACAGTATCTCTTCCCTGTCAGGTGTCCTCTGCATAAGCGATGCAAAGGCGGGCATGTTTTCTATCTTGTGTATTTCTACAGCCCCATAACCTGGTCCATGTGTGGTTTGAATCAAGCCTTACTATTCTCTAGTTGTGTGGCCTTGGGCAAGTTATCAACACCTCTCGTCCACAGGTTCTGTACGTGTGGAAGGAAGCAGGTCACAGCACCTACCTCACATGAGGGTAAAAGGCTTAGTAGCGTGTGCTCAGTCAATAGAAGCTCCATTCCGGTGACACTGGTGGAGTGAATCTACTGCTGTCCTGGCCTTTTCTATTCCTTCTGCCTCCAATCTCCATGGAGACAGAAGTCCCTCACCCCAGAGTATTCCTCAACCTCCCCACCCCCACCCTGGGCTTACTCATCATTTGTGTAGCCAGGAGGAAGTGTGTTTACACAAAGGCACTGGGCCTAATTCTGTTTTTCTCCTTCCCTCCCATGTTAATTGTGCACCTGCCACGGGTGTGGCACTCTGTTAGGCATACAGCGTGATAGAGACGAATGAACAGATCACATACACACTGCCTGCCTCTGCCTGCACTAACTCACCAAAGTCGATATGTGGTATTTTATCAAGTTGAATCTACTTAGCTGTTTTTGTTTCACGTGGCTTATCTTTTCTGTGTGTGGAGGCGGGGGTGGGGGTTGTATCATCCTGTCCCTGTCCATCCAGAAAGCTTTCAAAATACCTCATCAGACGACATTGAAGACTTTGTCACTCCTATCGGAATAGGCTGTGCGCCCTGTCAGAGAGCTTCCTAGGGTGGGGTCTGTGCACCCCTACCTTCTTCACTGGAGTAGAAATGCTTCCAGGGCAAAAGTAAAGCATTCCTTTCCCCTCCTACCCATCTCAGAGTTCTGGGTGCCCGACTTGGGGGATACCAAGTTGGGGTGTTGACTGACCTCCAGACAAAAAATCTGAGCATTCTCCTTATCTCTTAAAGGGATGAGCAAGAAGCCTTTGCAGAGCAGAGCCTTCTTTCCGACCACGCCCAGCCACTCAACTCCAGGTGGAGGTCACGGTCCAGCTCTAATTTAGCTGAATGCACAGTACAGTGATACGCAGGGCTTTAACCGTAACTGCATCCGGCAGCGGTCCGGCAGCAATGACTTATTAATGTATTACTACACTGATATTTAAATGTGAGTTGTAATGAGAGCTATAAAACATTTATGATAATAGCAATTATTCCAGAGCCCAAATGACTAAACACAGTACTCAGACCTTCATGATTTGCTGCTTGGGGCTGACCGGTCCAGGGATGTCAGAAGGGTTGGCAACCCTCTGGATGCTGATCTCTAGGGCAGCTACAGTTTCGGTTTCTCTAATAAACACAGATTTATTTGATTTCTAGTCTTGGCAGCTTTTGCTCATGCATGGAGCACCGGGCTCTCTCTGGTTCTTGTGGCCTGGCCTAAGCAACTGGCGCTCCATGGAGAAATTATTGTTCTAACCCCAAGGTGGCAGAGCAGAGTGGTGAGCGTGGGCCATGAAGCAGAGACCTGGTTTAGAGTCTGGCTCTGCCACTTACAGCCTCTGCCATGACGGGTGAGTTTCTTACTCTCATTAACTTCCTTCTTTTACAACATGGAGATGATATGGAGGTCCTTATGAAAATTTTGAGACAGACGGTGTTAGGGCCTATTATCTCACTAACAAGAAACCCAGTCCTCTGCATCCTTTCTGATTTGTCCATCCAAGCTTCACCTTCTCAGTTTATTGGTGTTGCTGGGAGGGCTTCATTTGTTTCTCTCTGCGAGGATTTTACATTTCTTGTTTTCTTATGTATTTCAAAACTTTCATAGTGACCCACATAACAGCACGGGTGTCATAGAGCTTTAGTGTTGATTAAATGAGATGTTGCCAGTAATTGCCAGCACTGACTGACAGCTGATTGCATGCCAGACAGGCTCTGGGCTAAGGGTGCTATGTCGTACCCTCTCACGTAATTCCTCCAGTTACCCCAGGAAGCAGGGATTTCCTTACCATCTCCATTTCATGAATGAAGCAAGTGGTGGGGCCAAGATTTGAATCCAAGCAAATCCATCTCCTCTAGGGATGAGGCCTGTACTAGTTTCCTATTGTGGCTGTAACAGATGACCATGAATTTAGTGGCTTAAAGCAACACACATTTGGAGGTCAGAAGTCTAAAATAGGTTCACAGGGTCATGTTCCTTTCAGGGGCTTCAGGGGAAAAATTTGTTCCCTTGTCTTTTGCAGCTTGTAGAGCCACCCATGTCCCTTGGCTTGTGGGCCCTTCCTTGTGTCACTCTAACCTCTTGCTTTGCTTGTTACATTTACTACCCCACGGCTTCCTGCCTTCCTCTTACAATGACCCCGTGATTACATTTGGAGCACCTAAACAAACCAGGATAACCTCCCCCTTAATTTAGTCGCATTTACAAAGTTGATTTTGCTCTATGAGATAGCTGTTATAGATTTCTGGGGTGAGCATGAAGACATCTTTGGGGGACTATTATCAGCCAATAGCCTGCCTTTGGAATAAGGCACATTAAGCACTCAGCACACTGGCTGGTCACAGTCAACATTCAGTGATCCTTAGTTATCGTCATCACAGCTTGTGTGTGTTTAGCCCTTTACAGTCGACAACCCTGCTTCATATTTATCTCATCTGATAACCTGTAGCACTCGGAGGTTGCAATAACTGTCCCCATTTTACAGATGAGCAATTTGGGGCTGAGAAAAGTTATGAGAACTACCGAGGGAACGACAGGAGCTCCTGGTGGATTCAGGACTTGCTGTTCTTTCTTTCCTACCCCGCCCCCCTCCTCCTACCCCCAATTTTTCCACTGTCTCCTTTTAGGTCTAATTTGTCACTAAACTGTGGATAGTCTCTGTCGCCTCTATCCTAGTACCCAAAACTAGAACAGCTGCATGTAAGTCTTCCTGCCTCCTCTGCTGTACACCTCATTGAATTTTTATTTTTTTTGAGACAGAGTCTCACTCTGTCACCCTGGTAGAGTGCCATGGTGTCATTGCTCACAGAAACCTCAAACTCCTGGGCTCAAGTGATCCTCTTGCCTCAGCCTCCCGAGTAGCTAGGACTATAGGTGCCCACCATAATACCTGGCTATTTTTTCTATTTTTAATAGAGATGGGGTCTTGCTTTTGCTCAGGCCAGTCTCAAACTCCAGAACTCATGCAATCCACCTGCCTCGGCCTCCCAGAGGGCTAGGATTACAGGCGTGAGCCACCACACCTGGCCACCTCATTGAAAAGTAACTGACACCAAAATATAAGATTAGGTCTGACAGCAGTGCCCCTCCCATTCCCCCCTCTGGGTTTCGGGCCCATGCTAAGCTACAGTGACCTTGTCAGTCTCATCTTCTTTACTTCCACCTTCTGTTATCCTAGAATGTGGCTTCCACCTTGCTGCTCTGCTCCTTTGGAGATGCTTTGAGAAAATGTGCTTTCCCCCTAAATCACCCAGGTAGTAGTTAGAGATTTTTATCTAAGTAAACACTTTTAATGAGCACTTTCCATCAAGTCTCAAGCTCAAGTTCAGGGTCAAGTTAACTCTGTACATTTCATGGCTGTCCTGGCCTCCTCCTTTTCATACTAGCACAAGCTACAAAATGGGCATTTCAGGAATAAAGCCCCTCCATTTCCATGCTGTTCAAAAGACAGTCTACCTACCTTCCATTTCTCTTATAAAATCCTTGCCTCATTGTAAATCAGCAGTTCTCAGCCTGCCGGTCATGACCCCTTTGGAGGTTGAACGACCCTTTCACAGGGGTCACCTAAATACATCCTGCATATCAGATATTACATTGCAATTCATAACAGTAGCAAAATTATATTTATGAAGTAGCAACAAAAATAATTTTATGGTTGGGGGTCAGCACAACATGAAGAACTGTATTAAAGGGTCGTGGCATCAGGAAGGTTGAGAACCACTGCTCTAAATACTGCCAAGTATTTACACCAAGTCTCAGTTTGACCTGTATAGTGTCCAGCTGTTTTTTACCTTTTCCATTATTGGAGTGTAAATGCCTAATGAAAATCGGGCAGAAATCATTTTCCATATTAAAGTGATCCATTTGGTCCATGCAGCTCCTACCTATGGATCCCATCCTCTCTCAATTGTGAGCACTTGAAATGGGCATTAAACTTTTTTTTCTAGGCTGCTAGGGACAAGTGAAATTATTGTTTCCATAGTGTCCAAATAGAACCTTGGTACCCTGAAAGAGTTTATGCCTCCTCCTCTTTCTCAGCTAATTACCAGGGTCCTGAGGCAAGACAAGCCTCCCCAGCAATGACTAATATATGAGGATTCACATAATGGTCAGCGCCAGGGGTTGGCAAACAATGGCCCACAGGCCACCTCCCAACTAACGCAGCCTGTTCTCATAAGAAAGGGTTTTACTCGCTCATTTCTCCATTGTCCATGGCTGCTTTCGGATTACAATGGCTGAGTAGTTGCAGCAGAGACCATATGGCCTGCAAAGCTTAAAATATTTACTATCTGGCTTTTTATAAAAAAATCTTTGTTGGCCCTTGGCTGCTCCAGAACTGGACCATGCTGGTCCTGCGTTTGCCAGTGATTAAGTGTGACACACTGGGCATGTCACATAACTGCTTAGTAAGCAGAGATTAGGTTAGAGCAGTGGTTCTCAAGCCTCCTAATGCCTCCTAATGCTGCGACCCTTTAATACAGTCTCTCCTGTTGCAGTGACCCCCAGCCATAAAATTATTTTTGTTGCTACTTCATAACTGTAATTTTGCTACTGTTATGAATTGTAATGTAAATGCAGGATGTATTTTCATTGTTACAAAGGAGTCACGACCCACAGGTTGAGAACCACGGGGTTAGAGGCTTTCAAAACCTAAAACCAAAACCAAAAAACATTTTTAGGAACCTCCTAGGGCAGTTAATAGAACTGGGATTCTAAGTGGGGAGTCTAACTCTCACCTTGTAAGACTGGTCCCAATGCTTTTGGAACCTGCAATGCTGGGATGGAACCAGAACCCCTGGTTTTGGAACCAGGGCCAGGAGATGGCCCTGCTCAAGAGATAGGGCAGGGGAACCCACCTGGGTCGGGTGTCAAGAAACTTGGGCAGTGGTTCTCAAAGTGTGGTCCCCAGAGCAGCAGCAGCACCTGGGAACTTGTTATGCACCTGGGTGGTGCATATTCTCAGCCGCCCCTGATCCACCTCCCCTGCTCCATCTCCCCCCCCCCCCGCCCCCTGATCTACTGAATCAGAAACCCTGGGGTGGGTCCCAGCCTTGTGTGTTTAATGATCCCTCCAGAGGAGTCTCATGCAAGCTCATGTTTGAGAACCACTGAACTAGGGAAAAAGCTTAGAGCCTTTACCCAAGTGTAGAGGGTTGTACATAGGATGCTCTCTTGCCACAACTGGGATACAGAAAGGTCCTTTGGGGGAAGGCAGGGTGCTTTTGCATTTCGGAAGAGGCTCACATGCTGAAGTAGCAGACAGTCCTCAATACACAACTCGCCCAGCTTGGCTTCTGGCCCCAGCCCTCTGCTGTTCCTGCAGAGTGTTAACACGTGGCTCTCCCTTGCATCACTCAAGATAGCCATCTTTGATTCAGAGGAGCTAAGTCCAGCTGCAGCCAAGCCACCCTGGCAACCTTAATAAGGCTGACATTTCCCTCTGTCTCCTCCGATTAGGCCATCGCTTTATCACTCTGTGCTTTCCTGGCTCTGGGTGTAATCTGCATGTTGTGTGTCCATAACACCATGTAATTGGCTTTAATGCAACAATATTATCTGTGAGCATGTATCACGTAATTGCAAAATCAGGCATCTGCAGTAAGTGCCATTGCAGCTTCCCAGCATGTCAACCTTCCTGGCATACTCTTGCAATGCCTCCTCTTAACCTTTACCCAAATGGGGACCCAGGCTTCTTGGGTCAGATAGATCCTCTTGGCAGACTGGCCTATTCCTGCCCTCTCACAAGGCAAGCTGGCTTCTCCCTAAGGCTAGGTAAGCAAGGTGTTTCTCCCTTTAATGGTCCTAGAGAAGGGACTCTTGGTGAGTCAACAGCTACCATCTCAACAAGATGTCAATTTTAAGTGGGTGCAGAGATACCCTGACTTGTACTTATAAACATGGGTGTCCAATGGCCAGCATGCCAAGCCTGGAAGGAGGGAAATCTCCAGCAGTACCTGTCCTGAATTCACAGAGATGGACACAATTGAAGTAGGCAGACTCCTTTCTGGAAGAGCAGCTGAGTGTAAATAGTGTGGCTGGACCCACAGCTATCTACACAATCAGTGGGGGGATGATGGGCATAGAGGGGTTCTGGTAGCATGTGGGTAAAAGGAGAGAGGTCAGAGCTCATGGCTGCTGATCCTTCTTGCTTAGCTCAGGCAGGCAAGGCGGTGAGGAATGAAACCGAGGACCCTCCAGGTCTTTGGGTCTGTCCTTTAGGAGGCTGTCCTCCTCTCTGGCTCACATGGCAAAGCCACACTGGCTCTTCTTGGTCTTGCTGGGTGACACCTGGGGCCTACAGAGGCTGACCAGGCCTTCAAATGCTGAAGCTTTGGGAATGTGAATGCTATTGGCCATCTCAGCTTTATTAAAATATGTGTAGATGGCTTCTCTTTATGGACTTGGCCCTGGGAGAACCCACATTGAATTGCCCAGGAGGCCTCGAAAGCTGAGAGAAGCAGCTCCAAGCCTGTTCCCCAGCTCAGGGCCCAGGCTATCCTCACACCTCTTCCTCAGCACCCTGCTACTGTTAGATGAAACTCCCTACACTGTCTCCCTCCTATCATGCTTGAACTTGCCTTTCCCTCCCAGCTGTGCACTGCTCTGATTTGCCTAGGGGTGCTAGACAACTCCAGAAGTCAGGAAGGAAGAGGATACAATGATGCATCCTTTGAGAAAACCTCAAGAGAATGTTATAGGTTCTCCCAGGAACTCTCTCCTTTCCTCTAATGAGAGAGATGAGGAAAGGATATTGCTTTGAAGTGGTTCTGCCAAGATCTTCCCATAAAGATGTGCATGATGCCCATTGTAACAGCAGTGATAATGCTGATACTGTTCATTGTTTGCTATATGCCAGGACCAGGCTGAGTGCTTTTCATACATTATTTCACTTAATTCTCCCTGAGAAATTAGCTAGCATCATTTCCATTTGGAAGCCCAGAAAGTTCAACCATTTCTGCCTAGATCACACAGCTTAGGGACAGGTGGACCCAACGTTCAAAGCCTGGAGGTGTGACATCAGGACCTATATTTTTTAACCATTATGCAAAACTTCCCCTTGCAGGATTATTTTTAGACAGCTGTCCAATTTCTATTTCTTCTCAACATAGAGAGAATGAGAGAATAAGGAGAGAATAAGGAGAATCTTGTCAGTGTGTGATGGACCCACTCGTTACTGCCTTTGATGTGTGGGGACTGCAGTGCTTGCCTCACTGTGGGGGCTGCTACAAGGCCACAGCCCCACACAACACTCCTCCCATCAGAGGAGCAGGCAGAGCTCAGCACAGAGAGTCAGGGCAATGGGGAAGAGAGGATAACTAGGCATCACAGCCTTATGAGGTCAAGGTTTGGCTGACACATCTGAGTGTTGCAAACAGCCCAGTGGCCCTTATGTGGGATGGGTTGATTAGAATACTTAGGAATACCAAGAAAAACTGGGTATTAAGAAGAGTACAGCTCTGCTCATTAAGAAAAGCTCATCTTTTGCCCATGTGCAGGGGGCAATGGGTCTCTGAGGGCACCTGAGGCTGGAGGAATTAGAGAGGTATAGGAAAGAGGGAGAGGAGAGGCCAGGTGGGAAGCCACCTCCTTCACACGCTCACACTCTAGGACTATCCTGGGTGCTGCAGATTACTGAGCTCTTTGGTCTCCCTGTGGACCGTTTAAATTAAAGCTCATAACCATTGTGTGGGCATATAATGAAAACAACTGATGCTGCACTGATTAGTCCATTACTCTCAACTGTTAGAAAACATAATGATCTCACAAGGGGCCTTATTCACTGACGTATAGCAGTTGAGCTCTCATTTGACACCTCAAGTTAGCAGCCAAAGCAATAACAGCTGGGGTTTTTGTCTCAATATTTGTACCCGACTCTAAAGTGATTTGGCACCGGGTGAGCGTTATTTTTAAACACACAGCTCTCGCCGCCAAGTAACATTTTAAATGGTCTCCAGGTGTCATGTAAAACCTACAGAAATAAATAAAAACAATCAGCTGCCAATTTGGGCCTTTGATGATATGGATTCCTTAACAAAAGGGCTTGTCTTTGGTTCTTCTTTCATTATATATTCATACGATGACAGGCAGAAATTCATCTCCCTCCACTCAGCAGAGCCTTGGTGTTGAAAGAAAAGAAAACCTCTCCCCCCCAAAATATTAAAAAGTGGAAGATCAAAAGAGAAAGATGAATCCTCAAATCCTGCCACTGCTCAGTCAGAGGCACAGTGGCATAAGTATTCACGAAGCTCTAGTGTTTTGGGTCCCTTGATTCTAAAAACCCCTTACTCATTCATTGAAATGACTACAGATATTGCCTAGTGGTGATTCAGAATTGTCCGACTGCCTTCCAATGATGGAGTTAATTATAAACTGGATCTAAAATGACCACACAAATGATATGGCCTTGGTTTCCCAATTCTATTGCACCTATAGCCTATAGGACCCTTGGGACCTTGTCTACTATGTTATTTAGAAGCCAGTTGACTGCCACCATGCCAAGATGTCCACATGGGCCCAAGTTGAAAGAGTGACCTCCCATTTACATAAGCGGACAGTGGTGTTTGCAGGTGTGAATAGAAGATACAGTTTCCACCTCAGCTACATGGGCACCTAGCTCAGTAAGAGAAAGAAAGAAAATTTTAAATGCCCACTAACGTGTATACTAAGTGAGGACAGACAGCAAGGCTGTTTTGTGCCCTGCTGAGTAGCCAGAGTCTGGCCTAGTGTTTGGCATGGAGGAAGAATCAATATTTACTGAATGGGTGGGTGAGTTTCAAAATATGAAGAACTATGTTTTGGGCATCTTTTGAAACAAATAAATTTCCACTGTGAACAGCCTTTCAGGCTGATCCAGGACAAATTCAACTGCCTAGGTAGTGAGGCTTGTCATACATACAAGGGAGTGGCCTGCATGGGGACTGAAGTAACACAGCCTTACTAAACGGGATCTTCACTTCTTGTTTTGAGGGACTGTGCTATGCTAGAGACATCTAGAATTTTCCTATGAAGTCTCCTGTTTTTTTAAATATTGGCAACCTAACCTCACCAATTAAGGAAGAAAACCCACAAGTGAAATACCCAGGGGCTGGATTTGGCTTACAGGTGCCAAATTTTTGGTCTCCGAACCAAACAAATTAATTCAGCAATTAGAATCAGAAAAATATATACAGTGGAACCTCGGTAAGTTGACCACCCAAGGCACTGTAACAAACGGGTCAACATAGGGAGGTGGTCAACGTAAAAATCTAGGCTTACTGTACTGATATGTACATGTGGTGCATGTCCGGCCTATGAAAATTCGATCAATTTAAGGAGGTGGTCAATGCCAGGAGGTGGTCAACTATGGAGACTCTATAGTATTAAGAAAATTCAATATTTTGATGGCACTGTGTTGAAATGTGGCTACAGCCTTCCTTCTCTATTTGGTCCCCTGCAGAGCAGCCATGAGCTGGGATACATTATGGGAATCTGCTGTACAAATGAACTGTGTTTGAATGACTTAAAATGATTCAGTGTTTTTTCACTGCTACCATCATTACCTGGGGACAAAGGGCCCTGAAGAAGTTTCTGTCTGTAAGGGAAAGACTGTTCTGTCAGGCAGGTGTGCTCTTGCCTGGCTTTACATGCTACTCATCAGTTTTGAGGCGAAACATATAAGTCATTTCCCACGCACAGTTCAGAACTCAGCCACTGCAGAGCTGTTAGCAGAAAAATCTGCACAGTGGGTGTGAGGTTCTGTTTCTGGCTTGTTACCCTTTGATACTGGCAAGGAAGGGATTCTCTCAGGGAGCTGGGTGCAATGTATACCTTGGGTTTTGGGGGCCAGCACGAATGGACAGGGAACTCCAGTGTTTACTCTCTGGGTTTCTGGTCACCTCTGGTAGCTGGGGATCAATGATGTGGAATTTGATATTGTCACAGATCGCCCTCTGATTGGACAGCAACTTGCTGGGGGACTAGGGAGGGCACTCCCCTAAGCAGTGACCAAAGGCCAAGGGGGTGTTGTTCCCATGAAGAAGGCAAAATGTTCCCTCTGGCAAAATGCTGGCGATTAGGGGATGATGACATCAATAGGACATAAAGGCTGGCTTCACTAATTTCGTTTCTTGTCTAATATAGGGAAACGCAGACAGCAATAACAAGCACTGGATAAAGAGCCAAAGGACCTGTTTTCTGGCTTAAGTTCCTCCATGAATTTTTTTTTTTTTCTTATGGCTGTGGGCAAGTCATTTAACCTTTGTAGGGGAGTTTCTTTCTTTTAAAATGAAGTGGTAGAACCAGTTGACCTCCAGGGCCTTTTCCAGCCTACGATTTCGCTTCCACTTCCAATTGAGTTGGTATTGGCTCTAAATTGGCATTTCTGGATTGGGAATAATTTTCCAGACGGCAGTAGAAGTGGTCATGGATGCCCAGATCTGCCCAGCTCTGCACAAAGGCAGGACATCTGGCCAAACTCTGAAAGTCACAACCAGCCCCCACTGCACAGCACGTGAAGTGGTTATGCACAGTCGGCTCTTTTTCTTTCTCTCCTTATGCAGATACCTGGCTCAGCTTCCGTGGGGTTAATGGGCTTGCTTCTGCAACTGACTGCCTCATCTCCAGCTTATGTACAGTCAGTGACCGGGGTGATTTTTCTAGCCAGTTGACTTTAGAGAAGTCATTTGCAAGGCTGAGGAAAGTAAGTCATGAGCATCAGGAAACTAATTCATGCACAGGGCATTTTGCTCTGGTGGGTGATGATTTTAATGATCACACTCGTGGGTTCCAATGGAAATTAGTCTTTTGTGGGCACAAGACTCAGATGTTTAAATTAAGAAAGAGAAAGGAAAGAGTGGGAAGTTGAGGGGAGTGGCAGATATTTCAAAGATTTACTTTCAGACAATACACTGTTTAAACAGTGACGTGAAATGGCCCGAGTAGTTTGGAGCAGATAGTAGCAGCATGGAAGCAGGCTTGGTGGCAGCTACGGTGATCTGCAGAAGACACGCCCTGTCCTAATGGGGCATCCACCAACACTAACTTTTAAAACCTGACCTGTCCAACGTAGTAGTCATTGGCTAAATGTGGTGATTTAAATTGGAATTAAAATTAAATAAAGATTTAAACATTTGATTTCTGGGCAGCACCTGTGGCTCAAAGGAGTAGGGCACTAGCCCCATGTGCCAGAGGTGGGGGATTCAAACCCAGCCCCAGCCAAAAACTGGAAAAAAAAAAAAAAAGAAAAAAATTCGATCTCTCAGCTTCATGAGCCACACACTAAATGTTTAAGATGCTGTGCGGTCAGGGGCTCCCATACTGGACAGGACAGAGATGCAGTATTTTCTTCATCAGACAGTTCTGGTGGAGAGCACAGTTCAGCTTCAGGAGACTGCAGCCACGTGGCAGCCTAGGGTGGTCATAGCTTCTAGATAGTCACTGGAAATTGAACTTACACACTTTTACTTGAAATTACCTGAGTCTTATATGTTGGAAATAAATTCTAATGTTTTTGAACACTGGAAAGTTCCAAATAAATTGAAAAACAACCAAACACCACACCTGCTGGTTTCATTCAATCCATGGGCTCACAGTTGAGGTCTCCTAACTTAGTTATAAGTCAGAAGAAAAAGGACTCTATGATGAGTCTGAAGAATCTGAATATGACCCTGGAGAAGTAGAACTGTGTTCCCTTCATCCTTCCACCTCCCCATCCCTGACTCCTCGGTGCCTTCAAAGACATTCTCCCCAGCTGTGTCTCCACCACCTGTCCCATGCTGTCCTTTCTTTTATAAAGACAACCAGCAGGAGGGGGCCAATTCCTGCATGAATTCTAAGGATCTTGGCTGTTAGGACTCAGTTCTATAGAGTAGTGGGCTCTCAGCTGCTCTGACCTTGGGCATCTAGGGTGGGAATGGCAGCAGCTGTCGTGGGCAAGTTTGGTTGTTCTAGGGTGACATGGCCCTTGGCTTGGAGCTCAGGAGCTCCATGAGATAAGTGGTGATAAAGATGCAAGATATTCACTAAACATGCTCAAATGCTGGTCACTAAAGCCACTGAAGAAAGGGCAGAGGCTGACCACTGGTGCATGAGCAACTCTGCAAATCAGCACAGAGGCTCCGTCTTAGGAGCAAATGACCACCGTGTGCCTTTGGCAGCTCTGTGGCATTTCCCCACCAGCTTCTCCATCCTGCCTAAGAGAAAACCCTCAAGGATACAGAGCTATTTTTCCATTTAGCCTTTTTTTTTTCTTTTTGAGACAGAGTTTCACTATGTTGCCCTGGGTAGAGTGCTGTCACAGCTCACAGCAACCTCAAATTCTTGGGCTTAAGTGATTCCCTTGCCTCAGCTTCCTAAGTAGCTGGGACTACAGGCACCTGCCACATGCCTGGCTATTTGTCGTTGTTGTTGCTCTTATAGTTGTCATTGTTGTTTGGCAGGCTTGGGCCAGGTTTGAATCCACTGAGCCCTGGTGTACGTAGCTGGTGCCCTAGCCCCTGAGTTACAGGAGCCGAGCCTCCAATTTAGTTTTTGGTGGGACAAAGGAAACCAAAAGGCTGTACCCACATCAAGTCTGTCAAGTCCAAATTTCAGCCCAAACCTGGTAGCTGGGGTCTGTGGCCCATAGGGACAGCAAGACCTCTGTGACCTGACTCTGCCTAAGCGCCACTCACAGGAGAAGCTGTTAACAGGAGGTTTGTTGATTCAAGATCTTTTGCTGATGGAGAATAATTCAAATCTTCACCATGGCCTTTTAGCCTTGGAATGTATACCATTACATTTTCAACGTCAGGGACAAAACTAGCCTTTGGTTGGCAGGAGAATGAAATCAACTGGAAATCACAAGGAATTCCCAGATTCTACTACACACTTTAAGGATTAAAGTGCTGCTTATTTTAATGGAAAAAAATTACTTTCGATTTCAAAGTAATTTTTGCTTTTTCCTTAAGCTGGTGTTCTCAAAACCAAGCTAGTCATTTTAAGAGCATGCCTGTCATCAAAGTTTGAATACAATGACCATGAAGGGGGTATAGGTTGGACAGTACAAGAGCACTTAACAGAAAACCCAGCTCCTTTCCTGGTATTCCGAAGGCTGCATGGAAGTTACCAATATTTTCTACAACATGCAATTTTAGTCCTGCTTGCATGAGCAAGCCACAATTTTCAGTATGGTACCACAAAAAAAAAAATAATGCTCTGGAGATACTTTAAGATTTTCATTAAGCAATGACAGTTCTATATTCAAAACTATGACATGACTGGACACTCTGATCTCAAAAATTACGGAAACCAAATGTTTGCATTTTCCCAGAGAAACCCAGGTGAAACATTTTGCAAATTACAAAAAGGAGGCTTTTCTCTGTTAGAACACCCCAATTTTCACCATCACTCTGATTTCTGATCCTTATTAAAAAGAAAAATCACCATTTAGCTGGAAAAATACAAAAGCAACAAAAACAAAACTAATGTAAAAAGTGGACTGATGAAGTAAAATACTACATTGTTCAACATTTAAAATTATTCTAGTGTCACTACAACCTTAGTTCTGGTTCAGGGACAAGACAGAGACTCAAGACCAGCGTTTTCAACGTTGTTTAATCTCATGGCACACTTGAATCTATAGTTAAACTTCCATAATACACTTAAATTATATTGATACAAAAAAGAGCAAAAAGAATATCTTACTATGCTGTGAACTCCTTCAGAAAATAATTTTATTAATGATTTTTAAAAATTTTTGCAGCCCACCTAAGATCCTCTTACGGCACCCCAGTGTGCCATGGCACACTTCAAAATCACTGCTCTAGAGCAGGTGTCCTTAAACTATGGCCC
>NW_003852398.1:8177043-8191279 GCF_000181295.1 Otolemur garnettii | reverse complement strand
GGACTCGTCCTGGGGCCTGTGGTCCAGCCCCCAACAGTCTGAGGGACAGTGAACTGGCCCCCTGTTTAAAAAGTCTGAGGACCCCTGCTCTAGAGAGTGGGATGGGGTGGGCTTCAATTCAGTGAATTAATTGCAACTTAATCGGGTCTACATATTTTTACTGACCACCTATGATGTGCCAGGCTCACATGAGTGCAAAGATAAGGCAGTGAAACAGAATAAAATTCACCAGCTTCAATTTTTATGATTGTCCTGATTGTGCACCTGCTATTTAGTTAGTACATACCAAAGATGTCTCCTTTCAGCCATACAAATGTCTTCAGGTGTGGATATGACCACTGTCTTTTTTCGGTAAATAAAAGAACCCCAGTTTGGTGAAGCTGACTAGAAGCCAGATCTTTGGGAACTGAATGCCCTGACTCTCACCTTGGTTTGATACCTCCAGGTCTGGGGCAGGTTTGTGGAAATGGACAGGATACTGATTAAGCTGAGGTAGTAAGTTTAGATCTGAGAGCTCAATGGGTCCTCTTTCAAAAAAATGAAACTACAGCTTCTGAATTATTATGGGTATAAAGTACAATCAGTAATGTCATTAAGGCAATTATTTTTATGGTATAAAAACATTTGGTAGATTTTTTTTTTCATTTTTATTTTTTGTAACAGAGCAGTGACGTGCAATAGCTCTGCTATCCGGCAGAACTGGGTTTGAGAGCTGGACGGGCAGTCCCCTTGAATTTGCCAGTGTCCCTCTGGGCAAATTCCTCAGATTTGCTAAGCTCTGCATAAAGGATGTATTTCATAAAGTTATGGTGAGCATTTAAATAAGATGCTACATTCTGATGTCACATCACAGTGCCTGGAAAATATTCAAACATGAAGGTAGATTCTCAAAAGTGGTAGATGCCCAACGAGACAAGCTATAATAATAACAATATTCATAACAATCATACTAATTACATCATTACATGATATGTTATTATTGCCTCATTATTATTTGTTAATCACAGTATCTAGTTCCATACCCAGAGGAAGCATAGTTGAAGTGCCAACAGCCCACCACTTGCTTTAAGCTCTGAATTTTATAAACTGCACTGACAATGTCCTTGAATGTCCTGAGACCCAGTGCATAGCACCTGTCAGTAAGGAAGGACACGGATACCACCCTAGAAGGGTGAGCACACCTAGAAGTATCAGGACTGTTGTCAATTTATTTTCACTGTCTTCTCCTTACACCAGAAAAAGACTTTGATTCTACCTGTGAGGTTCTGTGCCAGGCCATGTTGTACCGCCAGGATGTGGCTGAATCAGAACTACCTTAAAAGTCAGGTTAATGCTGCCATAGCTCCTTTAACCCTTGAATCTGATTTTCTAAATGGGGCCTGAGAGGGAGCTCAGTATACCCGCGATGCAGAGGTATGGGGAGCAGAAACAGGGCATGTGTGGCGGCTCTTGTGAAGAAAGTGTGTGGGGCTGGATGTTATGTGTTACCCTCATATGCATGAACCCAAATACAACTGCTGTAAAGTCAAAGGGAATTTGGGGACCAGTTTAACTCCTGAGAAGAAATTCCCACAAGATGCCACATGAAATATTCCTGATTGCCTTTGGGCTGGCTTTGCTAAGTCTGGGGAGTCCCAGACTTCCCATCACTGGTCTTTCTCTGTGCATATGCCCATTCAGCACCCTGGCAAGCTCTGGCCCAGAGAGTTGGATCCACCTGAGCACCTGCTCACCTAAAGCTTTACTATGCCTGTCACCTGGTGCTGGGCTGTACACAGTGTGCCCTTGCTGCTTTAGTGTATAACGAGCAGCCTGGGCTGGTAGTTCACTTGAATGATGAGGGGTTGGTGGCAGAGTGGAGTCTGCACACCCCACCCAAGGAGGGCAGGAGCAGCAGCCACAGCTGACTGCAATGCAGAAGTGTGGAGATGTGGCCCAAGGTCACTAGTGCTTCTAGTTTTTCAAGCTGGAAATCTGGATCTTTAAAAAAAATCCTAATTTTAAAATGTGAAAATGCTAACTTTAAATAAAAAAAAAAACACTCTACAAGACAAAACCATTCTCATCTGTGGGCACAATATAGTTAGCAGTCTAGTTTGCAACCTCTAGTTTAAAGAGAGCTGAAGTTTGGATCAGAGTCAGAATCCCTTGATTCTGTCATGGACAAGTATTCACTCACTCCCAACCTCCTAAATAATATCAAAAACGTAATAATGGACTTTGAAAGTATAAACTGTGCTTAAGACCCCCAGTCTTACAGGGGTGAGGGTCCCTTTGAATAGCCAAATTGCATAGAGGTACCCAATGAGGGCAGAGAACATGGTCTGGAGCCCCGAGGACTGGTTCCTCTGCGACCACCAACTTGTTGTTGACCTCAGGCAAGTCTCCTAGCCAGGCTGGGGCTTGAGTGAGCCGGGCGAGGTGCTCAGGGTATGGAAGGAAGGTCCACTGCCTCCTCTGTGCAACTTATCTGGACAAGAATAGGTCATCCTGGAGACACCTACAGTCCTGCCACCACCAGCCTATGATAATGTCACTAAATTTCCAAATCTGGCAAGTGACATAAATGAGGGTCAGAGCTCCAAAACAGCACATGCTGGTTATCTACAGACCTGTTGGATCCCCATATGATTTAGCTGGTTCCAGTGATTTATCAAAGGCAGACCACTCACTGAAAGATAAGAGCATTTTCAGGATGTGCTGCTGATATCTATGGTCTGGTATTTTTGACAGCGTATTTACTGAACATCGGACTTGCTACATTTGGTCAGGAGACGCTGTCTGAAAATACCTTTTCTTCTCCTGTAATACTATTGGAAAAAAAATTTAATGACTTATTTTTTATTAACTACATTTTCTCATTTTTTGTTTTATATGTCCATACTTTTAATTTGCTTTTCATTAGAGTTAAGCGTCTTTTCTGACCCACGATGGCATGTTGGGCAGGGAGTGTTGCTTTCACCTGAAGTGCCTGACACCCAGCCTCACCCCTGCCACGGTGACTCCCGACCGCACAGAGTTGGGAATGCCATTTCTGCATGTTCAATTGCAGCATAAGCACGATTTATTTGGAGGAAATCGAGTACTATATGTGAATCTCTAAATGTATAAAACAGGTGGCAATTAAAGGCAATGACTGGGGTAACAGAAGGGTGTCTAATTCACAGAGCTTGGGTCCCTCAATTAAAAAGCACAAAGTTGAGGCTGTATATTTGGGAGATGGGCAATGTCTGGAAAACAAGACCCCCAAACTGTTGCATGACAAAGTCCATTGATGGTGGCCAGGACTGAGAATAAATCATCTCTGGCTGACAATGTAAATCAGTGTAGAGGCAGGCTTATTTTCTTCCTCCTGTGAGTTTGTTAACTTTAACTTTGTGGGGGCCTATTAACTGGGTCAAGGGAGCAACAAGGACAATCTTACGAGCTCGTGGGAGGCTCCATCTTTCTCCCCAGCAAGATTGGAAGTCGCTTGGTGGTTTGCCAAGACCGGTTCTCACCATCCTGCAGTGCACGCCAGCCACGCTTTAGGGGAGCCAAACACCACAACAGGCTCACCAGCTCAGCCCCACGGAGCAGCTTGGTGGAATGGCTAATCACACCGGCTCTGCTGTGAATTAGTTAAGCAGTTATTTGGCCTTTCTGAGACTGGCTACTTCTTGTAGAAGGAGGGTGATGATAATAGCAGGGGTTGTGAGGATGACAGGAGCTAGGGTGAGCGCGCAGGTTACAGGGGTAGGGTGAGTAACCGCTCACTGTTATCCTTGCTCTCATTCTTCTGCCCCTGCACTGGCACGGAGCCTTGGGAAGTCTCACCCAAACTATGATTTTCTCCATGCTCCCTGGAAAGGGGAGGGTGCTGGCTCCTTTTCTTGTCTACCAGTCTTCGTGCTGGACAGACCTCCCCCCACCCCCGCAAAATGAGGTGGAGGTGGTTGATTTCAGTGGTTCCTTCGCAGCCTCACCTCCTAAATTCTCATTCAGTGGAACTGGTGGAACCAACCCCAGCCTGGATGGAAAGAAGTTTACAGCATTTCCACCCACAGGAAGGATGAAATAACAGGGTTACGTGTTCGTGTGTGAAATATTTCTACTAGTAGTTGATATCCACAAACTTTTCTTAAGTTAATTTCGAGAGCCTTCCAATTTGGAGGCAGTCTCTGGGTTATGAACCAGATAGGTTCTGTACATTTGTTCTTAAGTTGAGTTTGTATGTAAGCTGGAACAGGTACATTTACATATCACCCATAGCAGCCCGTTGGTAAGTGTGAGTTGTATGCTTGTAACTCAGGGACTGCCTATAATCATGAGGCTTTCCTTGTGTATTGTTTCCTACTGCCTAATGTCACAGAAAACACACACCAAATCTTACATTCTGTCTTCTTAATTTGCAGACTTTTAAGCTTTTGAAGTTTGCAAATGACCTTTCTGGGGATAGGGTGTTTTGAACTCTCTTGTCCCTGAAAAATTTATTAAGTTAACATGTGATACCCTCGTTGAGTCCTTTTTATCATTTCATTGCCAATATTCTTTACAGTACCTACATAGTGATCATGGAGAAGTGTTATAAAACAGTACCGTGGGGATGAGATTTGGAAGGTCGGGGGTGGGGAAGGGAGGTTCTTTAAATGGAGATGTCAGCTCCAGCCAATTTCAGAATGGCTCACCATTAAGATGGATGGTTCAAAGCCGTATGCCTCTGCTGGAAATTAAAAACCCATGGAATAACTGATTATGATTAATTTTAAGCACTTAGCCTTGTGAAGCCAGATGAGAGCATCTTTAAAATAATGCTATTGATCTGGCTTTGTTTGGAATTGAGAAGATAAACTAATCATATCCTGTGGGCTCTTTGTAATGATGGAGAATGAGAACTTTTTTTTTTCCTTTTTGGTCACAGGTTTTAAGTTTCAACTTTTTGAGACACCTGGTAGATCTGGATATCTTTTTTTTAAATAGCAAACATCTGAGTGGAACTGACCATTCCTGTCCTGGGCAGGGGTTGGGTGGGGGTGAGGGCATGTATGTAGGGACATAAGTTAGGAAGGATAAGGAACAATGTTTATGGGAGCCCCTCCTATGTAGTACAGAAGTTGTTTCTTCATGAAGTTGAGGAAATAGAGAAGTTGAGAAGCTTGACCCAAGTCCCATGGCCTCTGGATTGCACACCCAGGTGTGCCTGGCTGTAAAGCCTTCTCCTCTACCCTGGACTGCCTTCCTGGTGAGGCGAGACACCACCGCTCCCAGCAGAGAATGAACATGCGGCTGTCAGGTCACCACAGCTGTTTCGTGGCAGCTGGTGACTTCCATCTCCTGGTCTCTTCCCAGGGAATTTTCTCATCTTTCTCATTCTCTCTGTCAAAGGAGGAAAAAGGTGATATGCTCCTAGCAGCCCTTTCTACAACCGCTATTTTGCAGGCAGAGAAAATCATGCCTACCCTTCTCAGTTCCCAGCCTCCTGATGAGAGAAGTCCTAGGTCGCTAAATTTGAAGCTGGCACCCTCTCCCTGCAGACATGCATTTGATGCCATTTCCAGGGTCAGAGTTTGGGTGAGGAGAGGCCATCCATCTCGGGAATGACAATCTGACCTCCTCACTCTGGGTCTTGTCTGTTCTGTACCAGGAATTCTCGGCTTTCATCCAATTTCAAGCAGCTTGCAGCATCAGCATCCCCTTTTATTTCCCGTGATTCCTCTTGGAATCACCTTCCCCTCAAACAACGTGGACGGAGTCTCCCCAACCCGTTGCTGGTGTCTGAGGGGCCAGGTGGAAAGACAAGTGAAGGGAGGACCCTTTTCTCTCCCCTTAAAGCACAGAGGAACATTTGAATGTCTTTATTCATTTATTTACTTTGCATTCATTCAGTCAGTCTTCTGGAATCAGAGATAGGTAACCTGTGACTATGTAATTTTTTATTTTTAGAGGGATGCTCGGGAAACTCTACTCTCTTTCACTCATTGGCTAGAATAGCACCATCAGAATTATTTTTAGAACCAAGCAATTATAGAATTTGGAAAGGGGAAGTCACTTCCAAGATAGAGCAACCAACTCCTTCATTTTGCAAGTGAGAAAACCGAGGCTCTGAGAGCCGAAAAGACTCGCCCAAGGTCACACAGCTAATCAGCGGCAGGATCGGAACCGAACCACGCGTCTCCTGACACAAGTCCTACTGTGCTGCACTGCCATCCTCTCCAGGTTTCTCGAAATCAGCGACAGCCAGAGTGTGGCTGGCTTTGGTGGAACAATCAAAATGTTTTCTTACACAATTCAACTTCAGTTTGAATGACCCCAAGATGACTTCTAGCCGACTTTCCTCCTGGAAATCAGGTTTCCTTAGTTAGACCCATTTGAAAATCCAGAACACAGGAGAGCGACATGATTTTTTTGTCTAACAAGGTGCAGAGGGTGTGATTGTGGGGAAGGGGCCACCTCCTCTCATCTTTTCCTCCCTGCTGCTTTAAGGTCACGGTCACTGCTGAAAGTTTGAATTGAAACCTGAGATGAAAGCAGTGGCAATGGCTGGACTTTCCCAGGCTGTTTGGCATCCCCCCATCCTGTGCCAAGGTCCCTTTCCGATTCTGGGTGATTCCAGCTGACCTCCGGGTGCTCACCCTCTCTCACCCGCCCCAGACCCGGAACCTGTCTCCGGCGTGCCCTCACTCAAACACACTCTCCCCGAATGCTCTGGCTGGCTCTGGGGGGCTGCTCCAGCCCATCTGTCTCTCCCAGCAACAAATACTGCGGGGAGCCTCGTGGGGGGAGAAACACTCAATTGAGACTTAATTAGCAGGAACCCCAGTTTGCGGGAGGTGAGAAATCACACTTTGCTGCCTGCAAACACTTTGGCCAAGGTGAGCCGGAGGGATCTCCCGGTTCCCAATTTTAATAGCACTGCAGTAGGAAGCCCAGAAAGGCATCCACACGGACCCCTCTGCACACACACTCCCCGTCTCCTTCCCACACGGGGACACACACACGCAGACACCACACACACACACACACACTCACACACACACAAGGCAGGAATCGCAAAATCAACTCACAGGATCTCCAAACCGCGCAGCGCTCGGAAGGCTCCATCTTCAATGCAGCTGATGTGGTTGTTGTCCAGTTGCCTGTGGGAAAGCGAGGGACAGCGTGAAGGCTGAGCGGGGCAGCGCCGAGGGGCCGGGCGGGCCGGCCGCCGAGCGCCTGTCCCTCCACCCCCTTGCAGGCTCTGCCTGTCCCCGCCAGGAGCTCGCACAGAGCCAGCCTGTCTGCCACGCTGCTCCGTCTCGTCTCTCCTCTCTGACTGTCTGAGGACTACACAGACGAGCGCACCAAAGGCTGTCAGGTCTCAGTAAATATTAATTGCGCATTTTTTTTTTTTTTTTTTTTTTAGGCAGAAGGGAGTAATTTCATTACATTAGGGCATCCAATCCATTACGAGCTCTTACCGTCATGTCACTGAAACAATTTCATTAAGCTAAAGGCCTGTAAATCATTGGAGGTCACTGCTCTGCCCTCCGCGACCTCCCAGAATGCTTTTTTCCTCTCTCCCGTTCCCTCGTCTGCCTTTTACTGGAAGTTGCAGTCTTCTGCTCTGACACCGTGCTAAATCTCAAGGCTTTATCTGCCCAAGAGCGGCGAGGGTGCGTGGGGAATATACCAATTCCAAATTAGACCCAACTAATCTAATTTTATAGTCTTTTTATTATTCTAAGCACCAAATGTCTGGGGTGGTTTGATGTCTCTGTGCATTGTTATGGGGCCCATCTGGTAGGTCATTCTCTTGAAGCATTTTCTGACTAAATACAGATTCCCTCAAACTGCACCAACCATCATCAACATTAAAGAAATTCATTGATGGAAGTGTTCATGATGGGGGAAAAAAAAGAATATTGTTATTGCCTTTAAAGATGTACCACTTAAATTTAAATTGGGGAGAATTAAATGCACCTATTTCCAGATTCCTTTTTTATTTCCCTTTCCATCCCATGAGCATGAAAATAATGTCTTTTAAAAGGATGCCTAATATACATTCTAGTTGGGGACTGTGGTAATTTAATTGAAGGATAACAAATGGATACCGTTTTTTCTCTACATCAAAATATATATGATGTATAGTTAGGATATTTATTTACCTTGACCATACTCTAAGTTAAATACCAGATATTATATATAATCCGTTTGATTCTTCCTCTTAAACCCCCCACCAAAAGATGTTATTAAAAAATGGTTATTCACACCAGATTGTTTGCTATACTTTGCAGAGCGCACCATGGTTTTGCGAGAGGGCAGGCTGAAAAGAAGTATGGCTATAAAGAAAAACTATTTTTTAGATTCTTTTTAAATTTTCTTTTGTCTCAGGAAAAAAAAAAAGAGGCTTTCTCCTTTTGGGGGAGGTATTTCCTCCTGTTGCTGGAATTTTCAGTCGTAATTTGCACTACACTATCCCGAGACAAGTCTCCACAAAAGCTGGGGTAAAGCTACCATTGGTAACCCTTTCCGATGGCTTTATTTCCTGCCAAGGGAAGGCAGAATTAAACTGAAAATACTATTACCACTGGAAAAGTAAACAGACGTAGGATTGTGCCTATGCACACGAAGGAAACACAATTAGAACAATGCCGTACATTACAATAAACGGTCTCTGCCATGAGATTACGGGAAATCGTATCATCTCAAGAGAGGTTCACGATACAAGATTTAGATATTTAGAATTCAAAAAATAAACAGCAAACGGACATCTCAAGAAGCAGAAGCACCCTTTAGGCTGGCGAGTCGGATCTGAAGCGTCCCAAGTTCTCACCGACACCCTCTCACATGAGCCTCCCCGAGCCTTCCCTATCCCTAATTTTTCCGGAGGTTTTCTTAACACAAGTTTCCTGCACGTCTTTTTCCACGGATTTCCTGCAGCAGCATCGGGGCTGCTGATTCCCTGCGGAGGTTCTAGGAAGGCAGCCTAGTACTGTGGCCCAGCTTCTAGATTTATCATCTGTTTAAAGGCCGATGAATCAACAGCTCCTGCCCATGCCAAGGCCACCAAACCTTACCAAGCAGAAATGCAGTGGGGTTGGCTTTTGGCTCCAAGAAATTTTTCCACGAACATGCTGAATTCTGCAAAAATGGCACTATCCGCCTAAGTAGAAAAGTATCTAAATCATCAAATCAGGAAGTCCAGGGTGTCCGGAGAGTGGCAGCTGGAGGTGCACTGGCTTTTGCGCAGACATTTCAGAGCGATCTTTGTGATTAGTGTGTTATTTATTTGCTGAATCTGTGAAGCATTTTCCATTCCTTTTCTTTTTTGAGAGCACCAGAAACCAAACCGGAGACTCTTAAGTGTACAGAATTTTATGAGGAAAGGAACGGAATCTTCAGAGCAGAAGAGAAAGTCATTGAAAGAAGAGAAAAAATAAAATGCTAGAAAGAATGAAAAAGTATATTGGGAGAGATGGGCAAAAGCTTAAAAGAAAACAAAACCGCACAACACACTATTCATATCTTATCTGAGTGGTGGGGACAGAGAGTCTTAGAGAGGGCTCTGATCATCTTTGTGCTAAATACAGACACATCTGATATATTCTCAATTAAATGATGTTTAAATATTTTTAGTGGCTGGCAAAAGTTGACATCTAGTTCTTTCTCTGTAATAGGGAAAAGTGAGCATCATAAGCATTGTAGGGGTATATTTTATAGTCTATTTTAAAACATGAACTATATCAAAGTTTAAAATAAATATGCCTAAGTGTGCTTTTCTAGAAGGTATTTGTTATAACAGAGATTGTTATTATAGAGATTATATTATAGAGATTCCATTATAATCATAGATAAAACAAAGAAGAACTCTATCCCAACCCTGGTAGCAAAGATGCCCCATTCACTCTGGGAGGCTGCAGGGCTGATGGGAGCCCACCAGGCAGTTACCCCACTTCCCAGCTATTGTATCTCCCTGGCACCGAGCATCACAGCATTTGTAAAAAGCCCAAATTAACTGTCCACAAGCATTCCTGATATTTCATATAAATAGTCCTCAAAACCAACTAAATATGCACTTGGTTCAGACAGGCTTCTGTTTCCTGGCAAAAGTATACCTCAGAGACATAAAAGTTAGCCCTCAAGCACAGGAGTGGGGAGGGGAAATAAACACCAGCCCAGCATTTCTTTGAGGGTGGTGAGTGCTGAGGGTGGAGTGCTTACTAAACACACAGAACCCACCAGGGCTGCTGGCATGTATTCTAAGCTCTCAGGTCAAAGGTCTTTATTGTGCCTTTGAAAGGCCTCATTCAAAGACGCTCTCAAAAACAAATCAACAAAACCCACTGTCCATCCTGCACCACACACCCCATCACTCAGGAGGTGTGTGCAAAAAGAACTTTGGAAATGTGAGCAGAAAGAACTCTGCGGTCTGAGGACGCCGGAGAGCTCGCTTTCTAGCTTTCGTTGGTGACAAGAAGTGTATTTCCCGCTGCCGCTGAATATTCGCTTCTTTCTGCAGAAAGTAACTTATCCCAGTGCCCAGCACAGTGCCTGGCACTTCACAGACAATTGCTGATGGTTGCAGAATAAGTCCATCTATGGAAAGTGCATTGGGGCTGGGCTCAAACTGTATGGGATAAAGTTCTCTGTCACAAGCCACACTGTCCTGGCCATGGCCCTGTGGTCCTACTGTGCTTGATAACGAAGGAGCACACCCACTGTGCCCACAGAGGGCTAAATGCCTTCCCGACTTCCCCATTTTTCTGAGATGCAGACATCTACTAGGGAGCCCGAGAAGAAGACTTGGAATAAACGAGATTTCCAGAGGCCTGGAGTGGAGATGAGGGTCAGGCAGCCAGTGGACTGAGGGGGAGGCTGACTATTTTTTAGAGGCCACTTTTATTGTCCTCTGCTTTATATAGAATACTCAATTTGATTTACATTCCCCTGACTCGGAATAAGCCAAGAAGCCCCCAAACGTTTCATGATATTAAATTAACTGCTCTAATTTCCCTGGGAAGCTCAGATTTCGGCCAACAATATGAGTGCTAAAACGATACCAGAGTCCATTTAGAAAGGAATCCTCAGACAAGCACTCAGTGCAGACTCCCCAAGAGGAGCTTTCTGACTACTGTATTTTTATACCCTGAGAATATAAACAAGGCAGAAAAGAAAGCCAGCGTGAGCGAGGACTTAAAATAATCTTCACAAACGGCAGACAAGGAAATAGCACTGTTGTGAGAACTCCCATTCATAAGCATATGCTCTTATTATCACAGTTCCTCTCTTTCAATTATAATTTGAAAGGTCATAAAGGAAGCTGGATTAGAAATATTTTTGTGTTTCAAAAATTAAAGCACCACACCTAAATCCTTAAAGAGGGTTAAGGAAACCTTGCTACCATTTTAAAAGCAATCTCCCTATCTCCCAGCAATCATCGAGAAAAAAAAGGAGAGAAAAAAAAGGAAAGAAAGAAAAGAGAGGAAAATAAGAAAATTTCAGGATTTCAATGATGCATGGGAGTCCCTGTGAGGAATACCTTGAAAATAGAAATCTCCAGAAAGAGGCTCTAGGAATCTGGAAGAACAGTAGTATTCTCAACTAATTATCTCCATGCAAGGTCTGCACACCAGGGCACATCCATCCCGTTGTTCACTCCTCATCCAGATGTTCGGGGGGCCCAGCATCTCAGCAGATGGATGGTTAAACTTAGCCGGAGGGCACTGTCGCTCTGGGGCCCCAAAATTCAGCAGCAGAGTTCTGCTGTGTGACTGCGGCAAACGTAGCCGCAGTCTTCCTCATACTAAGTGGGAGAACCAGCTTTGGCTCAGCACCGTCTACATTAAATGGTTTGCTAATTTCTGAATAAAACTATCTATACAAAATGTGCAAACTAAGTGGGGGACTTCTGCACAAAATTCACAAGGGAAGCCTTAGTAGAAACCCAAAGCAAGTCAATGGTCCTTTAATCCCACAATTAATTAACCCATAAGAGCGAGGGAGTCCTGTTAGGAGTTCACACTGTAGTAGGTACCCGGGATATAGCCTATCATGATGCGTAAGACATCCTTGGAAAATATTTGGAAGAAGGTTACCACCTGTGATTTTATATCCCAATTATCTTTAAAGATGTAAGATCATTCTAAAGACTAATTTGAATTTGTTTTTGATACAGTATGTATACTCAGACACGTACATATTCGAGGTATACTTCTTTTTCCAGACTGAGGAGAAACAGAAGTTTCCAACTCTTAAAAGGAAAAACCCAGGAAATCCCGCTTTCACGAAACAAGGCAGAAGACAAAACACGGAGCAGCCTTGACATGTTATTTCTTTTCTTCCCATTATCCAATTGTCCTTAGCAGAAAATAAGAAATCTAGCAGCGCCTCTGAAGGTTGTTTTTTTATGACAGTTTAACATTCTAAAAAAATCATTATCGAAGAACAAATTATAGACGCATTTGTCTGCTGCTGGCTGGGGTCTTTGAAAAAAAAAATAAAGCTCAAGGTGATTTTTACTGGCAAAAGGGACAAGAGTATGTTCAAAAGAAACACATAGACTTCATAGAATTGAGTACTGGTCGCACTTTTTAGGCAAATCAAACAGTGGATGGAAGCCACAATCTGCTAATGAATTGTCACTACTTCTCATCTTTCGGGAGCTACTGTAATTCCACATGAAAACGACATCTCAAATGAGCAAAAGGAGCTGAATCTATTATTTTGCACATTTGGTACACCTGTCCACCAGACCAGAGAAGACATGCATATAGATATGTTTGCCAACCCATGAATTATTTAAGTATCCACAAAGATCCCTGTCTAGAGAGCTGACAACTTTATGCCCACTTCTCGTATCTACCTCGTTCTACGTAACATGGTATACATTTAAATACAAATACATGTTATAAAACAGGGAAAGCCATTGTTGACCTCTGACATTTAATGTGGTGTATCCAGGGATTTTTAGAGATACTTAGGTAATTGATTTTTAGCATTCCAAGATTCCATCCAACTAAACCTACTGTAAAAAGGACAGAGTCTTATATTAATTGAGCTCTCTGATCAGAATAGCCTGCTTCGAATTAAGTTTAAATCGAACAGGTGTCTATTTTAACAAGCGTCGTTAGGAATACTTGCTACATGGCCTAACACCTTTTATTTAGTGTGTGTCATACTGGTGTCCAGCATACACAACTTCTCAGCAGGAGACAAACCGCATCCATTGGAGTAGATGCCCCGGAAAGCACCTCCACAATAATGCAAACACCAATGATGGATTAGCAACAACGAGACATACCAGACCTTGGAGAATAAAGAGGTGCTTTACACATCACTGGGAAATAGCAATAACTCCCCCTCTGGTGTTTACGCGGTTTCCTGTATGTTGGGCATTTGGCAAATGAATTTGTGTTGAGAAATGCAGGGGAGGGGGGAAATCTCTGCAAACCAATTTAGCCTTAAGGATAGTTATGGGCACAAGTGAAGCTCCTGTTTAATTTGGGCAAGTTTAACTTTGAAACAAATTCCTGGTATTTCTATATAAATAAAACCATAACAATAGAACCAACAAAACCAAAACCAAATCAAAACAAAACATCCCGCATTCATCGTGAGAGAGCTTCATCTATTTTCTAGCACCTTTTAGGTGAAAGGGACCAAGGAAGCTTGGCTACTGCTTGTAAACTGTGCACCCACGGTTTGAGGCTTGCCTCAAATCCACCTGTTTTCCTACAGTCATGTTTGGACAAAGGGGTTTATAACTAGGTGGACCAAATCCCCCAGGTTTGCCTTGAACTTTCCCTTGTTTAGTACTGAAACTCCTATGTGGCATCCCGGGAAACAAATCAATCCCAGGGAAAACACAATGGCCGCTCACCCTGTTATACCCCTGGGGCTGACTCAGTGGGAACTAGATTTATTCTCAGCACATCATTCCCTCAGCCGTGTCCCTAAACCTTAAAACGTCTGTTGATTCACAAACTCGGCTTTTAGTTTATGCTGGCTCTAAAGGGCTCCTGCCTGCATCTTCTGTGAAATGGGCTTTGCAAATGCACCTACAGAGAGGCTGGCAGGAAGGAGCCCTGGAAGTCACTGAAACATTCTCTCGTGCATTCCCAACCTGCCTCCCTGGGAATTAGAATTTCTTTGTAAGAAGTATCTGTGTTTTACTGGCCGGCCTTGCTGATGTCATGAATACTCCGAGGCTGGACAAATGAATGGCTGTCTCCATAGTGATTGGGGCAGGTTTGTGGTTTCCCTAGTTACACTCTTGAGC
>NW_003852398.1:8174872-8176288 GCF_000181295.1 Otolemur garnettii | reverse complement strand
GATACAAACCAGCCCTTTGGAGACTCTCAATGTTGGCTACCCATTTTTTGTATGGCTCATGTAATTTCTAGCTGTGTGAACGAAGTAATCCATATCCTTGTCCCCGAGTCTCAATTTCAGCAGTCTCAGTCGTAAAATGGTGATAACAACAGTTAGCCCAAAAGGAATTTTTGAGGATTAAAGTAATGAAATGTGTGCGCTCTGAAAATGCATTTTTGCCATTGCTTAATTTTATTTGCCTTAAAACAAATATTAAATATAGGAATTTGTTCGTACATAGTCTCTAGTTTCTTTCAGCTCTGAAGTTATGTCACCCGAGATTGATTTCTTATGAAAATCTGAAGGAAAAGTTCCTGTTCATCTCGCTCAGATGCTTCTGTGATTTGAACCTATTCTTTCTTTTTCCATCCCAGACCAAATACTCTATTTTAGTTTGAGATATTCAGTAGATTCATTCTGGAATAAGGGCAGCAGCTCAGACTCATATGTTTTTTATACTCTCCAAGCAGTTAAGAGATTGAAATATGAGAAGTCACCAAAAACCTACACAGAAGAAGGTACGAACTGTTCCCTCCCCAGGAGAATAATGCCAATACCAGCAGCACATTGTCACGATTCCCAAAGGGAAGCACCACCGAGGAGAGAAACGATAACATTTAACTCCATTTCTTGGTGGCTGTTTCCAATTAATAACCCATCAAGTAATACATTAAACACCTAAAACAGTAAAATGCTACATAATGTATGGGGTATAATTTCTTCATCTGAACATTCCATAGTCTGTACACAAATCTTCAGTGAGTCCCTGACGTCTACATTATAAATTGTAACAACAATACCACGGTCACAATCGCGATAATAATTGCCCATACCGTTTATTTGTCACTTGCTAACCATCGAGTACTGAGCTGAGCATCTTAAATGTCACATGTCACTGTGGTCTCACAGCAGTTCTTACTTTCCAGAAGAAGAAAGTGAGATGTCGGCTTTGAACTCAGGTCTGCTCATGCTCTAATGACTATGGCACTGCTTTACACGCAATCCAACATGTGAGCGTACTTCGCTTTTGCTGGTCCTCGCCCCCTCTTTCCACTTGGGGAACCCTTTCCCCTTCATCAGAGCCCTTTTCAAAGGCCACACCTCGATGAGCCCTTCCTGTACAAACGCCCACAAACTGAACTGTTTTCTCCAAGTTCTCACGACTCTTCAGTTATCCCTTCCTTCAAACAATTATTTCACAGCAACTGGCTTAGTTGTGAACCCAGGAGGAAACCAAGGTTCAGAGATGTTCTGCAGTATCACCCAGGGAGCTCAGCTGGTACATTGGAAAGTCAAGTTCAAAACAGCCTTCCTGATCCGGGAGCCTCAGGGCTCACCCATCATGCTGTTCTATTTCTTCTTCTTTTTTTTTTTGGC
>NW_003852398.1:8163913-8174393 GCF_000181295.1 Otolemur garnettii | reverse complement strand
GTGGGGCTTCTGATCAGGCTGGACCAGCTTAGTCCTTTCCTGAGCAGAGGCATGGCACATCAAGAGAAATGGTTCTCTGCTCCAGGCAAGTTGTAAATTACACGGATCTTAATCCATTTTTTTCAGGCATGGCCTTCCCCAGTGGTGCGATATAGGCTTGCCTTCCCCAGTGGTGCGATACAGGCTTGCCTTCTCCAGTGGTGCGATACAGGCTTGCCTTCTCCAGTGGTGTGATACAGGCATGGCCTTCCCCAGTGGTGTGATACAGGCTTGCCTTCTCCAGTGGTGCGATACAGGCATGGCCTTCCCCAGTGGTGTGATACAGGCTTGCCTTCCCCAGTGGTGTGATACAGGCTTGCCTTCCCCAGTGGTGTGATACAGGCATGGCCTTCCCCAGTGGTGTGATATAGGCTTGCCTTCCCCAGTGGTGCGATACAGGCTTGCCTTCTCCAGTGGTGCGATACAGGCATGGCCTTCCCCAGTGGTGCGATACAGGCATGGCCTTCCCCAGTGGTGTGATATAGGCTTGCCTTCCCCAGTGGTGTGATACAGGCTTGCCTTACCCAGTGGTGTGATACAGGCATGGCCTTCCCCAGTGGTGTGATATAGGCTTGCCTTCCCCAGTGGTGCACAAGCCACGGCACTGAGAGCACTGGGCAGCACCGACCAGACTGTATGGTAGGTGTTCAGGGCAAGGGACCATCAGCGAGGCATCAGTCAAAGGTATTTTTGTGGCAGCAGAAGCTAATTAAACATGTCTTGTAAGCTGAGTGTAGGGGAGTATAAAGGCCCTTGTAATTAACTGCTGGAAAAAAGGGCATCAAAACCCAGCAACACAGGCTATGCTGATAACTGCATTTGATTGAGCTAATGAGCAGAACTGAAATGCTCTAGGAAAAGGACTTCCTTTTCTTTACTATTACTTTCAGGGAATAAGGAATGTGTGGACTCACCAAGAGGAAAGCAGACACAGGGTCTGTTTAGTATACCACTGTCCTGGACCCACCCTGCCTGGCACATAGAGGGTGCTTGGTACAAAAATGTGATTCTAGGGATCACCTTAGATACCACCGTACACCTACCGGGATGGCTGCAACTAAAAAGTAAGAAGTGCTTGGTGAGGACTGGAATACTCCTACGCTGCTGGAGGGAATATAAAATGGTAGAGCTGCTGCGGAAAAGAGTTTGGTGGTTCCCCAAAAACTTAAGCATAGAATTACCATTGGTCCCAGCCATTCCATCCCTGGGCACATACCCAGAAATAAAAGCAGGTGTTCCAACAAAAGCTTGGACACCACTGTTCATAGTGGCATCATTCACAATAGCCCAAAGGTAGAAACAACCTGAGCGTCCATCGAAGGGTGAGAAGATAAACAAATGGTGGTTTATACAAAAGGAATATCATTCAGCCAGAAAAGGGAAGAGTACAGACGGGAGACAGGCTGCAGCGTGGGGGAAGCTTGAAATCATTATGCTGCGTCAAAGTAGCCAGACACCAAGAGCCACACAGTATGTGATTCCATTAATGTGAAAAGTCCAGAACAGGGAAATCCACGGAAACAGAAAGCAGATTAGCAAACGCCAGAGGCTGGGGAAGGGTTGGGGAATGGAGGTGACCACTTAATGGGTATGGGGCTCCTTTGGGGGTGATGAAAAAGTTTTGCAACTACATAAAAGTGATGGCTGCATAACACCGTGGATATACCAATGCTGATGAATTGTACACTTTAAAATGGTTAATTCTATGTGAATTTTAACTCAGGACAAGAAAAAAAAAAAAAGAGGAGCTCATTCTTCCTGCAGCAGGAAGGAGCTTTACAAAACTACCACATTTGAAGGGTAGTTTCCCCATGACAACACTGCAGTGGAACGTAGGGAACGTCTTACCCTGGGCTCGGTGAGACAGCAGAACTCAATCCTCTCCAGGTCGGAAATGAGATATCCCAGCATTTGAAGAGCAATGAGAATGAAGGAGACAAACACGGGGAAATCTAATCCACCTGCTTGTGGGGATTCCTTCAGCCAATTTTAAAACTCTTTCTCCTAGCTTGCCTTGCGGACATTAATAGCACTCTACTCTCAGGAAAAAATAATGTTGGCTTAGGCAAAGAGAATGGGGAAGGCAAATGTGAACAGAAAGGGAAAAACCACCCACTAGACCCCTAAGAAAACACAGAAGGCTGTGAGGTTAGCCGTGGTTCTGCGTTTTCCACACCACTGTTCCTCCCTCGCCTCGAGAGCCAGCACAGACAGCGGAGTAGACTGTCCTTGCATTTCTGAAGCCGTGGTCTACATTGTCGCCTTTGCTCAGATTGGTTCATTGCCGTCTGTCTCTGAGAAGGCTCACCTTCAGGGCGGTCAGAGAAGTACCTATGGCCAGAAATCCTTCCCTGCCTGGGCCTCTGGGAAGAGATGGTGTAGAGGCCGGGTGAAAATTTGAGTCATTTCCCTAAGGCTGTCTCCAAACTCTCCTAGGACTCTTTGGAGCAGCGATGTTGGTCTTACTGAGCTAAATAAATCCCAAAATGCTAGATTAGAAGGAAGAGGCCAGAGAAACAAAGGAAAAGGAGGGTTGGAAGCCAGAGGAGCCCCACTGAGATGGCTCCCCTCTGGGTACCCCGGTACCACCTAGGTGAGGGCCATTTCTAAAAGATGAGAGCTGGTCCCACCCACCAGCTGCCATGGAGCTTTCCATCATGGTAGTCCTATTTAAATGGCCACAATAAGGCTGAAGCAGGTTTCTAACTCCTCCCGAGTCCAGAAAAGAGAAATGAGGACATTGTTTACACTTTAGAACTAAGGACAAGAAGCATTCCTCTGAGTGAAAAAGGAAAAGAGTGATTTTCTTTTTTCTCATTTGCCAGCAATGGAGTTTTTATCTAAGATGGCATGGTTTAGTGGAAAAACAAAAACAGCCTGCTTGGGAGTCAGATGACAAGGATCTTCAACCTTGCAGGGTTGTGGCCTGACTTTCCCTATCCATAAAACAAAAGCATGAAACAGGGGATGTCTGTGCGCCAGGATGCTGAGTTTAATCCAGTCCCGAGTCCTCGCATGGGGCTTTTCTCTCTTTGTTGTTGCAGGTGCTGCCTGAGGAGTCAGATTTTATTTTTAATGCAGTATGTAAGAATGTAAATTTAAGTTTCCTCCTATGTCTGGAACAACAGAGATGAGGACTTTCCCACAGGCTGGAGATCCGAATGGAAGGTAGGAAAAAATACAAGTATGAATGAATTAACTTTTGCCAAAAGGCTCCATGGAAATACACCAAGCTCAGAAGCCCTCGGAAGCACCAATCAGGTAGAGACTCGTGTAGGACGAGACCAGTCCTCCAGCTTCTGGATGTTTACAGGTTAGACACCAGGGGTCAGGCTGCTATGCCTCCTCCTACTCCATCTCCTGGAAACGTCCCCGTCTCTGTTCAGTTCTCCATGTCTGAGGAGCAACTAAATTCTCCCTCCCATTAGTCACAGAAACAACTTTTAAAGAGTGTTCAATAACGTTCCCAGCACTCAATAATTTTATAGCATTTAGAAAGTTACAATTAGATTCCTACATCCAATGGGGTCGTGGAAAAACAAGTCTACAAGTGGGGAACACACCCTCATCCCTGGTGATGCCCCCAAACTGGGTGAGTCATGAGAAGTACCAGAGACGGAAGGGCAGAGAATGGCCCTTCTAGAACTTTCTTCAAGATTCGCCACTGAAGCCCGTTAGAAATGGGACCACTTCCCTCCCCGCTTTGCCTCCTCCAGGCATGATCTCTGCACTTGCACTTGCTCCTTCTGCCAAGTCCATCCTCCTTTCCTGTCCCTGTTAAAGGCGAGTCCTCTTACAAGCCTTGCTCTGGGAAAAGCAAGTTCCTTTCAAGAGAGACTTGGGGGAAAAATACACTCATTTTCAAAGTGCTATCTTCTCAACCACTCCCGCGCCACTCTCAGAGTCCTGGCCTGGGTCCATAACCCCCCGAAGCAGCCTCCATCCTTGGTGGGCGCTCGGCAGAATTCTCAGCTCCCTCTGCTGTTCCTGGCCTCTGGGAGCCTGTGCCTTCTTATACTTCTCAAGCTCTCTAATTCTATTTTTTTTCTTAAGTTCATCACCCAAGGTTTAGGTAAAGGTTTAGTCCCACTCTTTCAAGTTCATCACCCAAGGTTTTAATTTTTCACCCTAAGCTACTCACATGCCTTCTCAGGCATTCATATCCTGGGACTAATCTCAGCACATCTCCATTCCCAATGGGTCCTAGGTCCCCGGCTAGGCTGGGCAGGGGGAGGGGGGTGCAGGGGATCTAGGACTCACATGTGAAGTGTAGAAGAGATGGGTCCAGCGCCCACTGCTGCTGAGTGCCTCTAAACAGAGAGTGAATGAGGTTTAGGGTGGGGTGAACCCAACTCTCTGGCCCCATGTGTGATGCCCTCTGCAGGCCTTCAAAGTGGCAAAGTCAGAACCATCTGAGCAGAAGAAAGCACTAAATAATCAGAGCTAACGTTTCCTTTGCCTATGATGGATAGCCACTTTGGAAATACTTCCCATCCTGACTTTTCCTTGGGTCAGCACTGTGACGGAAGCAGGGGGGCTGGAAGGATGGGGGTCTATCTCAGTCATGATGTTCTATACTAAGCCCTCCAAGAAGCGTACGGCCCCAGAATTGTCTCCGTCCAAAAGGTTTGCATTAACTGCAATGATGCAAATGACAAAATCAATAAAGTGGGAATCGCGTGGCTGTCATAAAGATGATGTAAATCCAGGGTTCACGATGGTTATGAAGCTATTTAGAATTGTAATTAAAACCAGCACCATTTTTTTCGAGATAAAAGCCCCTTTGACAACCATAAATGCAAGCTACAGGAAATTTTCAACAAATATATTCAAAATTAATGTATGGCACAAAGATGGCATAAATTAACAGAGAATAATCCATAAGCCCAGGCTTCAGAACGTTAAGAGCACTGAGTAAAGAGATTTCGATTTCACGTTTGCTTTTCAAGCAATGTGGTTTTCAATTTTAATCAAGTTAAAGCCTGACAGAGCACTTAGAGATTCTGAGTGAATGGCATATTTCTGACAACTACTTTTCAATGAGACTAAAAATGCTGTCTCTGTATTTGCCCAACTTGAGATCTGACAGCATTTGCTATCTTATGCATCCCACATCTTCCAGAAAAGAATCCAGGGTGTGTGTGTGTGTGTGTATGTGTGTATAGGAGAAGATGACCTTTTTGTTTTATTTGGGGGTGGGAGCAGGATGAGGTGCGGGAGGAAGGGGATGGGTTTGCTAAGGCTTCCCGTCCTAAAGAGAAACTTTCCTTGGACTTATTTCTGAGCTCAGCTTACAAACTATAATACTGAGAATTCTCAGAAACCATCCACTTACTTATTTATCTACTTCCTCCCTTCCTACCTATCCACCCATCTAGATTCAGAACATCACTGTTTTGCCTTTAGGTCATTAACAAAATTGTCTCCTATGAACTTCAACTCTGCTGCAGGAGATTCCAGCCCTCTGTGTGATTATAGCTGTAGAGCTGCAGAATGTCAGTGTTGGGAGTGATCTTGAGATCATCAGATGCAAGCCTATGATTTTCAACAGAAGAGGAAAGTGAGTAGAGAGAGAGGAAGAATGACTGCAAAGCCTAAGACAGCATTTGGCAGAGAAGTCAGGACTTGACCACCATCTCCTCCAGTGCACTGTTTGGGGATGGAGGTGTGACTGATTAGTGAAAAAACAAAGACAATAGAAGATGACTGAATTGTGTCTTCAAGTTTCAAATGCCACTAAAATGCAGGATGCTTGATTCTTTCAATAATACATTTTGGGCTTCAAAGCAGTCAGGACTGGGGGCTAATAGGTAGAAACTGAGGAGTCTCAGGAATTCCGGGGTATACTTACTCATCACATGTTTTATTTTCTGTATTTTATTATAGTTTGACATCTTGGAAGTGGGGGTTGCTGGCTTGGACAGATTGCCTCTCCCACAGCTAGCTACTTCCTAGAGATAGTAAACCGCTCATCAGCAAGCCCGCCATCCACATACAAACCATCCAATCCCAAGTCCACAGCCCACCCACAGATTTATCTAATTCTCACACACCAAGCCAATGTTATTCACCCTTCTCTAAATCAACCCAGGGCCAGGTACCAGATCAGGTACGAAATCAACCAGGGCAGTCTCTAAGCCCCAAGTCCTGGAGGGATTATTCAAACTGGCCAATCCAAAACTGTTCCTCCTTTCCTGCCCTGAATTCCCAAGGAAATCCCAGTAAGGGCTCTGGCCTCTGCTTTCCCCTTGCCCCTGCTTCTGCCCAACTCTGGCACGTCCCCTCTCCTGTGGCCCTGCGTGGGATGCTGTGGCTCTCACTGCTGGTGGAGCTGTGAGTAACAGTAAACTTTCTGCCAACAGCACTGGCCACTGTGTCGTCCCCTCAGTCACCTTTACAAATTAAGATCCAGGGGACCCAGGTTCTGGTCGCTACTCCTGCCAACTGTTTCAATGATCCTGGTCAAGTTTCATCTCCACATTTTTAAAAGGATAAATTTGGATTGTATGATTTATTTCTCAAAGCTCTTTACAGCTTGTTAAATCGATGACTGTCAGTTGAGCGACCTGCATTGCAAACCTTCAATGCAATAGTCAGTGAGGCTGGCTGCAATGGAGGAACTGTATGCCAGCCAAGCCACTTATTATAAAAGCACATCTCATACCTGGCCTGGTAGTAAAATGGGCAAAGAAAAAGCATCATTTCAGGAAATCTAATTACATTAAGTAGCTGATTCCAGAAAAGGGTCTCTGCTGGATTGTCTACCAAGACGACTCATCCTCCACTATGACGAACAATCCATGAGAAAAAAGCTCACATCCACAACTCAGTTGTCCTGCTTGAAATCAGGTTACAAAAACTGTATCTGCAAAGTTACACACACTGTGCAACAGCTTCACAAAGGACCACATGGAAATACACTGCCAGGCTTTGCTTTCAGACGGCCTGGGACACACAAAGAGGGTCTCGGAGGGGACGATCAAACCTGCCCACCTCTGAGGCACACAAAGGAAGCCCTTCCAAATCTGAGGCAAGAACCCTCTGCTGGGAGCCTTGGCACTCCGGTGTGCAGGGCAAAGAGGACACTTTTGAACATGAGCAGCTGGATAGCGTCAGGGTAAGTCTCACGTTATGCTACGGCAGACCAGTCTTCTCTTTGTAGAGAAGCACAAAACAGGGCAATTCCCGAAGTGGAGCCGGAGTGGAGAATCTTGGTCTTGTGGTCTATTTGTTGTTCACGTAGCTGGTAAACATGCCCAGGACCGACACAAGGTCAAAGAAATCCCTTGGGATGTTTAAAAATAAGGCAGCAAAAGGCAGATTAACGGGAATGGGACATTCTGACTCAGGAAAATTGGAAAATGCTTTCTTTTCAATCCCCGTAAAATATCTTTAAAATCAGAGTACATAAAACTCTGGGAAGTGATTACCGTTAGTTGACGTTTTACTGCACGGTGGTGTCCTCCTCCCTCTTACTACTTTGGGCTGAATCACCTTCCTCAGGCCATGCCCCTTGCCCTGTTCATTTTTCTTCTATCCATATAACTCCTACAGATTGCTTAAGAGAGAGCTGGGTTTTAACTTCTTCATTGTCCGTCTGGCAGTAAAGAAGGAAACAAACGCCCTACAGGAGGCTCCTGTACTTCAAACCTGGAGCCGTTCAGAGTCACGTCAAATACAGTCTATTCACAAGGACCCAAAGTTTAATTTGCCTGATGACTGAACAATGACTCAATATTTGTACTTCCTCAATGAGCGGATTTCTTCAGTGACCACACAGAGCCAGAAGCACACTTTGAACTTGGGTGTGGAGTCTCTTTTTGAAAGAAGCAAGCAAACATTTACAGCTTTGCGAGCTAAATATGCCTAAGTAGACAAACGCGATATTCAGCCAGTGATCTAATTGACATTTTACTTGGGCCAGAGAACTGGGGCCCGCAAATTCATTTTCCAAAGGTCATGGGGTTGCTGCTGGTGATCTGTTGTTGAAAGATATCTCAGAACTGGTTCAAGACCACAAACAGAGATGCCCATGGAATACTAATAGTTCTCTTCCTATGAAACCAGTAACCATGAGTGTGGCTATACTTACGCAAATGGTGATGGTCACAGTTTCCAGTTATGGTCAACTCTGGCTGAGACAGAGGCCGTGTGGCCAGTTCTGTAAGTTCATGCTGGAAAAGTGCACTCTGGCGTCTGATGCTAGGGAACCAAGTGAAATGGCAACGCTCCCATTCTGTTGGCTGAGTTCAGATGGATTAACTCATAAAAGTCTCTCAATGCATAAACGTATGTGCATGATAAAAGAAAGTTCAGAGAGATCATCATGGAGAGTGAAAAGCAACACCCCTTCTGCCCCACCCCCCCAGCTCTGAAGTCTGCCTTAGACTATTATTAGAGTTGCCTAAGAATTTGTCAATAAATATCCCACATATACAGGGTGGCTGTAAAGTTCGTGTGCAATTTAAAATCGACAACTATTTTAAATTGTACAGGAACTTTATGGCCGCCCTGTATAAAAGCAATGAACAAATACAAATGTATTGCTTTAACAATGCACGTGGTAATGAACTGTAGGGACCACTGTGTACTTTGTTTCCTTACCTGAGTTCTGTATACTGTTTCATGTCACATAGAGAGTTCACTCCTTGTAACTACTCTCTAATGGCTCAGGGAAGGAACATACCATAATTCACTTAATTAGCATCCTATTGATAGGCATTTCGAGGGCTCCCAAGACATTTTCTGTATAAATGTCACTTATCTACACATATTTGGGGACTGGAATGAGTTTATCTTTAAAGTAAATTTATAGGAGTTAAATGGATAAATCCCAGTAACTCCAAAGGCTGAGGCAGGCAGATTGCTTGAAGGCAGGAGTTTGAACCCTAACCCTGTCTCCATGAAAAATAAACAAAAATTTAGCTAGGTGTAGTGGTAGGCACCTGTAGCCCCAGCTACTTGGGAGGCTGAGGCAGGAGAATTGCTTGAGCTCAGGAGTTTGGGGCTGTGATGAGCTCTGATGGCAACACTGCACTCCCATCTAGGTGACAAAGTGACACTCTGTCTCTAAAAAATAAAAAAGTTAAACAGATTGAAGAGTATGTATATTTTCATTTTTGGTAAGTGTTGCCAGATTGCCTGGTGAGGGGCTTACACCAATGGGCACTCCCACCATCAGTGTAAAAGACTGCCCCACACCCTTGCCAATTCATTGTCCCATGAATTCTTCCCAACAACTCTCTCTAACCACACCTAAATTTCATGGGAAGGAGCTAGATACACTGTGTGGAATCAAGACACCCATGGTCAATATGTACAGATAAAGTCTTTTCTTTCTTTTTTTTTTTAGAGACAGAGTCTCACTTTGTCGCCCTCAGTAGAGTGCCATGGCGTCATACAATTCACAGCAACCTCCAGCTCTTGGGCTTAGGTGATTGTCTTGCCTCCACCTCCCGAGTAGCTGGGACTACAGGCACCCACCTTAATGCCTGGCTATTTTTTGTTGAAATTTGGCTGGGGCTGGGTTTGAACCCGCCACCCTTGGTATATTGGGCCAGCATGCTACCCACTTAGTCACAGGTGCCGCCCGATGAAGTCTTTTCTTTCCTAACTTTTGTTAGCTTCTAAAACAGCTGAAGAGAGGACATGTTTTCCCTATTCTGTTAATTTGTTGTCATCATTATTAAGCATTATGCGCTCATTATTGAAATATCAGAAAACAGATAAAGTTAACAAAAACACTCTTAGGTATTTATCCAAGAGATATGAAAACATATGACCACACCAGGGCTCATATAACTGGATGTTCATAGATGCTTCATTCATAATAACCAAAACTTGGAAATAACCCAAATGCCCATGAACGGGTGGATAAACAGGCTGGAGTCTGCCCACACAATGGAATACTATTTAGTAGTCACAAAGAACAAATTACTGATAGATAATACGCTATAACACCAATTTGAAAACATCACGCTGAGTACAAGAAGCTAGTGACGCCAGGCAATACATGAAACAGAAAGTAGATTGGTGGTCACCACGGTCCACCTGTGGGAGAGAGGACTGACCATATGGAGTTACAAAAGGCGTTCAGTGGTGGTGATGTGGCTATTGACTTGTCAAAATAAATTGAGCTATGCAGATAAAATGGGTGCTTTGTTAGGCAGATTAAACATCAATAAAGTTGATTTTAAAATCATCTAAATTCCTACCACTCACAGTTAACCATGGCTAGCATTTGGTTTATGTCCTTTGGACTTTTTTACCCATGCAAATATAAATATATATAAAACTACATTCCAAACTTCTAAATTTACCTTTCAATTTTTTAAAAATGAAATGGAAACAATGATTTGATAATCTGTTAAAAAAAGAATATATTGGGGGTGGTGCCTGTGGCTCAAAGGAGTAGGGCACTGGCCTGATATGCCAGAGATGG
>NW_003852398.1:8149041-8163596 GCF_000181295.1 Otolemur garnettii | reverse complement strand
AAAAAAAAAAAAAAAAATATATATATATATATAGGATTCTTCAATGGCTTAATTCCTTATCTTTTCTTTAATTCCTTATCCCTCTTATTTCTAATGGAAACACTGGTCTGCTTTGCCCTCTCACCCACCCTAGCTGTGGGTAAAAAAATCAGCTTGGTAGAGTAGCCAAGTTTTAGGAAGTTCTGTGAGTCCTGGCTTCTCTTTTTTAAGACGACTTTCTTCTTCCCTACAAGAGAGTGGATTAAACTGGCCCTTGGACAGATGGTGGCTGGCTCAGTCTAGCTGGGGTCACGATTCCAAGGTGTGATGCAGGGCTGACTCCATCCTCAGCTTGTAGGGCACTCACAGGGAGAAACCCAAAGAGAATCCAAAGAAAACCAGAGAGGTCCTCTACCCTCCACTGTTTTGTGAAAACAAAAAGCCTCAAAGTAACTGAAAAGGAGGCTTTGTTCCCTGGCTTTGCTCCAGAGGAGGCCCTCCCACTTTCTCCAATCCATTGTCACCCTGTGGGGCCTGCTCCACTGACAACATTCCAAGGGATTGACAAATTAAGAGCAATAAAGGCTCCAGCATTAGGCACAGTGGAGTCAATGCAGCCACCACGGGCTCCTCTCTCCCTCCCAATCTTGGGCCAATGCCAAACAGCACATGGAAAACCCAACCCAGACCAGATGCTGGCCCAGAACGCAGGGCTGGGGTTCCCCCTTGTTATTCTCCAGGCCTCTTCACTCTCATTTTAATTCTGGATTGATTTCCCCTCATTATTTTAAGAACTGTTAACAGTGTGAGTCAGATTAACGTAGGTTCTTCTTTTTGCTCTGCTGTGTGACCTTGGACAAACTACTGAACCTTGCTGAGTCTTAAGTTACTTCAACTTTAAACGAGAGAGAGATAATTGCACAAACCTCAATGAGTTGTTGTAAAAATTAATTGAGATGTAACGATTAACATTTGAAATGCTTACTGTGTGTCAATGCTAACTCTTTTACAAATGTGATCTGATTTAGATATGACCTTTAGCCTCCATGAAGAAACCAAGCTTAGGGTGGCACCTGTGGCTCAAAGGAGTAGAGTGCTGGCCCTATATGCCAGAGGTGGCAAACCCAGCCCCAGACAAAAACTGTAAAAAAAAAGAAACCAAGCTTAGAGAAGTGAGTGACTTGCCTAAGACCAGCGGGGAGGCTGAGTCTCAAACACAGAACTCTCCTCTTTTCTATGATAAGTCCTTATTCAGGATGCCAGTGGTTTTCAAAAGTCATAGATTCAGCTGAGGCACAAGTTAAACATGTAGATTGTTGGGACTTAACTAGAAATTAAGATGCATTCAGTCATTAACAGGTAACAGGGCCCAGGAACCTGCCTTCTTTTTTTTTTTTTTTTTTTCTCCACTCAGGCTAGAGAGCAGTGGTACAATCAAAGCTTACTATAGCCTTGAACTCCTAGGCTCCAGTGATCCTCCTGCCTCAGCCTTGAGTAGCTGGGACTAGAGGGTGCGTGCCACCATGCCCAGCTAATTTTTAACTTTTTTACAAATTTTTTTTGTAACAAGGTCTTGCCATGTTGCTGAGGCTGGTTTTGAACTCTTGGCCTCAAGTAATCCTCCCGCCTCAGCTTCCCTAAGTGCTAGTATCACAGGTGTGAGCCACTGCCTGGGTAAGAACCTGTGGTTTTTTTTTTTTTTTTCAGACAGAGTCTCACTATGTCACCCTCAGTAGAGTGCCATGGCCTCACAGTTCACAGCAACCTCAAACTCTTGGGCTTAAGCGATTTTCTTGCCTTACCTTCCCAAGTAGCTGGGACTACAGGTGCCTGCCACAATACCTGGCTATTTTTTTGTTGCAGTTGCCATTGTTGTTGAGCTGGCCCAGGCTGGGTTTGAACCCGCCAGGCTTGGTGCACGTGGCTGGCGCCATAACCACTGTGCTACGGGTGCTGAACCAGAACCTGTATTTTTAATAAGGTTCAGGAGATTTGGGAACAGGTAGTTTTCAAACCACATTTTGGAAACATTGCACAAAGCTCTAATGAAATCATGCAGTTACTACTTTATAATTATTACTTAAAAAAAAAAAACAGATGGAGAAAATAATTCAAGGTGGGGTAGGGATAGAGGAAGGAAGGGAAATACAGGACTGGTAAGTTGTTGACTTTGCTCAGTTCTCAAAGAATAGACACTCAATGACAGGAGCAAGATGATGCTGTTGACAAGGGAGGCACATAGATAAATGTGCAAGCACTGAGCAAACTATCTAAATAAATAAATAATGACAAGTTGAGCTAAGGAATGTGTTGGTCCCTCAGTATTCAGAGGCTTTGAGATGGTTTTGAGAGGCTTTGAGAGTGAAAATGACCAGTAGCATGTGACTTTGAAAAAAGTAGGGCCAAGTCCCCCACTTCAGGGGTGGGTCAGGACCATACTATGATGGAGTAACCCAATTCCTCGCAGAGAATTCAGCCTCAAAGTACCATGGGATATGGTAGAAAGGAAAGTCCAAGTTCAGACTCAGTGCTCTGGTTAGTGCAATTATAATAGCTGGAGGATCTGCACTCAAATTTTTCTCTCCCCAGCCTTTTTTTTTTTTTTGAGACAGAGTCTCAAGCTGTCGCCCTGGGTAGAGTGTCATGGCGTCACAGCTCACAGCAACCCCAAACTCTTGGGCTTTCATGATTTTCTTGCCTTAGACTCCCAAGTAGCTGGGACTGCAGGTGCCCGCCACAAAGCCTGGCTATTTTTTCTGTTGTTGTTGTAGTTGTCATTGTTGTTTTAGTTGGCTCAGGCTGGGTTTAAACCTGACAGCCTCGGTGTATGTGGCTGGCACCCTACCCACTGAGCTACGGGCGCCACTTCCCCCGCCTTCTTAAGGCTGTTAGAGTCACTCTTGCAAAGCCTTTGGAAGCAGGTGGACTTTAACTGGTTTAAAGAATTATGGGATTGGTACTTGCCAAAAGAATCAGATTACTGACACCCGGGGCTGCAGGACAAACCATCAGAATCTTCTGTTCTTTTCCTCAGGCGTATGGCAGGCTCACCCCCGGAAATGGGAGGCATGATCTATGTCAGAGGCCTGTGGCTACATCAGACCTGCAGATAACTTGATTTGGCCTATACAGAGTAGATACGCAGTGTTTACAAAGATGTTGCGTTAGTGCCAGCATCTCAGTCAGATGATTTTACACAAAAATTTAAATTTGTTTCTTTCAGAAACACTAAAAAACTTAGTGGAAGCTGGGCCTCTCTACGTCTTCTGGAACTGGCCGTGATGGCACACGTGCTCTCCAGTCAGCTGCAGTTACTTCCTAAGCAGCGCTCAGGCTAAACCAACTGCCACTTGTCAATTAATGATATTTGAGTTTGCAATCCCTTATCAAAAGGTTTATCTTGAATCTACTGGATCAGAGAAAATCCCAAGAGCTCAACACCCAACCCGAAAACTCTCCCTCTTCTCCAGTCCCACAAGCCAACAGCCCAACTGTGAGATAGTATCTTTTGCATCAGTAAAGGGGGAACGATGTCTAAGGATGGGGTGTAGTATCTTGACACCATATTTATTGAACATATACTTTGTGCCAACCTCTCCCCTAAGTCCTTTCCACTTAGCTCTATTAACTTTCACATTAATAATTATGGTTTAAAGGTTAATTATCCTTATTTTACTGAAAAGGAAATGAACGTTTTGGGAGGAGATGCAGCACGCCACATCTAAGGTCCCCATCTAGCAAAGCGCAAAGAGAGAACACTATTCTACTGGCGACTGGAGGGCTCTAGGGTAAGAGGTAGACGTGTAACTCTTGCATTAAGTTGGTTCTACACAATGACAGGACTTTCTGGAAGCTTGTGGGACTAAAGCAGCAGGCCTGCTGGGGACAGGAGAACACATGCCTTGTCTAAGAGGGAAGCCGGGACCCAGCTCAGCTGTTGTCGCCATGGACTGTGGGGCATTCGGTATTAACATGTCTGATTTCTCTAGAGAATCTGGAAATCTAGATTTTCAAGCAAAATTTACTGATTTCCAAAACCTCATAAAAAGGAAATCCAACATGTCTAGAGGTGGGATTTGGTCCACAGTTTTTGACTTTCATTAAATACCTTTCTATGCTTGGGCAGCAAAACATAGTCCCTCAGGATACAGGATTATTGATCTCAACTCTCTGAGTTCAAATCCCAGCTCTGCTACTTACTAACTATGTGACGCTGAGTAAACCACTTCACTTTTCTGTGCCTCAGTTTTACCATCTGTAATCTGGTAATATTAGCCATTAGATTGCCATGTGGATTAAATAAGATAATAGGTAGAAATCATTAAGAACCGTATCTGTCCCTATTCAGGGCTCTATGACAATGGATGAACTACTACGGAGTGTCCCTGAGACCTTACTACTTTTGAGACAATTTCTGTTTACTTGGTTTACTGGGGAGGGGGGGAGACATGACCACTTCAGAGTAAATTATGGGCTTCAGTAAGAATTTCTGACAAATACTCCATCCCTGAACCCAAGAAATGTTGCTGTTCCTAGGAGCAGAAAAAGGAATGCAACCTTCAGCATAAACAGCTTGTTAGCTGGACCATCTTACTCAGAACTGCTGCTGTACCATGTGCTGTATAACACAGCCCCTTTCCACTGGGTACGTATTTGTCTGGCTGGGTAGTTTTCCTGGCAGGCACAGTACCCACGAACAGATCATTGGTATTTATAAGTAATTTAGATTTGCGCACTTGCGCCTGGGGACTGGTTATACAGCGAGCTTTAAAGGAGAATGTTAACAATGGCAAATAATAGCTGTCGGTGGAAACGGACACATCGTAACATGTCCGTTTACAGAGCTGAACGCTTGTGGCGGTCAGGGAAGTGCTTTGCTTTGGCAGGGCCGGTGCTGTGCGTATGGACGTGTCAGTTCTGATACCAGCCTGCTCGGAGACACCAGCTGTAGTCAAAGCCCCCCATGCATCACGAGCAGTACCGTGGCTGAGCTCTCCGGCTCTGAAAACCACAGCCCTGCACCCTGCACCAACGGCTTCTTTATTCACCCAGCAATTTTTTGGCCACTGCCTGACAATGTCTTCCTCACCTAAGACTCTAAGAACCCTCCTTCGAGAACTAACCACTTCCCCCAGATGCAAAGCAGTTTATCTGGGGCTATAAGAGGCAAGGAAGGTTGGGCAAGAGAGCTGGCTACTCTCAGTCCTGCAGCACAAACCTGTCCCCAGGAGTTTTGAAAGATTTCAAAAGCCCGCAGCCCCATTTCCTAAAATCACTTCCTAGTCAACATCCAACTTTTCCCTGATGGTAAGCCCAACCCAGACCCTCAATCTTGGAGTCCAGCTCAGAGACCGGAGACATGGTGTTACCCTGATTCTGTGCCCACCTGGAGCTGGCTTCTTGATTCTGCTGCTCAGTTTTATCTAAGAGACAAAATCTAGTTGTTCCCTGATGGAACATGGTCTCAAAGAATCCTCAGACTTTACAGTCTGAACAGACCTGAAAGATTATCTCTGGAGTCCAGTGATTTTTTTTTCAGGCCTGTTTTTTCCTTCTCCAGTAGGCTCTTGGTGACACAAGATCTCACCCTATATGCCAATGCCTAAAAGAGGCAATTTAACTCTTTATCATTATTGAAAAGTAACATTTAATCTGTGGTCTCTTGAAGCACTAGAGTTTCTCTGAATACAGTTTGAAATCCCCTGGTCATAAGCCAGTGATTTATTTTAACAGATGAGAAAGCTGAGATGGAGAGGTTAAGTTGACAGCAGAGAACAGTGTTAGTGTCGGGTTTGTACGGCTGCTGTAACAGATTACCACAAACTTAGTGGCTTAAACAACATAGTTTATTTTCTTAGAGTCTGGAGGTCAGCAGTCCTAGAGCAGTTTCACTGGGCTGAGGTCAAGGTCTGAGTAGGACTGTGCTCCTTCTGGGGGCTCCAGGGGGCAGTCAGTGACAGGTGCTGTCCTCACTCCCCACATCACATGGCCTGTTCTCTGTCTTGGCTTCAAACACATGTCCTTTTTCTTATAAAGACTCTTCTGATTGCATTGGGTCTACTCAAATAATCCAGGATAACCTGTCTGTTTCAACAGCCTTACTTTAATCACATACGCAAAGTCCCTTCTGCCACAAAGGGTATGTATGCACATATACTGGGGATTAGAATGTGGACATTTTTGGAGGGGCCATTATTCAGCCTTCCCTAGGCAGGCAGCCATTAACAGCAGAGCTATGATGGAAAACAGGACTCCTGGACTCTGATACTTTCTTCTTCTCGGTGGGGACAAGGGGAGTGGACAGGGTGGGGAAGATGTACCCTCTTTTTCTCTCATTTATTTTATATCTGTCCCATGACAAGCCACAATTGGAAATTGGTCAACACCATTCCAAGAAATAAGAGAAGGAGTGAAGTTAAATATTTTTAAAAGTTAGGGTTATCTCAGAGTTAGGACACTTTAAATACAACCTTTTTCTTTCTCTTTCTTTCTTTCTTTCTTTTTTTTTTTTTGCAGTTTTTGGCCCGGGCTGGGTTTGAACCCACCACCTCCGGCATATGGGGCGGGCACCCTACTCCTTTGAGCCACAGGCGCTGCCTCAAACTTTTTCTTTTGAGTATGCATTTGTCCAGGCAGGGAAGATTCAGTCTCTTAGCCATTATACCCTGAGCCAAATTAATTCTTAGAGACGGAACAAAATAAGCAATAATTATTATTCTTCATAACTACACCACGAAGAGGGTAATATAATTTCTACCACACATCTGGGGAAACTGAGGCTAAGAAAGAGATCTGCAATTTGCTTAAGATCATGAAGATGGTAAGAGCCAGGATTTGACTCCAGGACCGAAGCACTTAACCATTACTAAAAATCCTCAGAGATTACACAGAGAGCAGCACACTGGGCCCGGGCAGGTTCTCTTTTAAATAAAGACGCACAGTCCTGCTCTGAAGGAAAGACCATCACCCTGGCACCTTACACTGTGCCTGAGAAACTGGGTCTGGTCCTGGTTTCCTGCTGACTTGCCTATGGCACTTAAATAAGTGGGTGTCACTTACACGCTTTCAAAGAAGAAAACAGAAGGAAAATGGACTAAATATAAGCTGTTGTGAAAAGAGAAAGGGATTTACCTGGATATTGAAATGCTCACACTAACTTAGGGCTTGAGGAATGAAGGAAAGGACAGGAAAGGATGGCTGGGCATAGCACAGAGGTTTTTAGAGCAGGGAAAGTATCTCACATAATGGTGTCATAGTGGATGTAAGTGTTTATCGAGAACTTACTATTTACCAGGCATAGGATGAAATCCTGAAAACAAGAGTTCATACATCTGTCAAAACCCAACCAATACACAAATCCAAGAGTGAACTCTAATGTCAACTATGACCTTTGGTTAATAATGTGTCAGTATTGAGTCCGCAATTCTAACAAACACCCCCTAATAATGCAAGATGTTCACTGTAGGAGGACCTGCATCTGTATGTGTTGAAGGCATATGGGACCTCTCTGTACTCCTAAAAATGCTCTACAATATATATAAATTAAAAAAAAAAAAAAGCTCACACTTTCAGACAATCTGGATGGTCTTCTCCAAAACTCTTCCCCAATTGTGCCCATCACAGCCTGCCTCTGCCTTGGGTCTCGGTTGGTGCTGGAATCCAGAAATGCTTTTCCACCCCTCCAGCCCCCCCCACTGATCTTCCTGTTTCTGCTGTTTCCTTCAAGACATCACGCCAGGCTCAACAAATCTCGAAGCTTTTCCTGACTAACCACTCAGAAAAGCACCAGCTGAGAGTCCTGACTCACCTGGGAACCCGGTCCTAGCCTTGCCATGACCAGCTCTGTTGCTTTGGGAAGAGTTTCTGAATTTCTTTCAGCCACAATGTCCCCCTCCAGATCTAGAGGGTCATGCAGTTTCCTCTAATGATCCTGCAAGACCGTCATGGTAGTTAAACATGATAATACACAGGAAGGCTCTGTGCGAACCACAAAGCATCCGTAAGACACATCGTTTCCCTGTCGGACTCCTCACTAGGATCTTCCTCATTTTACACATTAGGAGACGTTAAGAAATTTGCCCAAAGTCACATAGGAAGTAAGTAACAAAGCTGGAAATAAAAAAAGAAAAAAAATCAAGCCTGACTCCAAAACTCATACTTTTAATCGCTATACTCAACTGATCCCAGTAAGACAGAGTCGGAACATCAGCAATTACTAGCGTCTCAAGGTGTGATCTCTGTGGTAATACCCACCTCCTCTCTTACATTTCTTTTTGGAGATGAAAATCTCCAGGCAAAAGCCCAATCCATTGGCAAATGTCTCCTAAGACCCCTGAATCCAACTCGGAGGGGCTCAGAATCACTGTGCCTTCTTGCTAAAGCACAGGAAAAATGAGATTCTATTTCACACCCTTGTTTTAAAGCAGTGATAATTCTTCTTCTTCATGGCGTAGCTATGAAGTAAATCCACCTTGCTGATTGTGGATTTAAGGCTCAAAGGGGTTAAATGTCTGTGATGAGTTAAATAAAATTTGGTCCACAAGTCAAATTGTCCCAGATAATAAATTTTAACGCAGGATTAAGAATGGTGGTGCCCATTTTCCCAACAAAAGGCTTCTCTGGGCTGGCTCTTGCTGCCTGGATTTTATTCTTCTTTGCTAAGATACAATCTTGCTCTTTCATTCCAGGTTTTAGCTATTCTCTAAATGCTAGAATCTCTTTGTTCTCACAGTCATTCATTCACTTCCTCGTTGTTTATTGAGCACTTACTATGTACCAGGTATAGGAAAAACTCTTGTAAACAAAACAGCAAACTGGACACACCTACCCTCTTCAGTGACATAACTTACAGGCCACTGGGGGAGGGGGAAGAAAGAGAACTGAATAGACTTTTAGAACTTCAGGTATGGCGTTTTAAAAATACACAAAGCCTGACAGAAGACCTCTGATACAGTCGGTAGAACTGTGTCATCTTGGCCTGGAGGGGATTCTACTTGTCACCTATGCATCTTCCAACCCTGAGCACAATTTGGGGGATGCAGGGCCATGGCGTCTTCTTGCCTTTGGATAATGATCTATCATGTCTTTTTCAGACAGATGGAGTCTGATTCACTGGCTTCTTCTATTACGTTTCTCATTTCAAGAAATTTACTTTAATTAATTAATTGGCACTTAGGGAGCACTTATCCTGTTGGCCACGGGCAGACAGAGAAGAGCACCCTAGGGAGGGCTCATCACATCATATGTGCTCCTCGTGTAGCTGTGTGTAGACAAAATTCTCAAGAGCAAGGACTCTGTCTTGCTCATCTTTATGTTTCCAGCCACCCTAACTTCAGCAATGTGCCTGCCTACTGCTGGAGCTGTTCTTAAATGAAGATCTGATCATGCCGCTCCTCTGTTAGAAATCCCTCAGCAGACGCTGCTCTGGAGACCACAGGGCTCAAGGTCTTCCTGCCCCACGGCCCCCAGACTTACTAACCTCACCTCTCCTTCCTGCCTCTCTTGCAGGTTGTGCACGAGCCACAAACCTCTGACGAGCATCACCTCTCTCACACACCTCTCTCCCTTTGCACATGTTGGTGATTTTTACACGTTGTTCCTTCTGCTTGGAATGCCCATCCCTGGGTGAACTCCTACTGATTCTTCAAGACACAACTCATGTCATTTTCTGGGTGAAGCCAGAATCAAACCTGTCTCCTTGGGCTCCCTCACGTACTGGTCCTTACCTCCAGTGGAGTCTAATCCTGTCCCACAACTGCTGGTATCCTAGTCTACCCCCCGCCCCCACTAGACTGTGAGTTCTCTGGATACAAGGATGGCATCTTTTTTCAGTAAGTACAGCACATATAGTATATATTATCTCATATTAAACATTTTGATAATTATTCTTGATATCTGGTATGTAACAGATCATCAGTGAACACGTGTGAAGTGAACAGATTCATTCATTCGGTACATTTTTAGTTAACTTTACTCTCTGCCATGAACCATTCGGGTACTGGAGACACCACAGGGATTGAAACAAGCACATACATGTTCATTGTGACATCCAGAGACAAGGTAACAAATAAATAAACAGGAGAGTGTCAGAGGGTGTTAACTGCTCTGAAGGAAGATAACTGGTTAATGGGATAGAGAGGGAGAGCAGTGGGGGACAGGAGGAGACATCTGGGCTGGGATCTGAAGGATCAGAAGGAGGTAGGCAGTCATACAGAGGTCTGAGGATATAGCAGCAAGTGCAAAGGTCCTGGGGCAGGAAGGGACGTAGGGTGTTCAGAGAATGCACAGGTACATGAGAAGCATGAGCTAGTGAGGGAACCCAGCACAGGTGAGCTTGGATAAAGGAGTGTGGCTGGTGTTCTGGGTGCAATGAGAAAACAAACGGTTGCTGTGATTAGCAGGCAGAGACGCTACCAGTGAATGGGTGCTGTGTCCTTCCCCACACCTCCCTCGCCCTCACACAAGATTACCGCCTGCTCACCGGGGCGGAGACAGCTCTCATTAATCTCAGGAAGCAGGAGGGCAGACACGGGCAGTGCGGCAACACAGACTAACTAGCGAACACAAAGGCTGCCTGCCCAGCTTTGTTTTGAAAGCGTCAATTCCAAATTCTGCTAGCTGGCAGAGACAGGGGTTATTGATTTTCCCTTCTGGAATGCATGTCCTACAGAGTCCTCGCAAATAGAAACTGAGAAACAGAGGAAAACACAACTGCTGAGAAAGACAGGGCAAGGGGACGTTTTTTAAAAACAATCCATACCGCTTTCTGTCTTTTTCTTATTATGCTTGGCTGGACTGCGGATTGTCATCTCTCTTTTTCCCCCAGTTCATTTCTTTTGGTCCTGCCTCTGTGTCTTCCTGATTATGATTTCTTTGTCTTTCTCACCTTCTCACTCTTTCTCACTGTCTTTGTCATTTACCTACTGTGGTATGTGCATTCAGTAGGCATTGCATACAGGCATAGGAAACGCTGGTCTCTCTACTGGTCAGTCTCTCTGAGGGTCCCTGCATCCAGATCAGTTTGTCCATCCAACAGCCTGGCTTTCTTTAAATATAGCACCTCTTGCCCTTCTAGGCAGGCAGTGAAGAGTGAGCTCAGCCCATAAAACCAGCTTCCAGTAACAGCACAGAGCGGTATCCCCAGATAATTACTTTCGCTCGCATCTCTGGAGAAGCAGGAAGCAATTAGGAGCTTCCTTCTGCTGTCTCAGGGGACAGGGTGCCGAGTCCCTTCACCGAGAGCATCACTAGTGGCTCCTCAGCTCCACAGGGCTCAGCCACAGCCACCTGCATCCTTTCTCTTTGTTCCACCAGAAGTGGCACATTTCTCTCCTAGCTCAGGGGAACAGGGACTCCGGCTTCTAGCAGCCTCTTTGGTGACTTTTTCATTGCTCTTGCTGCAGGCACGGCTGTGTGAGGAGGAACTGGGGTAGACAGATGTGTGTATGGCTGGTGTCTCAGAAGACGGTTGGGTGTGTGCCCGATGGTAAGCTAGGTGTGGCGACCTAAGCCTAACTTGGTCTGCTGACTTTTACCAAATTAAACACATTGATAGAAACTTAATTTTATCACCTGGAAGACAGGAGTCTTACAGTCTCTTCCTTCTTGAAGGGGAATGTCAGGACAAGCCAAGAAAATCAATGTCAAAATTACAAAGTTATTTTTAGGGGAAAAAAAAGATGGTGACTTTCTCCTTTTAATAAAGCTTATGGCATCACACATAGGCCTCACTGGTTGTCATTTCACATCACATTTGTTTTAAAGCTTGATAATCCCATAATTTATCTTCTACTCCTATTTTTCTTATAGTCATAGTAGAATCGTATTAGACTCCTTCAGCTCATACACATGACGGAGACGGTCTGCGGGCAGTTCTCTCACATACTGATGACAAAGATGTGCATCTCTGAGATTTAAAAACTTGCTATTCACAAGGTAGACAATCTCCATGAGGGTGACTGAGGTCTGGAGGAAGGAGGAGTGTTTCCATATCAGGTTTTGTACACATTTCATTTCTGCCAAGTGCCTCCTATTTTCCATGTACTGATGCATATTTAAATGTACAACTTCATTACCACCTCTGCCCAGACACCTTCCCTCCGGGAATTTGCTCCTCAGCTTCGGTCCTGTATCTCCAATTACCCACATGACATTTTTCTCTTAGGGCTGTAAGATTATTTAGTCCCTCTTATGAAACCATGAAAGCTGAGCCCCAGAGATGGAGCGTGGCTTAATCGAAGCCCCTCAAGCAGCAGGAACAGGAAAGGATGTCAGATTCACTGGTTTCCTAACACAGACAAGACGCTCTATCCACCGTGTCCGTCCGTGGAACCCTTGCCATCTCTCTACCTTCCACGCATAGCTCTTCCTCCCGATCCTCCTGTTTCTATGAAGTGGAAGTGCCAAGAAGGTATTGCTCACAGTTCCATACATCTTACTCTCTGGGCTTCCCTACAATTCGCATTGGTTAGGAACTCAAAAAAAGGTCTTGATGAATGTATGAGTGAAGGACTACGAGAATTTGTCCTCATTCACTATTTGGACATGAAAATCATTCCCCTGGGCTTTAATAACTCGTCGATCATCAAGATCCATTGACCTTGTCTCCAGTGACCACTTCCTCTGGACTCCTCCTGCTGCTCCCAAGTGTGAGCCTCACCCCACATGTGAGACTACAGCCTCCTGTCCTGCTGCCGGCCCCTCCTTCCCCCATCTCCTCCCAGCCTCAGCTCTCTCTTCCTGAGTAAGTGTCCTCATCGTGACCGCTCTCAGGTCACAGGCCATCCACCTACCTGCCTAGTACTTCCATGACCTCTCTCAGGTCACAGGCCATCCACCCACCCGCCTAGTACCTCCATCTGAAGTCCACCGTCCTTTTGGGCAGGGTTTCCCCCAACTGGTCTCTCCCACTCTTCCAAACCTTATCTCCTTCTGGTCCACCTTGGAATCCTGCCATTCCCATGAAGTAGCTCTGCTTGTGTCCCCTGAAATGCAACCTATGTATGCAGCTCTGCTGCCACATTTTACACACTGTTTATCTGATTTACACTGTTAATTCTCATTATCTTTCAGGCCAGCTAAAGTCTTTATCAACGTAACAATGAAGGAGTGTAGCAGCCACAGTAGCTAAAGCTTTCTAAATACCTTCTGTGGCTCAAGCACAGTACAAAGGCATTCATATGAACTATTCTATTAATTTTTATTCCCAAAGACCCTAGAAGGGAAATCCAATTTTTGACCTAATTTTACACGGTGGAAACTTAGGCTCAGAAGTGCCAAGTAATTTACCTAACCTAAGGTCACAGACTCGGCACCTAGAACACATGGAATTCACATGTAATTCTATCAGAGCTCCAAGCCATGGCTACACTGCCTGAAGCTGTCTTTCTCCTCTGAGTTCTGACAGCCCCACACTATACCCAGTTACCAACTTTGGTGCTGATGGGTCTTTTGCTAAACACTCTCTTGGATGCCCATTTCTTGTCCCTAGTTACCCTGTAACCCCCTGGAGAACATGAATTATACTTCTGCAGCCTCATAGGCTCTGCCAGACAAGCACCTGCTGACTGAACGGATAATCCCCTTAGGTTTTTTGGATAAATTCATCCTTTAGACATTGAGTTTGCCCACCCTCCCTTCCTCCCCCAGAACCAGGTGCTAGTACTAGGTATAAACAAAAGAGAATGTCCTTGGCTGAGAGCAAGAGAGGCTGGGCCTGACAGTAGGTGCTGGAATGACTTAGGAATCTGGGTTTGCAGAATCTTGAAACTTTTAACTCCTGGGGCCTTTGTGTGATGAGGGATATTGCCAGGAAAGGGAAACAAAACCAAAACCAAATCCAAGAAACCCCAGCAATTATTGAGAACCACTGTTAATCACTTTCTTGAGAATCAAAAATGTAGCTGGGGCCGGGGTGGAGGCACACGCCTGTAATCCCAGCACTAAAAAGTAGTTGGTCGTTATATAGCCCTGCTTGTACATCATGTTATTTTTGTTAACTGATTCATTTAAAATTAGTGCTGTGAGATCGAACGGATATATCACTTTAAGTATAGAAAATGTTCATTTTGGGCTCAATCATCAGGAAGCTGTTTGACCTTGAATCAGTCCCTGTCCCTCTCTGGGTCTCCATTTTCTTGTGCCCTGACATTCTAGGACAGTAATCAAGATAACCTGTTGTTTTGGGTTCATATGCACAGTCTTGAATTCTTAGAATCCAAGGAACAAAACGCTAGAAAAGCACTCTGTAATGTCAAACGTGCCAGCTCGAGGTAAGGGATTTATTACCTTATTATCATTACTTACTTAGTAGTTTTGAAGGTTTGGTTTTTCCACATCTTGCTTTCGTGGGGAGATAGAGTCAGGCAGTTATTTCTTATGTGAGGCCTACACCTGTCCTTCGAAGGAACTCACACTGTGTGTGGTTGCAGCTACTCCAGCCCACCTACTCCTGCTCTCTCTGGCACAGACACTCCAGAGGAAGCAGCCTACTTGTCTTCCAGCCTCTTGCAAAGTCCTCTCTGCCTCCCTGTTCTCTGGGCCCATCCAAGATGCCTCTGCCCTCTGTGTGCTTTGCA
>NW_003852398.1:8117309-8148897 GCF_000181295.1 Otolemur garnettii | reverse complement strand
AAAAAAAAAAAAAAAAAAAAAGCCCTCCTTCCAGACTTCTCAAATCCAATCTGGGGCTGTAGAGGAGGCTGCTAGGCAGAGGGCTTGCTCAGCCAGCCCAGACCTTCTTCTGGACTTCTCTCCAAAAGCTCGCTCTGCCCCCACTGGCAGTTGTTTGGGTAGAAAATACAAGGCACAGTCCTTGTGACAGTGAGGGCCCAGGAGTCGCTCCCTGATAAGGAGCAAATAGAGGATGCCAGGTAGGAAATGATCACAGTTACTTGGCACGTTCACGAATGTAGTGATGGAACAGTTCTGCCTCTTGACTGTGGTGATGGGTACGTGAATCTAACATGTGACAAAATCCGCAGAGAGCTGCCCACACCCCCGCTCACACAAGACTGTGCAGTCTGCAGAGTCTGATCTGCAGACTGTACCGATGCCAGTTTCCTGGCACTGACGCTGTAGTTATGCGACATGTGCCCATTGGGGGAAACTGGTACATGGACCTGTCTGCTGTTTTTTGAAATTTCCTGTGAATCAAAAATTATTTCAAAATAAAAAGTACAAACAAGCAAAACACACCTAGTGCAGTGAAATGGGTCTGGCTGCGTCTCTCTGAGTTTCTGGGATGCTAATCCCAGAGTTCTCTTAGGAGCTGATGGAGGTCCTGTTATTGAACACTTATTATGTATAAGGCACTAAGGCTTTTTTCCCCTTTTTTAACATTTTGTCAGTTGCACACCATGCCCCCAAACAAAGCTATCATCCCCACTTGACAGAAAATGAGGATGATGCTAGGAAAAGGTGACTTGCACCTCGATGAGCCTCGATGGCCAGGCTCTGGCCCAGTGAGCACTGGGTCTCTAATGCTCACTTCTGGGGATGGAGAACCAGAGAAGAACGGGGTCCTGTGAGGCTGCCGTGGCATCCAGCATGGGTTCCCTGGAAACCACTTAAGCAAAGCCCTCATGCCCCATCCCTCGTCCCCCCTCTGGTCAGAGAGAGCCTGAGTTAGGCGCATCAGTAAGGAAGCAAAGAAAACAGCACTTACAGGTTCTTCACGTCGGTGATGCCACGAAATGCCTTCCTCGGAATCCCCTGGATCTGGTTTTCACTCAGATCTCTAAACAAGAAGAGAAGAGGCACACTGCGTTAGAGACGGGCTAGCCTGAAGCTTGATCTGCATCTCATTATGATAACAAAACCTCTGGGAGGCTTCCTCTGCCGTCAAAGTGTTTGGGGGACTGTTTAGTCTCAGGCCCCAGGCTGCTGCAAGCATTCACATTGTTCCTCAAGTGATGGCCTTTCTGAAATGGTTACCAGGCGGGAGTAGCTGCCTCCAGGGCGGGCTCTGTGGGTGGTCTCGCACCTCCAGGCCAGGAGCCAAGACACTGGATTGTTTGTTGCACACACTGCAGCCCAATTCCCACCTCCCAGAGACCACCACTTTCCTCCCCCCACCCCACCACACACAGGGCATTCCCCCTCCAGGCAGGGTCAACACCACTCAATCTCCCATCTCTCTGGGCTGTCCTTTGCTGCTCAGGCCTCTCCGCTTTTGTCACCTGGGAATGGAACACAGCTTGGCCATTCTGATTTTCTGATGAAGGATGACCACTTCAGCTTATTCTAGAGTCCCAGAGACCCCTGGGAGCCTCCTGGATCTTCCTAGTGACAGGCACGATGCATTCAAATGGTGTTACAACAAACCCATCCAAAACGGGGGTCCCACCAACACCTCATTCAGCATTAAGCAGCACCAACGTGGAGCTTTGAGGAAAATAAAGGATAGAGTATCAGACCCTGCAGCTGGCTCAAACCTAAGTCCTGTCGTAGGCTCGAAGCATCCCCAAAGCCTTAATTTCCTCTCTAAGAATGAAGCAGGCTTTTTGGTTTTTGTTTTCCAGTTTTACTTTTGCCAGACAAAACATGTATATTTGTTTTCATCCAGACCTCAAGCCCACTTGGGTCTCAGTGCGTTACCAATCTGTAAAGACCCATCAGGCCTGAGGAATATGCCAAGTGGCCCTGCCAGACACACGGGCCATGCTTTACCCACGGTGGCAAAACACCTCTGAGGACGTGGCGTGGAGGAAGGGAGCAGGAAGGGATAGGGTTAGGGACACAGTTGGCTCTTTATGCTTTCTTCAGATATAGAAGTTATATATGTATGTTATATCCATAAATGTACATATTCATTATTTTGAAAAGAACACACAGTAAAACCCTCAAATATTAAGGTAAAAAATATTAACCACTCAGACTTAACCACTGCTACCAATTAGGAGTAATACACAGAAGTTTCACTAATATGACTTCATAATATGTAGTCTGTTTTAACCTATATTTTTGCTTCCTATATTGAAAACATCTGTCCATGTCATTACAGTACATCAATGCCAATACTTAACGGCCGTATATCATCCAGTTGTGTGAGCAGCTACGTGATCCCAAATTGTTGGGTGGGCAGTTACTTATTTATTTACCATTTAAAGAAATGATAGTTTGAATTTCCCGGCCTGTACTTTTTGAGGATACTTGTCCAGCTATTTCCTTGGTACCAAGTCCTACAAGGAGAACTTGCTGGTCCTGGGGTAAACTGGTCCTCGCTGAATTGCCTTACTCACTGTGGACACTCCCGTAGTGACTTTCCAAGGGCACCCAACCAGAAGCTGTATATGACAACCACCCTCCACTAAAATCCAGGCAGCCGAAACGAACATTTTTCAAGGGGGCAGGAAGGAAAACAAAAAGCAGAAAAGAAGTACTTTTGCGCTCCCTCCACCGAGACAAGCTTTGTATTCTGAGCAGCTGGTAAAATTCCTAACACTCAAGGCTTTCCTGGAGTCTCATTCAGGCCCTAAATTAAAACAAGGCTCTGAGTTGGGGTAGGGTGCAGGTGTGAGCAACGGTGGCTTCTGGGGCTGAATAACAGGGTGCTCCTCGTCTCAAATCCTGTTTCCTCTGTCTGCAACTGATGTAAGTAAATTTAAATGCACAATGAGCCCTGTCGCAGGCTCCTCTGGCCAGGCCTGATTCAATGAGCAGGGCTCCAGCCTGGAGTCGGGGCACTGAACAAAGCCCACGATGACAGCAGAGGTCAGGCGGTGTCACCAAGGGCACTCGGCTGCTCTCCATCAGCCTCCAGAGCAAGGGGCCCAGGTCCTGTCATCCAACTAATGCAATTTCCACCAGGCATCTGGACTACACCCGAGGCTCCAGCAGCCACAATGGGCCTAGTCTTTTTTGCCCAGGGAAGGCTGGTCTTCACCTGTGCTCGCCCCTTCCTACATGGGCGTGCTATCTGTCTGGTCCTTCTCCAGCTGTACTTTTTGGCAAATGGTTGATGACCACACTTGGGGGGCAGAGGAAGGAAATAGGAGTGGGGATTAGAGCTTCCACAGCTGGAAGCTGGACGAAAGGGTATATGTTCTAGTCGTGCACCACCCTTTCTGAGTAGACACCATCCCCAAACACGCTGAGAAGAGTAGCAAATTGTACAAACGCTCTGGTTTGCGACAAGGGGAGAGCGCTATTTAAATGGGAAAATCTGGCGGTGTTGCTGGGAGACCTCCCACACAGACAAAATCTTGTGCTCGAGTGGGGTAGCGCATTGCTTTCTGCTATTTTCTCGCTGTAAATATGCCCAGCCTCCCTCCCTACTATAAGGGGCTCATTTTAAAAGCACGACTTTCTTCCCACATCCTGTCACTGCTTTTCTCCTGCCCCAATTGAGCAAAACAGTAGATGGTAGGGAATTTATCTGTTCCCCATGACAATCTGCTTGTAAATTTTATTAATTTTATTTTCCATTGAGCCTCTCTTCTCCGGCTAACAATACCCCTGCCATCCATCTGCAGGATTGTATATTGATTTCATAAATACCTCCAGTGGGCTGACGAACTGACAGCTTTAATGGTGTTACTGATGGGGCGTGGAGGAGGGTTCAGGGCTGGGTGCTTCATTTTCGGTAACTGTCCCTTCACAATTATTGCAGCGCCTTTGTGAGGGCTCCTAATAGTGTGTTTATCTCAGCGTGATGCCAGAGCATGGGGCTATTGTTAAGGACTATCCTTGAGAGAGACGAGAGCCACCATTTTCCACTGACACTTAAATAAAAATAGCAAAATCTATCCTGAATACCCAAGAGCCTAGTTTCGGCCAGTTGCTTATTGGGGTTATTAGTGCCTCCCCCTTTACGAGGGAAGTAGCTCAGGGTAAGGAGGGAAGAGCTGCTCAGAAGTGACCAGAGAAGGGGACCTTTAAAAAAATGAGAAGAAAGGTATGAGTTTGGAGTAGGGTTGAGGGTGGGGGTTTTCAGGGGAAATAAAGGAAGATGGCTGATGGGAAAGGCTTTCTTGGTTGAGAAGTGGGACCAAGGATTGGGATGTCTTTCTAAATAATTAGGCATCTGAAAGAAAAGGAGAACTGCATTAGCTAAAGTGCATTTTCCAGCTTCTGGAAAATGATTAACTGACTGATTATTCCATCCAAAAACACAAGACCAAAGAGGACTTATTGAGGAGACAGTAAGTCAAATAGGAGTTGGCAAGAACCAATATATCCCCCTTCCAGCCTCCACCACTCCCCCCTTTTTAATTTACTAAAATGCTTTGGACACAGATTAACTTTCTTCGCAAATTTATTATTGCTTCATCTACCTTGAAACGGGAACTGCAGACACTTTGATAAATGGATTGAAAGGCTGTCTAGATCCAGTGGAGCTTTTGAAATGCTTCCTGGGCTCTCCCTGCAATGTCAGGCATGCTTTGTTCTCAGAGGAGCAGTGAATGACAGTCCCCACCTTCACCCCTACCCCTGCAAGACAGGGGACAGGAAAATGTCTTCCTCTTTGCTCCGGTGGGGACAATGCACTTGTCTAGGTCACATTCACCCTACGGGGAAGTCTTACCTGAGTTAAATGACATTTTGCAGAGGGGATTTGATCCTAGATGTCAATCCCAAATTATCATGAAGTTACAAAAAGGGGGCTTGGCAGCTTCCTGAAGCTTGGGGAATACCTGTTTGTGATGGGGGTAGAGCAACCTATGAGCTGGATGATCGTGTAAATTACTAAAATGCTCCATGCCTCAGTTTCTCCATCTTCACAGTAGGGCTATTGATTTTACCAACTTCATCAGTTAAATGTTGAGAATGGGATGAATAAGGGAAATGAACAAGTCAAATACTTTGCATAACATCTGGAACAATGAGCATTCAATGAACGGCTGCACTTACTTCTTACAGTTTTCCTCTACTTAAAACTAGATTTAAATCGCTGACAAAGTCCTATATCAGCCCCCTCGGGGCATACACCTTTAACTCTGCAAGGAATAAAACACATACATGCTGCTGTACTTTTTCCGTAGAATCTGATGGAAGGATTAAAGTTTTCCTCATCTATCATCTAGACAGTATTACCCATATTTGATTCTAAATTCTTTTGGATGAAACAAGAGAGCTGGATTCAGGAAAAAGGTCTGTGTCATGTTGGGTTCTCTCAGAAGCAGTCACTGAAGCCAAGGGATTGATCAGTGACGTGCTCCCAAGAGAGACCAGCAAGGGATGGAAGTGGGATGGCTTCATGAAGGGTAATGAAGTACAATCGGGTAAAGTCTCAGCCTTAGCTCCATACCATGGGAGCTCCTGTCTCTAAGCAGGAGAGCTGGGCTTTGTAGCCCTGTATCAGGCAGTTCTTACGTAGGATCTCCCAAAAAAAAAGCAAATTCCTAGGCTCTGCCTGACCTCTGTCATGCCCAATGAGGTGACTCCAGCAACCCAAGAGCAGATTACTGAAGAGGTTCCCAGCTATGAGACATTTAGCAGGTGAAGTCCAAAGAGGCAGGGGACAGGAGCCAACACCAGTAAAGGGGACCCAAGTCAAAGCATTCACAACAAGGCTTTAAGGATATAGTTCTCTTGAACCAGCAAGTTCTCAGCAGATTAAAACATCACTCTCAGGACTCAGGATCAGGAGGTCCACAGGAATCTTAACTCATCACAGAAAACCTGAAGGACCCAAGCTGCCAGCTGACGAGGTTTACACTTTTCTGTTTGCCTCCCAGACTCTCTACACTGAGACCAATCATGATGCCTTTCCAGCAACATTAGAAAAAAGGAAAATCCATCAATTCTTGATTAGTTAAACTGAAACATGGGATGATCTAAAAAGGACTTCTATTTGGAACCCATGTTGGATTTGAGATCAGGGTAGTAGATTACCATCCTGATTCTCTTTTGCTTGAATATATATTAAAACTACTTTCACATTTTCTGTCTAGTAGGAGGAAACCTGCTCATTGATGTAATGAGTATCAATCAAAATTCATTTAGGGATTTAAAAATTTCTTACAGATAACCCATGAATCGAAAATTTCTTTAAGTCTCAATATTACCATCCTGTATAAAGCTGAGCTCTTTTTGCTCCAACTCCTGAACCTCAACTCCTAATACATAGTATCTCTCTGCTCTAGGAACTAGAAGGGAAAGATGCTATTTTGCTTACCTTAATTTATACAGCAGGAGGGACACACACACACACACACACACACACACATACATGCAGGAAAAATTGTTCCCTGGAGATCTTACAATGTATACTGCAGGAAGGATTTATCTTAATAGGTACATCTCTTTTGCAGGCAATTTATCTTAATAAGCAAGATTATATGTTTGCATTTGGGTCACTGTCAAAATCAAATGAGCCCCAAGCATATGTCCCAGCTAAGAAGCCCTGGGACCTCCAGCTGGGTGTCTAGTTAATGGCATCCTTTATCCGAGGGAGTTTACAATGGAGTAACTGAATCATTTCCTGAAAGAACTGCCACGTACCCTAGGGATCCAGTGAATCCAAGTATCAACGTGGGACAAAAAAACAGGCCCCCCAAACCCAGTTATTACTACTGCTCCTGTTCTGTTTCCGAATATTTCGTCACAGCAGGAGTTTACACTGCTTACTCCTTTGATCTTAAAAAGTTACTGAATGAAAAATATCAGTAAGAGGTCCTTCTGTTCTGCTCTGACAAGCTCATGAGAAAAGTCCTCAGCTGGAAGTGAGAACAACGTAACCTAAAAATTTGTATCTTCATATTAATTTGAAATTTAAAAAATGTATACAAAAACCTCACTTTGGGGATTCTAAGGGTTTTAGGAATTGTATGTCAAAAAACAGGGTTGAAGAACAAATACAGGGTGGGCATAAAGTTCGTGTGCAATTTAAAATGGTTTAACATGGAAAATTGCACATGAACTTTATGGACACCCCCGTATATATATTTCAAATATTACAATTAAAAAAAGTCTTCAGGTATACCAGTTAGATGTCGACTATTGGCCAATTAAATGTCAGCATGAGCTTTTATTTCCCACAGCAAAAGTGAATTAAACACCTACTGTACGTTATGCTACATTGAGAGTAATGATATAGAAGCAAACAGTCCCAAGGTTGTGTCCTGCAGCTTCCATTCTCATTTACTCCAGACACAAAGAAATAGACCCCCTTCCCCATGTAAAGATAAACATCTAGCTACTTCAAAAGGTGAACGCAGTAGTTTTACTATTTTTTTTTCTTTTAAAGTTCAGCAAGAAGCAAAGCTACATCTGACTAAACTCACACTGTGGACTGCTCCCAACCACCGAGCAAAAGATTTTAGTTTGTTTTTTGATTTTGAGGAGGAAAAAGGAAACACGCCACTCTGAATTCTGAGGACTCGCAGGGGATGCAGGCTTATTTCATCAGGTACTGCGGTTTTGTGCTTCAAAATGGACAGTTCGAGAAATATCAAGACAGCATGAAGGTATTATTAAGAGTTAGCATGGTACAGAACGGTAGTTCTCACAGTAGGGTTTGTGGTTGATTTGATCAGAATTTACTGATGGGGCTTTGGAAAAAACTAGTTTCCTATTAATTTTTTACAAATTAAAGTGGGAATAGGATTGTGGTTATATTTCCTTTATTTATGCCTTTATCTTTGACAGATATATACTGAAATGGCAAAAGATAAAATGAAATGATGATGTCTAGATTTTGCTTCAAAAGAACACAGAAGAGAAGGAGGTCTGTAAAGGTACAGATGAAACAAGATGGGCCCTGAGTTGATACTTAGTGGAGCTGGGTGCTGCCTACAAAGGAGGTTCATTTATCATCTGTGTTTTCCAATTTCCATAATAAAAGAAATTAGTGCAGATTCCTGGGACCCATCCCAGACCTAATCTATCAGAAACCCCTAGCGTGGACTCTAGAGCCTAAATTCTGAACAAGTTTGAGAACTATGGGTTGAACGATTAGTGGATCAAATTAGGAGTGAAATTCATCTTCTGGTTCTGCTATTTAACAGGCTGTGTGTCTTTAAGGACATCAGTTCAATGCTCTGAGCCTCAGACTGTACTTCTATAAAATCGGAATAGGCACCACAGACAATGAACAAGAGCTTCCTATTACATAATGCAGTATGTAAACTGAAACTGCTGTCTTCATTGTAGAGCACGATGTTAACAAATATGACATCCTTAGTTTCTTAAGTGTTTAGGTCAGATTTTAGGGAAAAACCGGGGTCCCAGATGCAAAGGCCTCTTGATGTCTCAGGTACGTGACTGATGATGTCAGTCAAAATCCCTATGGGAAAGAGAGTCACCGGGGAAGGCTGACTCGGAGAGAGTGACAACTACTAATCTGTGTGTTAGAAAGCCACTCAGCCCAGGCAAGGCTGACCTAGAAGGTAAAAGTCCTTGGATGGTCATGCCTGCCCTGGGCACCAGAGACGCGGTAGAAGAAAATGAAGCAGGCTGCTCCTGGATTCTCCCCGACGTGCAGGAGAGATTGCAGCTGCTGAGCTTAGGACACTTCTGGTAGGGCTTCACAGACAAGTGATTCTCTGCAGGTTTCTAGGAGGCTTGAAATCTGGGAGAAATTAGGACTGAGCAGCCAGGTTAAGACACGTATCTCGGGCTGGGATGGGGGAAGGAGGCCTGTGGTTCATGCACAATGGACCTAAGGCTCTTGTTCCCAGACAGCTTTCTGACCAAAGGGGAAAAAGGAAGGGCGTATGAGGCTGCAGGCTGATATGGAGGGCTGCAGATGGAGTCCGCGTTACTGGCGCGTTCTATGATCAGTCACCCAGAAGCAAGCCCCTTTGTCTCTTTCTGAGCAGATGCTCTAAAGATCGCAAACTTAAGTGCTCCAGGGTTTCGCAGGTAAAGTAAATGAGTATGTCAGGCTGCGTGTGGATGACAGGGGCAGTCAGCAAGGGAGTTGGGGGAATGCAGGGCCTATCTGGATTAATTTTCAAAAAATAACAATATAGCTCTCTGTGCTGGACAACGGGACACTTCAGCCCTGGGATGAAACTGACCTGAAGGCTTAGGTTTGTGATCAGGGAGGGTGCAGAGACTGTCACCCCTCCAGGGTAGATCTGCTAATTCTAGAATAGTGCTGTCCCATGGCCAAGAATGCAATTTAAAATTTTCCATTAGCCATATTAAAAGCAATAAAAAGAAACAGTTGAAATTAACTTTAATAAAGTATTTTATTTAACTCCATATATCTAAAATATTACCATGTCAACATGTAATCAATATAAAAATTTATTAATGAGATGTTTCCTTTTCACATTCTTTTTTTCATACCAAGTCTTCAATTCTGGTGTGTATTTTACTTGTATCTCAATTTGGACTGGCCGCATTCCAAGAGCTCAACAGCCACACATGGCTAGTGCCTACTGTATTGAATACTGAGGTTCTAGGACCAAGGCTAGGAATAGATGCTGTATTCCTCTCATTGAATGTGTGGCAATGTGGCCTCTCGTTGCCAAGCGAGGGGAAGGGCCTTCACATGTTGCAGCCAATCTAAAGGAGCCTGGTGTGACATTTGCACTAGAATGTTTATTGCAGCTTAATTCACAATCACCAAGATGTGGAAGCAACCTAAATGCCCCATCGATCCACTGATGGATTAATAAACTGTGGCATATGTAGACCATGGAGTACTATTCAGCCATAAAAAGGTGAAGATGGAGACTTTACATCTTTTATATTTACCCGGATGGAGGTAAACCACATTCTTTTTAGTAAAGTGCCACAAGAATGAAAAAGCAAGCATCCAATATACTCAATACTAATTTGAAATCAATAGAAAAACAACTACATGACCACATGAGAGAAAAACACAAGTATATTCAACTTAGGGGGAGGAGAGTAAGGGAGGGGGAGAGGATTGGTGAGTTGTTTTTTTTTTTTTTTTTTTTTTTGAGACAGAGTTCACTCTGTTGCCCAGGGTAGAGTGTCCTGGCCTCAGCCTAGTTCACAGCAACCTCAAACTTCTGGGCTCAAGCGAGGGTTGGTGAGTTCTCACCTAATGTGCACAATGTAAGTGTATAATGAGGGGCTCAACTACAACTTGAACTTTACCTTGGAAATGCAAACAGTATAATCTAATCATGTTTACCTTCATATTAACCTGAAATAAAAAGTTATAAAAAATAAAGAAAATAAGTATATATGTATTTAAAAAAGAGCCTAATGAAGGACTGCTTTGGGGTGTGGGTCTACCACATGTAGAGGGAGGAGATGTAGAGGGGAGCCAGTCAAGATCGAAAGCCCTGGATCCAGGGAAGCAAGCCATGGCTTGAAATAGTCTATCCATTCCTCCATTATTTCTGTGAACAGAGCATCTCCTTCCAGCCCTAGGATTCCACCTGAATCTTTCCAATCCACCACTCTTCCAGGGCTGGCAGGGTTAACCCATACTTTTAGTCTAGATAGACGCTTTCTTTCATTTAATTAGCACATGCAACTCCAACTAAGGCTCTTTGTGTTCATGAAATAGCATCGTAATTGACTGATCATCTCCAGCAAATGGTATAGAGACTGAGCTTCTCAACAGCTCACTAATCCCTGGGATTATCGCAATTTAGTGACAAGGCAGTTAGTCACATTAGACAGGATTGAGGAGCTCTCATTACCAGCCCAATTATGCCCTCTGTTCTAGTCCAGCCTTCCTGCATCACTTAGTGGTCCAGGAACCAGTGGCAGGGTCCCATTGACAGGTGTCAGACTCCAGAGTTCACGTGTACCTCATCATGTATGCTTCTAGGGTAAACTGTGATATTGGTGTCTTCACTTTGTGTGCAGAAATCTGATGCTAAAAATCATCTGATTGTAAGGATCTAATTATGGACCTGAGATAGTCCCTTGCCAATTTTTAGATCCAATAGCATGGTTTGGTTTAATTTATAAATCTTGGTTGAGTGTAGATAGGGGGTTATTCGTCTGCTTCAAAGGGATGGAGACTGGTGTGCTCTTTTCCCCCCTTTGTTTGAAGTTATGTGTCTTCCCAGTGGGATTTGAGAAAGGGAGCCCATTTTGATACAATCCATCCTCCTCGGAGGCTGACATACTGCTACCAGCCCCTCCTTCCCCTCCGTCCCTCTCCCTTGGCAGCCATCTGAGGCTTTCATCCCTAATTTGATTGTCGTAGCTGACACTGTCAATCTGAAATCCAGTAGCATGTCTAATGCTGGCTGGACTAGGGGAAGGCAGGGAGAGGAGGGGGAGGCAAATTCATCTCGAGAAGTAGTTTTATGTAAATCGATCCTTTGGCCTGAACACTAGAGCCAGGCATTTGCTGATTAATTGGAGAAGCGTCCTTGTTCCCGTGTCTTCTTCAGAGATGGCCCAAATTGAGTCCTCCCTTCTTCACAAAGACATTCCCATGCCAAAAAGCCTTTGCAATTAGGAGATGAAACCTTGTGAGCGAGGGGGAGATGGCAGGGGCGGAGGGAGCATTTATGGAATTGTTCTGAAATGAAGTGTGTGCACTTGGCCTGCTTCGTGATTAATTGCTGACCTGGGCACCCTCATTTGCCTCCTCATCTGTGGCCCGCTAGCCTAGGTTCAGAGGCATGATATTCCATAGGTGAAGAGATACTTATGCGATAATTAACAAACATTAAGGGGATGGGGGAATGTGTGCTTCTAACATGTTTTTCTTAAATTTATATTTTCAGTTCCCACGTGGGCCCATTTCTGTCATTGTCAGTAGGGAGGGCAGCATGTCTGTGATTGAGTCAATCTCTTTTCCAAGTCCTCTTACCCTTTCTTGAAAAAGAAAGCTCCCACACAATGGCAGACCATCCACCAATGTGGACCTTTTAACTCCGTAACTGTCCCAGGGCTCTGTTCAATTCCACTCTACCTAAAAGCTAAGGCTAATTAGCCACAGGTAAAAATAATTTTGGCTCTGGGGAGGTTGCTCGTTGCTTTTTCTGTATGCTGAGTGTAGGTTGAGCTTGTAAGGCAAGGTGGTCCCTTATGCTGGTTCTCTCACTGCATTGTTAGCTGCACGTGGGCAGTGACTTTTGCTGGCCATGAGGCCTGATGCATAGCTTAAAAAAATCTATATTGAATGGATAAAAACAAACAAACAAACATAACAAATAAACATAATTTTGTGCCACTGTCTGATTCATGGGTGACTGAGAATAACTCAATTTATGGGAAAAAATATATATATATATTTTCCCCTAAAGCCCAGTTTGTTCCTGGGGATTACAAAAAGCTGTGGCTGTCTTCCTCCGTTCATCCACCTTCACCTCCCTGGGGTGGGTGGGGGAAGCAGGCTTGAGAACCAATGCCCCTAGAACTGGCTTGTGTTCTTGGGAGCCAGAGACAGAGCCTTGAACTGAGAAATGCTTAGTGAGTTGAGCTGAAGTGGAGGGTGAGCAGTTACACTGGGCAGAGAGGCTAAGTAGAGGGATGATTTGGTTTTTCTGAACAGAGTTTCAGTGTGGCCTGAGAGGGTACAACACCTCAGGAAAATGAATTTAGTGCAGAAAAAGGCTGTGTGCCATCTCCAAGAGCTCCTCTCATCCTCTTTTCTGAATTTTGGTACTCATGGAGCCCAGGATAACACAGATAATGAAAGTCTGGGTACGGGAGATATTTTTAGATTAATATAAAGGAGGTATTAGAAGGAATGATTGGCAGTGAGCAAGCCTGATGATCTCTGGGATAATCTAGGCTGTGATCTGACTTCCCCCGGCCAAACTGTCTAAGGTATCTGGAAACCTACACATGGGGCTGAGGATATGCAGAAATAAAGTCGGGGTAGGTCTGAGGGGAGGGGTGGGAAGGAGGAGAAAAGTCTAGAAGTTGAAGCCACTTCCTAATCTCTACCCCACTGGAACCTTAAATGTTCACCTAGATCAATGAGGGAAGGATCCACTGAACACTTCTCTGTATTCCCCGTATCCCTAACCCTAAGACTTTTTATGCCACGGACTGAACGCCTCTCTTTTACTAAGGTACACGGCATTACTCTTCTGTGGCCCATTCTGTTCCACTGAAGAAATGTGAGCCTTTGGCGGGAAGGGACTGTGTCTGGGACTGTGTCTCACCCAGGGGAGAGAATTCAGCAGGCAGGGCCGTAGCTCAAGCGGATGTGGCTTGTGTATGCCTGCTCTCTCTTGTAACTTTTCAGAAGCCCATTAAACAAGTGAAACCTCCACGGTGAAGGTGAGATGCTATCCTGGGGCCATCTGCCGATCAAATCAATGCAGCTTCAGAAAGGCTCAAAATTATCTTCTACCAAAGGGGGGAAAGCAATTCAGCAAGAGCTCAGCGCCCTGAGTTGCAAGGCTGGCTTCCAGAAGCCCACTGTCGAATGAAGTATATCGCAGCTTAAGCCATTAAGCTATGTTAATACAATAGAACAACATTTCTCATCCTGACCCCTGCACTATTTATTGTTCCACTCAAAGCAATTACAGTTATTGCTAATAACTCACACCTGTGGATGGGCTGTTATTGACTACGGGAGAATAGATGCTGTTCTCTTGCTTATTTATGTAAAAATGGATGCAGTTCAATAGATTTACACCAAGTTTGACGTTTACACTAATAATTAATCCCAGATTTCCTTCTGGCCATTTAGCTTGAAAGGCGCTGGACGGGGGATACGAGTGCTCGAAGGACCCAGCGACCTGCAAAGATGAACTTCACTAGTGACAATACAAGAGTGCTGCCACTAGTCTTGTGCCAAATGCAATAAACTGCCCTGTCCCTGGGAAAGAGGAAAGGACCTCCGAGATTGGAGGCAGGGTGGAGACTTCTGAAATGCTGCCCTTGTCTCTCTGGGACTGTTCCCTGACTGTAGCCTGAGCCATTTTTATCCTGGTTACTCATCTCCTCTCTTTTCATGCTCCCAGCCAAGACCCCAGGAGCCAGGGTGAGGCACAGTTGTGAGGACACAGCTAATGATCTGGGACAACCTCATAAAATGTGGACCACAAAAATACTTACATCAGAGAATTATTACGAAAAGACTAATGAGTTGAGAGCGTTGCAAGTTACCTGGCTTAACATAAGCACTTAATAAGTACTAGCTGTTATTAGGATTTGCATCTGTTCAAGTCAGCATTCAAATACAATGAGTGGAAGAATTAAGAACCTGCCTCTTGCTCTACAGAATATTTTATAAAACTGCTAAAACCATGAAGCAGCAACTCCAAGTCAAGTTCAATGTGAAAGAAAGAGATAGTTGGGTTCCACTCACCCTGTTGTGTCTCAAAGCTTTCCTGGGTCCTGCAGGGAGACTCCCTCATGGAACTTACTACAATCGCCCTGGGATGGAGAGGGTGTGTGGCAAAGAGAGAAACACAGCACCCAGCTCCCTGTTACCCCTGGGAAGCTGGCTGGGAAACGGGTGCCTGTGTAGAGAAGTGGGCAGGAGACTCCCACATGAAGGAGGGAGAAGAGAGGGGCTGAAGATGGCTGGTGGAAGGGCTGGAAGACTGATCTAAGATCACAGCTCAGGCAAGGTCAGATAGGGAGGCTGCTTGGCTCAAGTGTTGGATCTGGTTAAGGAGCAGAATGTTGGTCCAGCCACTTTCATTCAGGCTCAGGGCAAGTCAGATGACCCCTCTGCCTCTCAATGGGGACCTGGGTGAGCTTGAAAGGGACCCAGAGTCATGTAGGAAACAGCGGTAAGCAGAAAGGCTGACATCAGTCAAGGTGAGAAGGGGAGTTGAACTTGTCACTCCTGAAGCAAGTTCCTTGGCTGTGGTTACGTTCTCTGGAGGATGGAATCCACACCACCTTGTTCAAACTGCTGTAGAGCTTACATTTCAGTGAAAGGTCATCATCAATCACCAGAGCGACTGCCATGTACCTAGGGAGGTAGGCACTGGGGGCCAAAGCTAAGGAGATCAGACATAGACCTTGGGAGAAGACGGAGGGGGACAGCAAATGCGATGTCACCTCTGCCAATGGACTCGGCTGCTTGAGGAGGACTCAGCAGGCCCCTTTTCTATTTCCAAACCCAGGGGAGGAAGCTGCTCCAGGAGCCAGGGATAAGCCAGAAAGTCAGCCTCTGAATGCTGGTGCAGAGGGGGCTCTGCCTGTGAACAGTCCTCTTCACAGACAGGGAGATGTGAAGATATGAGAGAAAGGAGGAGAGAGAGAAAGACAGATAAAGAGGGAGACAGACTGATACAGGAAGAGGAATAAAACCAGAGAAGGAAAAGAGGAAAGAAGTCAGAGACATAAAAACACACACAGAGATGGTCATTGCACAGAAGAGACGGTGCAAGGCAGAGACACACAGACAGATGGGAGATACAGAGGACGGATCTGTGCATACCCCCCCCCCCAAGAGACACACGGAAAGAGATGGACACGCAAAAGGGCAGGGAGGCAGAAGCCAGGCAGGGGGCCGTGAGGCTAGTGGAGAAGTTCCTCCAAAAGATCTTGGCATCTGGGCTTCCCCAGGATGAGGGAACCGAGAACAAGAGGGGAGTCCAAGGACCTTTTCCGGAGGCTGCTCTGGGGATAAAGAAGTGCCACCCTCCCTGGATGCTGCACTGAGCCCAGGCCCTCATCTTCAGGATCCCTCAAGGTGCCTCCTCACCCTCTGCAGGAGGGGAGCTACCCCAAACAGGGAGAAGTCTGCCAGCGCATCCCCTAAGCTCCCATTATGTTCTTGTCACCCCTGCAGCTCCAGAAGCCAGAGATAGGGTTTTGGCAGAGAAAACTTGCGGTGCTTTTAAACTTTTTACATTACAAAGCGAGTTTTTAAAAGCTCCATAAAATCTCAAGGCATATACTTAATGTTCAAATGGCAGAATATATCGATTCCTGCCCATCCTCTAGTATCTTAAGTTTACCCAGAGGACCGTTTTATTTAATTAACTTGGTGCTTTATTAATATAAATATTCTCCTATTGATCATAAGAGGGCCTGACAGGCACTCAAGCTGGGTATACATCACCTTCCCTCCCAGCAGCGCCACTTAGAGGAGTAGCTGGCTCGAAATCAAGGAGAATGGCACGAAGTGGTCCCCCGGGATGTCAAGCGCAGATGAATCTATATCGTTTTTATGGAGGGAGACCTTTTTTTTTTTTTAAAAAAAGAAACGACCCAGCTCCTCGCTTCTCTTAAAGCAGAAAGCATATGGAAATGAGATATGAAAATGGCCTTGGCTTATGCATATCAATTAAGCATGTCAATACCTTAATTAAATCGTTCAATGAATGAGATTTATACCAATGAATCTGTTTTATAGTTATAATAGCTTTTTTGGCCACTGTTCAAAATGTCAAATAAATTGTGAAAAGGGGATTATAGAAAAGGACGTAATTGACGTTCTGAACCAAAGCCAGATTTTTTTTCTTCCTTCCTGCCTTTCCCTTCATTCATGTGATTTTTGGAGAATGTATATAAAGTAATGGACCCTATAATGACTTGGCAACGTAAGAGTCTTTTTATCCTTCAATTCTAATCCTTCTTATCAACTTTTCTAATTCTCACACCACTGAACCTGCAAACGCCCTCACTTTCTTCTGGTCCTCAGAGTTTGGTTTTTAATAAGCCGTAACCGGAGCTCCCTGGTACGCCCACGGAAAGGAAAAACACACCTCCAAACAAAACAGGGCACGAGGTTAAACGTCCTTGTGTGAGAAGGCTATTACTAGAACATCGAAACATCTGAGGAAAAGTATTCTTCATCTCTTATGGAAAAGGAAGGCTAGAGGTATAGTTTCTCTAATTAAATGACACGGCAATGAAAGGAAAGATTCTCCCTTCTAGGCGGCTCTATTCTTCTTCCACTACTCTTTTTCTCTGTGAGCTTTTCTCAATCATTTCCTTTTTTTCTATTACTCTTTTTTTTTTTTTCCTTTTTAGAGACCCGTTCTCATTCTGTCATCCAGGCTGGACTGCAGTGGTACAATCATAGCTTGCTACAGCCTCAAACTCCTGGGCTCAAGCAATTCTACCTCAGCCCCGCTCTTAGCTGGGACTCCTGGCATGTACCACCGCACGCTGCTAACTTTTCTTAGTTTGGGAGAGGCAGGGCCTCACTATGCTGCCTAGGGTAGCCTCGAACTGTTGGCCTCAAGTGATCTTCCTGCCTCAGCCTCCCAAAGTGCTAGGATTATAGGCATGAGCCACCTCACCTGGCCTGTAAATCATTGCTTAATCAATTTATTTCTGTATATAGCTGTAGTCTATTCCCATGACAACAGAAAACAAAGAGAAGCAGTTCTAGATAGGTATGAACTTAAAAACACAAGAAGTGAAGTTGGAATCACTGAGTAATGGACACTGGGCAGGTGCATTGCTGTTGTGGATCCCTCCATTAAGGCAGGGAGAGAATGAATGGAGCTGTGAGCACTGCCATGTAAGTTCAGAATTATCACCCACAGCGGAGGTTGCAGAAAAGAGAATGACAGAAAACGGGCACACATTCCTTTAGGGTACTTACGGAAAATATAAAAGTGTATTTCCATTCTTGGTTAAATACTCCAGTCCCAAACCTCCATCAGGCCTTTGGGTGGAACCTTGGTTCAAAGCAGGGTGACAAGAGGTAGTAAATGGCACCCCTGGAGCTTCTGTGCTCTTTGATTCCCCTCGAGGCTCTGGCCTATGAGGCTGTGTCTGTGGCCCTCACCTCTTCATAGCTGACCCCCTGTCAGTTTCTGAGGAAGGATGGTTCCAAATAAAGGCACCCAAGAAGAGGGAAGTGAGAATTCCCATCCTCTACCCTAGGACCTAGTCATTCCCTGGGGTCATGTTATTGTGATCTGGCCAAGATTAGGGGGAAGGACCAAACACTTCAAACATTATTAGATCCCACTCAAAGTAAAGTATCTTTACTCTGGACCCATTATTGTCAAGCCATTTTAGAGCTAAAAGATTCAATCTTTTTGGTTTACAGATGGAAAAATGAAGGCTCCAGAGTGGTTGGAGCCTGACTGTATGCAGAGGCTCCTGTCCTCCCTGGGTGTTGCTTCTGTATTGTATAAAGAGGGCAGGACACAAGGGAGGTCTGGTGCAGTAGCTGTCAGTTCTACGGCTACCAGGGTACACCTAGCTGATTTAGTTACCCAGGCAGGTACTCTTCCCTTCTTGGTGATCTCTTTGCAACATGCCTTGTGGCATCTGAATAAACAGTCCTCCCAATGCTCTGCCCACATTTGAAATGAGCTGTCTTTCTAGATCCGTCTACATGTCCAACTAACATTTATTTAGCTCCTCCTCTATGCCAGACGTGGTGTTAGGCACAGTAGGTAGGTGGTGAATTTTATAGCTCTTTGTTCATGAAGCTCCTAGAATTGCAGGGAAGACAGACATTAGCAAATAATTGTATAGATGAGCATTTATAATTCTAAGTGCTAAGAGGACGTATAAGATGCTCATAGGATGGGACATATATATGTAATAGGAGATCTGAATCTATGCCAGGTGGCCAGAGAAATGCAGCTCAAGATATGAAGGAGGAGAGGGAATAACATGAGGGAGAAGGTGTGTCCCTGGGGGATGACACAGTGGTCCTCAGGGTATGGTCTCTAGACCAGCAGTGTTAGCATCACCTGGGAACTTGTTAGAAATGGAACTGCTCAGATCTCACCGAGGATGATCTAAATGAGAAGCTACGAGGCCCTGGTGTATTAAATAAATACTCCAAGTGATGCTCATACATGCTGAAGTCTGAGAAGCACTGGCGTAGGGCTCGGGGGCGGGGTGTGCTGAGCGGCCAGGACGCTGAGGCTGTGGGGCACATGTTGTGTATAAGCTTGAGGCACGGAGGGAGTGGGGTGTGGCTGATGCAGCAAGGGGGGCTGTGATGAGAGAATGGGGCTGCAGCTGAGTCTGAGTCGCAGTTAGATGGGAAGATGGCAGGTGGGGGCAGATGGGATGATATGTGGAGAGATCCCACCCAAGGGCAAGGCCAGGCCACAGAAGGGCTATACGCAGGGCAGGGTGCTGTTCCTCCCTGAATGTTGATGAGTCTCTCGGCCAGCATCACAGAGCCAGCAGAACCAGTGTGCAGGCCTTCCTTGTGCCAATCTGGACAGCCAATTAAAAAATAACTGATATTTTAACTAATTCATATTTACATGTAGATTTTCACTTAAAAACCTACTCCCTCCCCAGATGCCTCTTCCCCATTCAGTTCTCTGCAGTGAGACTCCCCACATGTGTAGGGCAGGGGAGGAAAAGACAGGAATTCGAAAGCATCTGGGCTTCCCAGGTGGGAACCTGGTGACCCTGGAAGCCCCAAGTTCCTGTTTCAATGTTTTTTTTCCTGCTTTGCATATTTTGGCATTTTCTGCTGAGTTATAAACCTATCTATGGGCACCTCAGCATTTTATTAGAGGAGAGAATTGGGTGCTGGTCTCCAGGTCAGAGGGCCAAGGCTTTGCCTGAGAATGCCAAGGTCATAGCATCCAGGGAAGGACCCCCAGATCACTCTGTTCCAGCTGCCCAGGCAGAAGGAGGGCACCCATGGGGACACAGAATAAAAAGCACGGGTGTAGAGGGGTATGCAGGGAAGGTCCCTCTGATGTGGGTTGGTGGCTGGTGCTCACTGGCCTCCCACTGGCCCTCCTCAAGGTCCCTACCATCTCAGTCCTCTCTTCTTCCCTGTCATCGCCCCTGACCCCACCTCTCCTCTGTGTCCCATGATACTCCCTGTACAGATCAGAGCCTCAGGGGTGATACTTCCAGCACCATGTTCAGTGGTCTCTAAACTCCCACTTAAATGCAGAACTGTTTTGTCAAATGGGCAGTTCTGGAGAGGTCTGATGTACCAAAGGGAGGAAACTGAAGCTTCTCTGAGTGTGTGGGATATCGGGTGGGGGACGGGGAGCAGGCTGGGTGAACTCCTAACAACCTGGGGCATTTGACATGTTTTGAACATGGCCAACCCCTTCGATTTACTCATGCAGAGGCTGAGGCCACAAGGAGAGAAATGCCTTGTCTGAGGTACTCGGCAAAGTGGGCCCTGTCACCCCCATGTTTAGCCACCCTGCTCACTCTTACTCGGTCCTCAGAAAACTGGGGATGTTCAGAGCAGGGGAGCACACTCGAGGAAGACTCAAAGTCTTGCTTCATCGGCACTTGTTTACTGTAGGACCATCTTGGGGACCACACATTCTAGAGAAGAAAAGACATATTTCACTTCCCTCCTGGCCTTTCTTGCTAAGTTTGCTTGGAGTAGAAGACTGGTGAGAAGATGAATACGGAGGAAAAGAAATCCTAAATAATTCTTGGTAATCAATGTTTTGGGTATTGACAGTTGTGAATCAGAGCTCCCCTCGGAGGCTCATCCAGAAAACCTTACTTTAGAAATAATAAAGTAGTAATAACAATAACACCACATATACATTTATCTGGCACTTATCACAAGCTAGCATTCTTGCAAACATTATGGCATAGGTTAAATTTTCTCTTCCTTAATATAGAAAACAACTCCCAGACCTCACTACCAAATGCTAATTCCAGCTCTGGGGGCAAGAATAACGTCAAGAGGGTGAATTGCTATGGAGATTACATGTTTCTGACAGACATGTGTGCACACTACAGGCACCCATCGCAAGAGGGATCAGACCACTAGTTGGGGGGGGGGGGACATTCCTCTGTGCCACAGTTTTGGCAGCACAGCTTGTCCCAGAGTGGCAGGGGCGTCCAACCTTTTTTCTTTTCTGCCACACATTGAAAGAATGAGTGTTGTTCTGGGCCACACATTAAATACACAAATGCTGATGAAAGCTGAAGAGCAAGAAAAAAGGCCCATGCATACTTTGTGCGCTATCTGACACCACAAAGACGTAAGACAGCCCTCAAATAAGCTGCATGTGGCCCATGGGCCATAGGTTGGACACCCCTGTCTGGGGTTCCTCAATGTTACAGTCTCCCATTCTTCTTTGCAAAAATGGGGATTTCTAAACCCTGCTCACTGACTAGGGTGTGCCCATAAAGAGATACGCTTTGAGGAGCATATGAGATACGCTCGAGGAGTCAGGGTTCAGGTTTGCACTCATGCTCCAAGAGACGAACATTTAATAAGCATCTACTGTGTGCTCATTTCAACTTTAAAAACACCAGGAGGCCAGTATTACTATTCTGCTCTTACATAGCAAGACTCTGCAGTTCAAATATTTTGTAACTTGTCCAAGGGCACAGGGTAAAGAGGGTTGGGATTAAACACATCTGCTGACCCCAAACCTCTCCTCCCCTTGCTAAGTCACAACCTTTGCTCAAGAAGCCTGGGTTTCATGCCCATCCTACCTTCCCACCCGCCTCCTGCTTTCACCCAGTTACGTGGACTGACTTAGGCACCTCTGGGCACAGAGATGATGTCTAGACTTTTTGGCCCTGAGAAGAAAGTGATATTGTCTTGATTTAATATTGTCCATTATTCTGGAGGCCAACAGCATTTTACTTCACCACTTTTTTTTTATTGGGATGATGCTAAGCCTTACTATTAATGAGGTGCTGGGGGTACAACAGAAGTTTAGGAGACAGTCTCTTCTGAGAAGACTATACCTGATGCCCCGTGTTAATGCAGCACAAACTCACGCTTGGAAGTTAAGTTTCTGCTGAGGAAGCTCCTGGTTGAGGTGTGTTAGGAAGCAAAACATGAAGGGGGTGAAAGCTACAGCTGTGAACGTCTCATGAAGACTCTGCTGAAACTCTAGTAACTGCAAGCTCTGAGTCCTTACTGTCAAGAAAGCTCTAATTTCTACCCCACATCCCTCAGAGTATGCAGGAATAGGGTTAGTGGTGTGGGTTCTCTTAAGGCTACTACCACACCCCCTCCCCACCTTCCCTTTGTATTTTAACGTTCAAGAAAGGAAAGAAGAATGAAAAAAAAGTCTTAACATATTATACCATGCTATTGTACTTGAAGATACAGGAAGGATTAAAACTGTCAGACCAAATTAAAACGAATGATGGGTTTGCTATGCGCCTCCTTGCCTTGGCACTGTCCACTGTCTCTAGCAATGAAGGGGCAGCACAGGCAATTTATTGGGAGTTATTCTCAAATGAATTGCCTTTGCTGAGAAAAGCACATTTAGAATCTGGTGATGCATACATGGGAAACATTATTGGTCTGGAAAGAGTTTAAAGTAAGTGAGATTTAGAGTTCAGAGAATGAAAAGCCTGAGACTTTATGTTTAATTAAAAAAAAGAAAGGCCTGCCTTCGGTTTGTGTTTGTGTGTGGTGATAGATTTGGATTCAAGTGCATCAGGAAAGTTCTGCAGACCCCACGCTGTGGTGGCAGTCACGTCCAAATGGAGGAGCAGGCTTGGGAGAAGAGGGTTCATGGGGAATCTCCCCTCTATTTTTTTGCAAAATAGAGGGACAGAAAACGACCTGACCAAAAACATACACTCTGTATCTCTGGATATTTCTGCATTTTAAATCATTTTTATAGTAAAGTATCCATAGGTAATTTGTGTGTACTCTGAAGTTAAAACTATAGGGAGTAAGTGTACTTCTGAAGCTCCCTTTGTCCCTGGGAGCAAGGCAGGGATTTTTTAATACTTTCTCTGCAAATCTTTTAAGTCTCTAGGCTGGTCTCAGTGGCTGAGGGCAGGCTTCCTGCTTTGCCAGCCCTGTGCCCACACAGAGCCACAGTTTGGATCAGCTGGGAGGGTGCGGCAGGGAGGTGGATAGCCTTGGTCCTAGGGCCTCTCGCTGGCAGGGAGACCTCAGAGCATAATTTCCCTCTGTCCGCCTTCCTTTTCCACATTGCTGGTTGATCAGGTGCAACTGTGCCTAATCTCCCCCAGTTGGAGGACTTTTTCATTTCCTTCATGCTTGTGCATTCCCAGACGCAGCCTTCTTCTGAAAGTTGCTTTTCCATTATAAAGATGTCCTTAACATTTTGTGAATCAGAAGGGAAATTATTCAGCAGTAGTAAAGTCTAATCATGCGTATGCAAAGAAAAGGCGAGGAAGGGAGCGTGTGAAGGTACTGTGCCGCCAACCGCGAGTTCTGGATTATGAGAAAGTGAGTGACTTTTGTTTTCTTCCTTTTGATGACTGGTCCAGTCCAACCTGCTTCAGTGACTTCAGTGACTGTGTATTGTATGTGATAATAAAGAAATGTATTTATCGTTTCCTTAAAGCAATGCACAGAGTAGAAAGATGTTTTGAAAAATACAGGAAGGTAGAAGAAATTGTCATAGTTTTTCCGTTCAAAATAACTACTGTAAACATTTACTTACTTTTTTCAGTCTGTGATTGGTGGACAAGTTATGTGTTTATATGTGCGTGTGTATGTGTGTGTATACTTGTGTATATATGTGGAGAGAGAGAGACAGAGAGAGAGAGAGAGAGAGAGAGAGAGAGAAGGGTTTTACTTTATAGTCTTCTTTAACCAAGCATCACATTACAAATGAGTGGCTGTGTACTCTCCTGGAGTGGTACACTGCGTACTTTTCATTGGATACTTTTTCTGCATCTTTTGAATTTGGAATCATTTGAATGTAATGCTTCTTTTCAAATAGATTACAATATAATTCCATATTGCAGTAAAAGCATTTTCCGTGTTACTGAATTTTGTATACTCATCTTTCTAAATGGTTATATACTACTCTTTGCAAACATTCTGGAAAAAACAGCGACTGTGTCAGATGCCCAGCAGTGGCAGAGAAGTCACCCAGGTCATCCCGACCTTCTCGCACCCTTGCCCAACCTGTCCTCGTCTGTCCCAACAGCATGCAGTCCACGGTGTGGTCTGCAGGAGACTGAGGGAAGGTTTCCAGCAGAGATGATGTCACTCTGTGGGAATGAATCCTGATGTCCAGAAGGATGGGTGCTGGAGGAGGACAGGAGACGCTGGAGAGGCTGAATGAATAGCGTCTCCAAATCCCAGACCTTTCATGGCCTGCACTGCTAAACTGAGAAGGGACACGGTGCTCTGGATTGATGGCTCTTGAGGTGGCTCCAGGGACAACTTCTTGGTTCTTAGACAAGGCTTTGGAGCACCTCTAATCAGGGTAATGAACTGGGCAAGAAAACATGGGCAAAACCTGTGCTTTAAAAAAAAAAAGGAATTCTGAAGACCAGTAAACACACTAATTACATATCTTCTTCATCCTGATGTAACATAAATAAAGCAGAGTAAATAATGAAGTTCACTGCAGCTCTTTCAACCTGATTACTCTTGTATCACATGCCTGCAATCCTGGCACTTTGGGAGGATGAAGTAAGAGAAAAGCATGAGGCCAGGAATTCAAAATCAGGCTGAGCAAGAGCGAGACCTCATTTCTACTAAAAATAGAAAAATGAGCCAGGCGTGGTGGTGCTCACCTGCAGTCCCAGCTACCCAGGAGGCTGAGGCAGGAGGATCACTTGATCCCAAGAGTTTGAAGTTGCAGTGAGCTACGATAACGCCATTGCACTCTAGCCTGAGAGACCAAGGGAGAGGCTGTCTCAGAAAAAAAAAAAATAATAATAATGGTTTTTAACTCCTATTTCAACTGAAAATGTTTCCCAGGTAAGACCTGAGGAGGACTGGGAGACCTTTCTCAGGGAGAAGCCACACACCTTACAAGCCTATTCGAAGAGGCTCCTCAAAGATACTCACGATACCCACCTATCCCCTAATTTGACTTGTGACCTCCCTTACAGGAGTGGAGGTGATCAGAAAACCACATCAGTCGTATTGTTTCTCCCAATACAACTCAAGGGCTTTTCCATGCCAATCCAAAGCATGCACACAAACCCCTGTCCTCTGATCACAGACCCATCATATCTATCTACATGGGTATGTGAATAAATGTAAATAAACAGCAGACAGGCAGCAGTGGCTGCTCCTGGAGATGCTCTCAACAAAGGACCATTATTTTGGGCCCAGTCTTACTTCTCGTGGATTCTTCCTTTGCCTACAGTACATGGGGTTCCATTTGGCTTGCACATTCGTAAAAAAAAAAAAAAATATCTGAGCCAATGTTTTAGAATCAGGAAATTCACATAAACATATAGATTTTTGGTTTATCTTAAAAACTCTGAATATCCATCAATGTAGACACTGTCTCCCGGGGCACAAAGCTTGGTGGCAGCTGCCGTCTGCAGAAGGTACAGGCAGTTCTTATTTCCAGCTCCGTGTCGCCTGCAGAAGTCCCTGTTGCCTCCTAACACTGAGGCCTTCGTGTCCACTGCCATTTATCACCAGGCTTGCACTGTTGTTTTTCTTACTGTAGAGAAATAATTTTATTATGCCTGCCCACTTCACTCAATTACTTTACTTGAAGGCATTTGAGTGGTAATCCCTAGTCTAGAGTTTTGAGAATGTGGCCTGAAGATTTATTTGTAAGAAGTAAGAAGGCATCATAAGAAGTTAAGAGACACGAAGAACAAAACGATCCCTCCCGCTTGCCTCTTACTACGGTGACGCCCCACACTCCGCTCCTCCTTGCAGCAAGACCTGGGTTTCAGGGCTGAGTCTGAGCACATTCTATGGGACCGAAGTTCATGGTCTAGTGAGCTGGGATTTCCAGATTTGTCCACCTAGATCTGGCTATACTTTCCGGCTGTCTCCCACAAGAAGACCACCTCCCTTTTTGCATGATCTGCTGTAAATCTATTAATAAATTTGTTACAAATGTGCAGCGTTCCTCTCCTTGTTAAACACGGACAGACAGATACGTGATTTCAAAGCTGAAAGGAGCATATCTTTAATGATTCTGCACAGAACTAAACCATCAGGGCTGAAAACAAGCTTCATAAAGGAACTGTTTTCTCCTCGTGACGGTGGCTCACATTAGCGTATTTAGTTCTTTGGCTGATTCCTCCGACTGCACAGTGAAGTCCGCGTGTTCGCGTAACAGAGACACTGAATGCTCCCTCTGGTTCACTCTGTTGTCATAGAACCATCATCCTCCAGACTAAATTGAAATGAGCAGAATTTCCACTGTGTACAGGAGCTCATTCCACTTTCTTTTTTATTTTGGAGACAGAGTTTCACTATGTCGCTCTCTGTGAGTGCTGTGGCGTCACAGCTCACAGCAACCTCCAACTCCTGGGCTTAAGTGATTCTCTTGCCTCCGCCTCCTAAGTAGCTGGGACTACCGACACCTGCCACAATGCTCAGCTATTTTTTTTTGTTGCAGTTGTTTAGCTGGCCTAGGCCAGGTTCAAACCCACCAGCCTCGGTGTATGTGGCTGGCGCCGTAACCACTGTGCTACAGGTGCCGAGTCTCATCCACTTTCTTAATCCCTAAATATTTTCATCCATAAACACACATATACACATTTCTATAATCACCTAGGCACATGTGTATATTTACACATTTGCACCACACATATTTCGCCACATATCAATCAGGGAAGGATCAAACCATCGCAGGACACTTGCCAAGTTAGGTGATAATAACAAGGGTCTATGTTCTTGGGTGCATTCTTTGCATTCTTGGTCAAAGAATGACCTCTGCAAAACAGAACTTCTCTTAAAATGCAGTTTATGTTTTTGTTACCTTAAGAAGGGCATCTGGAGCCTTACCTATGAGACTCAGACGGAGCCACAGCCCTCATTCCTCTTTTCTAAAGAAAACACTCATGAAAACACTAGACCTTGGGAATAGGGGAAGCATCCTGTTCCACACCAGGTATAAAAGCTTGGGCAGTGCCTATGGCTCAAAGGAGTAAGGCGCCGGCCTCATATGCCCCAGGTGGCGGGTTCAAACCCAGCCACGGCCAAAAACTGCAAAAAAAAAAACAAAACCAAACCAACAAACAGCTTGCCAGTAGGGTTGCTGAATGCCAGCCTCCTCTCTTTGGCCCTAACATTCAACTCAGCCTGATTACTCTTGACATTCTGAGACAAACAAATACCAAATGATTATTAAAAACGCTTGTGAAGAAATTATTATGACGTGTGTAACAGACCTATGTATGTTAGACCATAGGGCGTGCATCTCGAATAATTCATGGGGTACTGGAGTTGCAGTAGGAATCCTAGTAGCGTTTGCTCCCTTCTGCATGGTCTCCAAATGCTGTTACGACTGGTACACGTGGAAGAACAGCTACATTGTGGATTTAAACTTATTTTCTATGACTTATCATCAGCTTTCAGTGAGTGTGCTGTTAATGAAGAAACTCTGATTAAAAAAAAAAAAAAACAGGGTTTCACAGTACCTAAATTAAATGCATAGCTTAGGAAATTCTTTCTTCAAACAGTCTCGCCACATGTAAGTCTTGTTAGCCTAATGAAAATACATCCATGCACCCCAGCGGCAAGACGTGGCCATCATATAACCGTCCGGGGTTACCCTTCTAAGTAACTCCAGCCCCTGACTTTGGAATAAAGAAGGCTTACATCAGATGGCATATCAGATGTCAGGATCTTACCTGGAAAGCTGGTGATTTACAGCATAGCAGAGTCAGGTTCAAGTCTGCGCTACAGCACTCTGCAGAGAAAGCTTTCCCTCACTGTGTCGCATCGCCCTTGTCTCACTTATCTTAAAGAGTGTCTCAGAGAGCATTCGCCGTAACAATATTTAAAACTGCCTGGACCCTGAGTGAAATGGTGGCCGCGCTAGACTACTCTCCATTTTTTGCACTGACTTCCACTTGTACGACAATCCATTACCGTGTATGGACAGCTGGCCTCGAACAATACCAGTTTGAAGTGTGTGGGTGCCCTCAGACCTGTGTTTGCTGCTGCCCCTGCTGCCCCTGAGATGGCAAGACTGACCCGTCCTCTTCCTCCTCCTCCTTAGCTCCTCACCATGACGATGACAAGGATGAAGACTGTCACGATGTGATCCACTGGCCCTTAATGACTCAGAAATACACTGCATTTTCTCTTCCTTATGATTTTTTTCTTGTATAGATGGGTCTCACTATGTTACCAGGGTTTTCTGTTTGTTTGTTTTGTTTTGAGATAGAGACCTGCTGTGTCACTCGTGCTAGAGTGCTATGCCCTCAGTTTAGCTCACAGCAACCTTAAACTCCTGGGCTCAAGTGATCTTTCCACCTCAGCCTGAGCAGCTGGGACAACAGGTGTGTACCACAATGCCCTAGTTTTCTACTTTTAGTAGAGATGGGTCTCAGTTTTCTCAGGCTGGTCCTGAACTCCGTCCGCCAGTGATCCTCCTGCCTCAGCCTCCCTGAGTGTTAGGATTTTAGGCATGAGCCACCACGCCTGGTTCCTTATGATTTTCTAAATAACATTTCCTCTTCTCTAGCTCACCTTACAGTAGGAATACAGTGTGTCATACATATAACATACAGAACACGTGTTCAGACACTGTTTACGTTATCAGTAGTTTCCAGTCAACAGTGGGGTGTAGAAGTTACGTTTTGGGGGAGTCAAACGTCATACTTGGATTTTCAACTGTGTGTGGATGGTGTTGGTACCCCTCACCCCTATGCTGATCAAGGGTCAACTGTATTTATGGGGTGACACTTTTTCCCCACCTTTCCCTCACTTACAGAAAAGAAAACCAAGGATCAGGATGTAAGGAAGCCTCGTGTCACACAGCTGGGAGGTGGTGAGGTCAGGACTGGACTGGACCCTTGATTCAGACATCAGAGCTTTTTGCCAGAGGATGTTTCCCTACTTCCTCTTCTTATTTTGATTTCTCTTTCTCTTCCCACATATGCTCACGCAGAACCAGCAAAGTCTGGGTCACACTGCTAAGTGGGTATTGCACCTTTGGGTCCTTATGCTGGTTCTGTGTATCTTACAAATGGGGAGACCAGGCTGTAACCCTTCTCCTCCCGAAACCCACACCCGTGAACTTCCTGCACAGCTCCCCTTACACTCTGTCATTCTTGTTCCCATCACTCTGGTCCTGCCCATCCCTCCGCCAAGCTCCTCTCTGTCCTCTTTGTGCCTGTCCAGCCTGGGTGCATTCAGCTATTACGATTTGTCCGGCTTAGGAATCCCACCCCTCCCTGACCAGTCTGCAGATAGAAGATTCTCTTCTGTACTCTGAGGCACCGAGAATCTACAAGTCACGATCGACATTTAATTGCAGACTCCTTGCTATTGTTCTGAGTCACTCCGAGTCTCCTGGTCTTTTCTCCCTAATTCGACCGCAAGCTCCTTACTGCTTGCCTGGACCACCCTTGGCACCAGTTAAGTGCTCAGCAGATACCTATAAAAATGCAGCTGGCTGCTGCTGGTTTCAGAAGCCCTCTTGTTCAGTGACCAGAGATTAGATTTAAAAGAGAAATGCACCATTAGTTTTTCTCTAATCCAGCTGCTTTATTTGAACACTCGAACTTGTTTATAAATTTAATATTGAAAATATACGTAAGTGATTTTAAAAAACCCATTGAGATACAAAATGAAAAGTAAAACCGGTATCTTTCTGCCTCACTCTGACCTCTGGTCTCTTCCTCTAAAAATATTGTCTTGGGTCTCTTTCTTAAAAATGCTTATACATATACTGGTATATGTTACATGTTATTTAAAATAGGCACAAATAAAAAATAATCCGTACACTGTTCTACAATTTCCTTTTTTCCCCCCCACTGAACTGTATATCTTGCAGATCTCCCAATACCAGCACATGGAACTCTACCCAGTTCTTTTGAATGGCCACGTCCTACTCCTTTACATAGATGTGCCATAGACTATTAACTGGTTTCCAGTTGAAGGTTGCTTCCATTGTTTCATGAAGACAGTGAACTCCAAGATACACATGTCTTGGAATATTTTTGTGAATATATATCTGTTAAAAAGTTCCTAGCAGTATAATTGCTGGGTCAAAAATGGGATATGCACTTAAATTTTTGATAAATATTACCCAAGGGGGGGTCTCCAAATTAATTAGGCTACACTAATCGTATTTACTGGGAGTAGTTCACATTGACTCTGTAGATCATAGTCCCAAAGGAGGGCCCGGAACTGCAGCTAATGTTGCGGGCAGCATTAGATTCTGCCCAGGGTTGGGGAAAAATTTAATCGCGGTCAGAGAGAGCCACAGGGGCTGCAGCATTAAGCTGTTGTCTGCATGTGGGAAATGTCTGCACGGGCGCCTTCCACCAGCAGCTGCTGCTGTCACCTGGACCTTCTGGGAACATCCCTTTGGAAATTAAGGAAGAGGTTGCTGGTCCTCCCAGAGGGGAGGAAACAGGCAGTCTAGTCCCATTTCTGCCCCTCACTTTGCTATTCTACCTCCAGCCAGTCTCTCCTCTGCTCTGTATTGAATTTCTTTATTTATGACATAAGTAAGGACACAGGGTCACAAACTCAAATATTCACAAGGATGGGAGGCAGACAACTTAATTCAGTGTCTGGGTGGGGAGCACACACCCCATCCAAGGATGGAGTCAAAATCCCAGAGGGCTGTGTGTCAGGGGCAATGTCGGCCTGGGTCCCTGGAGCTCCCAGTATTCATGGGAATCCAGAGATGTGGATTTTTTTTTTTAATGTGAAATTTCTAGATTTCTTTGTCTAAGTTTTTAAATGCTGAAAACTAACACTTTAAAAATCCTATTTGATTTTTAATAAATAAAAATCCAAGAGTTCATAATACTCAAAAAGAGAAAGCTTCCTCAAATCACTGGTCAAAAGAGGGAGCTTTTCTACCAAGTCCCCATTCTGAAAAGTGATAGTTAAAAGGAAGGAATCAAGCATTTGTCTGATCTTGTTTGTGGTAACTGTACTTCGAGGCAACCAAATACTCCAGGTTTCTATACATGCTTTTCTTTACATGTGAATTCTGACCAATGCTTATAAATGATGGCAGAAAAGTCATTTTACGATCTCCAATTAAATAATTGATTCAGGCAATAGTCATCAGTTAGGGGTACAATCCTGAAGTTAAAGGTTGATTCATGGTGTGCCAAATTATTAGTCACAGATTATTGTTGGGGGAGCTGAAAAGCAACTTTACATAGGTGGGATTGATGGATCTCAGCGTGAGAACAGTGAACCCATTAGGATAATTGTGAAGCTGTTTTTCTATCCTAGCATATTAATGTTGTTACAAAATAGCATTATGTATGTTATAATAGCTTTAAATACATTTAACAATATACTTTCATTACACCTAACATATCCTAAATACTATAATTTCAATGTAACATCTCATAACGATGTAAAATTGTTAAGGAGACATCATGCTTTTCTTGGTATTGTTTTAGTAATCCAGTGTATATTTTATACTTATAGCACATCTTAATTAGGACTGGCCACATTTCAAGTGCTCATTAACCACAGGTAGCCAGAGGCTATTGTATTGAACAGCACAGTTTTAGACCCCAAAAAAGCAATGGGTGGACTGTGTTCGAATTGCAGTTTGAACATACGGATTGTTGGGAAGCGTTTTCAAGACCGTTGAGACACTTGTAAATAGGATGGATA
>NW_003852398.1:8115689-8117165 GCF_000181295.1 Otolemur garnettii | reverse complement strand
ACCTCTGGCATATGGGGCCAGTGCCCTACTCCTTTGAATCACAGGCGCTGCCCCATAGTTTTACTTTTTAGGGAGGCATACTGGAAATAGCAAAATAGTTACCATTATTAAATCTCAGTGATGGACACATGTGGAATCTAAATTTAAGTGACCTTTAAGGCTCCTTCCAGATAGAAAATTTTAGGATCCCAGCTGCGTCTTCTGCCTCTGAATTACATTTTGGTAGGAAGGGAGTTAAGGAAGTTACACCAGTAACACGCTTTACTCTAACAGGGCTCCTCTCCTCTGGAGGGAAGACCTAGGAGAAACCACAGCTGCCAGGAGGCTTTTTACCCCGCAAGACAGGGCCGTAAGACAGGGCTACGGCATCAGCACCCAGAGAAGGCCGATCCAGTTGAGTGCAGGGACAGAGGGGCGGGGCTCTTTAGGCGCCAAGCACGTCACTTACCGGACTCAGGCAGGGACACATCCAGCACTGTCCTTCATTAGTGCTAATGGAATTTCAAGGTCAATGACCAGTCATAAACATCAGCCCTAAATTAAGTGTATCTGAGGCTCCTTGCCCAGAAGATTTTTTTTCTTTTTTCTTAAAAGCCAAGTTGCTTGGGAGTTGGGAGAGTGTCAAAAATACAGTTAACCTTTCAAGATGAAAACGTTATCAATTCTATTGACTTAGCTCATAACTTCCTTCCACTTAACTCATCAAAAAGGATTGATGGCCAGTTTTAAAAATAATGCATTTCTCAGTCTTGTGGAAGTTATTTTTTCTTTCTTTTTTCCCCTTCCCTTCCTTTTTTTCCCTTTCTTTCTCCAGGCAACTTTTCTCTTAGTTCCACTAGGGAAACCTCACACAGGGAGATTGACTGGGGTCTGGCTGGATTGCTGACAACACCAAAATGCTGCACACCTCACCCACGGCGCTTTGTATTATTAATAGCAGCTTCTCGGCCTGTCATTTCCCCCCTCTCCTTCGGAACAGCTGGGAACATCCCTGCAATCCTTTGTCATACAACATGACTAATACGTTCAGCTTTAGAGGTACAAAGGAGACGGAAATAAATGAAGGGACTGCTAAATAGGAGTTTGTCTATCCCTCCCGTGGGATGATAAGTAACTAGGAACAGACGGCCGCAAGCATCATAATCATCATCAGGTTTAGGGGCCGAGAGACTTGAGAAGAATCGGAAATCAACACCCTACCAACGGTCAAGTGTACAGTGGGCTGTGGTCCCACCCCCAGGATCGACAGCAATTCCTAGCCAAGTCCTCATCTGACCGTATCAGAGAGGAGACAGGAGATTCTCAGCTGCTCCAAACCCTTCCTGCTCTGCTCTGGGAGAGGATGCTGTGCCTTCATCCTCACTTGTTTCCCTGCCTCTTCCCGAATCTACGTGTGGTACGGCAGGCACGGAAAGAACTGGTCCCCCGACCCAAATCCCACCCAGAGCCCTGTGTATGGTTTTTACTGATACTCCA
>NW_003852398.1:8098579-8115555 GCF_000181295.1 Otolemur garnettii | reverse complement strand
GGACCCCCAGCTATCTCTCTAAAGCCTGGAGTCTGTTGAAATGCTTCTTGCTTCCGATCAAAAATGAAGAATTTCGTACTGCTTTTATGTCCATATTATCTCTGGAGGCATACCCTCCAATCTGGGAGGTTTTGGCATCGTTAAAATCTAATTCCTCTTTTGAGAAGCCAAGGAAACCTCTGCAGTCCCATTGTGTAATGTTTTCCCCCTGGGCTGAAAGGGTTAGCTTTATCAAGCTAATACAATCTTCCTTCCCAGGACAGACTAACTCTGACTTTAAACAATCTGTGAATAAATAGCTGGGCTTTCCCCCAAGTCTCCTTCCCTTCATCTCAGCTGAAGAATGAGGGAACACGGATTATCATTTTGATTACAAATATATTTCTATCTAGAGGAAGATCTACAAAGGGCTAAAGTCACCTCTATAAATTTAAACAGTCTCTAGTTAGCCCTGAAGAGTTAAATCCTCTCTCTCTTTTTTTGTTTTAAACATCCTGGTGCTTCAAAGATGTTATATTAGACAGATGTCAAGTTGATATAATAAACAGCAATGCCAAATCTAATGAATTAAGGGAAAAGAGAACCACATGCTGAGATTTTCAGATGAAATCAGGTAATGACAGGGAAGAAAAATGAAGCTGCATTTAAAAACGGCTTGAGAGTCCAAAATTCAAGGTGTGGAGAGACTCGCGGCAGGAGAAATTTCAACTGCACACTGCATTCATCTTACATATCTATGCATTTCTGCCTGATGTTCTGACTTGGGCACAGGGAAAATAAAATGAAATTTAAAGGGTCCCTGGGGCTAGTAATACTTTGGTAAGGGAAGTCGGTATATCAGTTGTCACTGAGGGCCCCAGCCCTGTTGTCAATGACTGCATTGAAGTAAGGGTTTTTAGAAGATATTTTATAAGAGGTTTGTGAACTCAATTTGCGTTTCTGACAACTTCCTTGCACTCGCCATTAATTATGCCCAGGTGGAAGAATTCAGCTCTGAGGGTGCGGCTCTGTGCACAGACACGGGGCTCCAGCCTCCCTAAGCTTCGTGTCGAAGTACAGCCTGAATGAGGGGTTGTCCTTTCTGAAGTTCTTTAGAAAAGGAAACATCAAAACTCAGTGATACAGTCCATGTTACACACGGATGATAAAGTTCTTTTTGTCCTGCTCAAAGAACTCCAGGTTTAATTTATGCCTGTTTCACTTTTTTGCAAAAGTTTTCTGCAGACCTATCGACATCCTTCCCCAAAGTCAAAAAACCCTCACCAGAACCACTTAGCCAGCCCTAGCTCAATATAAAACGTTCAGACCCTTTGCCCCAGACATTCTACTTCTAGAGATTTTATCCTTTACGTACACTCACATAATGCACTAGGACACATGAAAAAGGATGTTTACTGCCGGATTGTATAAGCAACCCTAGAAACAATTTAAGTCTCTGATCATTCAAGTCAATGATTACCCAGTTAATGATAAATTGAGTCTCAATACATCTAGCCAACAGGACACCCGTAGTTTATTAAAAAAAAGACTTATGTGTTGAGATGGAAACGTAGCCATAACACTGTTCAGCAAAGCAGCAGGCTTTAAAATGGGATACAGCCTGATCCCGTTGACTGTGAGGTTTCTAATAATAGCTACCTCTGCGGAGAGGAGCATCGGTGAGCATGGGAACTTTTATACAGCGAAATTAGGTAACGTGATTTTAAAAAGCCTCAAACATTGTTATTTTGGTAATTAAAAACTAAAAAAAAGTTTAACAAAGATAAAAACAAACTCTGGCCTCTTCTTTTCTACATTAAACACTACAACGGTGTTTATTTCTCAAGCCTTGTAATAATAATGAATAATCAAGATTGTGTTTTGGATTCTACACATTTTTCATTGTAAGTCACTTCCTCACTGACAAAAACTGAGAACATATAATGGAGAACTCCTCTATACCAGTGGTTCTCAACCTTCCTAATGCCGCAACCCTTTAATATTCGTTGCTAGTAGCAACGAAAATAATTTTATGGTTGGGGGTCACCACCACATGTGGAACTGTATCAAAGGGTCGCAGCATTAGGAAGGTTGAGAACCACTGCTCTATACCAAATTTTGGCCATGTACACTCAATTTGATATTATTGATATGTTTCTTCTATTCTGGAACTTTTTTTTTGTGAAGAGTTATGTCAATGTCTAGTATATACAGCACTGAACTATTTAGAGTGTTAAAATGAAACGAAGGTTTGGCCTCTACTCCACAGAAGTGATTGTGATTTTTTTCTAGCAGGGATCTCTCACACCGGAGTTGCGTGAGCACCACACCGTCTGTAACAATGACCTTTATTCTGAGACGTAAAGGCTTTTGTACATCTGGTCCCCATTTGGACAAAATTCCAGAATAGGACAATAAAAAGCTCCAGGGTAGGGAAGACAGTCTCACCTTTGGGTCAGTTATGCCTGTTATTTGATTAACTCAATTTTAATTTTGGGAGTCAAAGATTTCAGTGAGCTGGAGCCCCGGACTCCTTTAAGGCAGCATCCAACTCGGTGGAGGCCCCTTATCTATGATCTTCACCAGGTGGCAAACTTACCCACTGCAGGATGCCTCACACTTAAGCAATCACAACAGCTTCACACACCAGAGCTCATTGTGCAGACAGCAAGGCAACAAGTTAACTAGAGGCAGGAAGGATAATCTCAGGATGAATTATTCACCTGTGAGACCGTCTCAGTTGCAGAGGGAATGCAGATGCCTGCTGGGGGCTAGACCTCCCGGATCTCCTTGTTGGGTCTAATGTATCTTTCCAGCCCCTGTGAACCCAGTGTGTTCACATTCAGGGAGCTTCTGTACTGCTTCCCAAACTGCTGCCTCACTCTCCTCCTCCTGGTTCAAGCTGACTTCTCTGGGGATGGGTGAACTGGTCTGCTGACTTCAAATTCTTTTTTTTTTTTTTTTTTACAAGTTGGTCTGTCTCTGCTTCTCTTTTTTTCTAGCTTATTTAAATTGAAAGTCTTTCTCTGTTTGTTTATTTGAAAAACCAGGAATCAGAAATACCATCCGCTAAGTCTTACAGGCTGTACTGACTGATATATCAGATGGAAGCCACTGCATGAAAACCTGCAATGCATTACGGTTCACTCATTCCTATCGTGTACGATCAGTGTCCTCAGTCTCACTAACCTGACACCATGCTCTGCTCCTTCAACTGGGGAGTAGTTTAGCATCATGGCTAAACTGGCCCCGTAGTCCAAATGTTTGAGTTTAAATCTCAAGTCTCTGATTTAAAACTATTGATTTTTTTCCCCCTTAAAATCTGTGTATTTGGACATGATGTGTCACCTGACATGTGGAAGAAGAACTTCTATCTATGAGGACACTTCCCTGCACCTGATCTCGCACAGAAGATAGCTCTCCTTATCCCTGCTCAGCTCTCCCCAACCTTCTTGAGAACTCTATAGTCTCCCACTTTAGGTTCCAAAAAACCCTCCTTCCTTCCAGCTTCCACTCAGCGGCGCACAGGGAGCTCAGTCATTCACCTCACGTGCAAAATGAAGAGGGCAATTTTCCGTAGTAAAGATATATGGGACAAGCCAACCTCAAGTTCACATCCGTTAAAGCATTTCTCTGTTGGCAACATTTTTACAAGCCTCTCACAGCTATATGCTTAATTAAAATAAAAGGGTGATATACATCATTGCACCAAATCCTTGCTGATATAGAGGAAGGAAGAGGAAAAAATGAGCGTATTAGTTCTCTTTTATTAAAAGAGTTATTTCAGCATGACATCTCAAATAAAGACTAGCCATTAGCAAAATTAAAAATTAGGTGAAGTTGATTTGGGGAAATGTACACATTTAGTGCCCTCCCCCTGACTCTGGCTGCGTTGTCTCTTGTCCCAGCTCCAAGCCGTCTCCCTCCCTCTTCCCCCTCCCTCTTAGGGAGCATTCTTGATGTTCCAGTTCCCAAAACTGATTATCATAATGATGGAATGACAAGTAGAGGAAGAACAGTTTGTTTAGAAATTCTGCCTGATATTTCTGCCAATTAAGAAAGAACAAAATGGTTAACCTTTCCTGGGCTTGAAATGTAAGTCACACCCTGTTCTAAGCACTTTATACATCAAAGCTCATTTAATTATTTAAATCACTCTCAGTGTGGGGGAAGGAAAAAGCAATACTCTTTGAACACCTGCCACATTCTAAGTGCATGATGGGAGTTTTCTGTTAATCTTCACATCAACCATGCACAGTTAATAGAAAAACTCCATTTTACAGATGAGAAGACTGATGCCCTGAGAAGTTAAGTAGCTGGCCTCATCCTGCAATGTCAGTAAGGAGCAAGGTTTCAAATTGAGCTCTTTCCCTATGCAAATATAATCAATCCTGTCTAGAACACAAGAGGTAGAGGGCCAGAACTGCTTTCTGGAATAATCCATAGAGGTACATATAAGCATGGTGCATTTGAGGGGGAGAGGCTGATCAAGATCAAGGGTCCAAAAGGGGATGAAAGAGAAAGAAAAGTCACAGACTGGAGCTGGGTTGCAACTTCAGATACTGGAATGCTGGGGTAAGGGCCGGGAGCTTCAGTTTGGAGGCAATGGGTAACCATCAGGGGTTTTCAGACAGGCACATAAGAATATAGCTTCATGAAGTCTGATTAGGCAGGGAAGTGTCAACCACTATAAGGACCTAAGTACACTGGTACGAGGTCTGTTTGGCCACAAAGAGGGCTCAGTTAGGGCAGGGTACAGGGATGAAGATGAAATTCTGGGAATGCCTTGCTACGGGAACTCTCACTGTTTCAAATCCAGGAAGGGAATCAATTCTGACAAATATTTTGAGATTCTTTTGATACCCTGAATACGGGCAGTGAAAGTCTCACCACTGGAACTCAGCAAGTGCACAGACGAGGAGGGCAAGGATGCCTGCACTGTGAGCAGCAGAGTCACCAGGTCACATGCTGAACTAGATGGGAGTGGGACGGCTGGAGAAAGGGAGCCGAGGGTGATTCCAGCCTGGACCCTTGGCGACTGGGACAGTGACAGTGAATCCGTCCATACACGCAAGAGAAATGCTTGACTGGATGTGTTTCGGGGAAATGCATTACTTTAACAAATCACTGTATGGAATATAAAAAGGGCAAACAAGCTGAGCCCCCAGCATATTCTCTAATACAAGCCAGAGTCCCAGGTGCCAGTCCTGAGGCTCCCTCTGCATAATCTTTATATCCAAGCAATCGTCAAAGTCTAGCCATTTTTATTTCCAAATGTCTGTCCAATCCACCTCTCTCCACCTTCATGGGCAGCACCCTCACCAAGCCACCACCACCTCCTCTGGGCTGTGCAAGTCCCTGTGTTCCTTGTCCATGACCTTCCACCCTTAAGTCATAGGACTCTCATACAAACATAAACATGATTAGTAACCTCCCTCCTAAATTCCTTTAGAAGGTTTCTCGGTGGAGGCCAGGCCTTGGAAAACTACAGCCCCTGGGCCAAATCCAGCCTACTGCTGGACCACAGCTTACTGGGATGCAGCCCCGCTCATTACTTTACATCTTGTCTATGGCCACTTTTGTACTTCAATGGTAGAACTGAGTGGCTGCAACAGAGCCTGTCTGGTTTGCAAAACTGGTGATATTTGTTATCTGACCCTTTCCAGCAAAGGTTTGCCAATCACTGGACCAGGTAAGTCCTTACCCCAGTCTGTGAGGCCCTGTGTCACCTGACTCTGCCTACTTTTCCAGTCCCTCTTCGTACAACCAGCCCCCTGCTCTTGTCACTTGTATTGGGCAACTTCCAGCTGCCCATAGGTGCCATGGATATGGGGCTCAACAGTCATGGGGCATGGCCTGCTGCATATAATTCGGGGCACAGACTTTTAGACCTGGGGTTCTCTTAGCCGCAGCTTTACCTGGGTCTCTGCCATAAATGTGTCCTACTTTTCTCCTCCCGCAGGGTAGGGTCCGGTACCCTTCACTTCTCTCACTTCTGCTCCCTCCCTTAAGCCCTCCTTTTAGGTAAGAAACTCGTATCAACCACTTATACCTCATTTCAACTCAAGTTGGTATAATGAATACAGGAGCATTTGAGGGTTCCGCCTTATTTTTTAATTGAGAACGTCATCTTCTCTTTTAAAAAATCTTCCAGGGATCAATGAGCAGGTGGGAGGACTTTGCAGAGTGGAGAGGCAGAAGGAATAATGCATCCCTGAGATCTCATGATCGAGGTAAGCAGTTGCCACCCCTACCAAGCTGACAATCAGCCCCACGTTCAGATTCCGTCAACCAGAGCACCTTGTCTAAGCCAGGAACGGTGCTGGGAATGTGCGCCAGAACAACAAAGCCTGGCGGTAGGTGCTTACTAAGTGTTCTATTGTCAGCACAACCCAATTTTCTGTTGTCCTCCTAAAGCCTGTAAGCCAGTCTGGGTTTGGCTGTAGGTTAACAGGCTCCACTACAGACAGTTTAAGCAGGATGTTCAACAATTTTGTAAGCATCTGTCAGTTCCGTAGCAAAAGGGAACGATGCTCACAGACGTGCTGGATGGACTGGAGGACCAGGTTCCAGGGTTCACCTCTGGGAGTGACCTGCAGGAGCAACACTGCAGAACCGACCTGACCCACCATTGAGCTGTTACTGTGCACAAGCTGGGGAGGCAGGAAGCAGCTGCCCCAGCTGCTGGCTCCAGAATCTTATCATCTTAGTTGCCATATAGATGAGAAAGTGACCCCCCGAGCTGCTGGCTCCAGAGCTATGGCACGGTCAACACCAGCAAGACAGACGCCGGCAGGCCTCCCGTCTTCCCACCTAACTCAGCTGTGGATTGCAGTCTTGGACAAGCACATCACAGGACAGACAGTAAATCACACTGGGAACCAAGCTGCAGAGGAGGCTGGGGACTGTCAAGTTTAGCTTTTCCATCTCTGCAGGACAGGATGGTAGATGAGGAAGAAGCTGGAGTGGATGTTGAGTAAGGCAGTCTGTAGTGTGTGCCTCGTAAAAAAGAAAACAGGGCTTGTCACCTTGATTTTACAGAAGCAGAGCAGAGTTTCAACAGGTGAAGTGCTCAATCCCAAAGTCAAGCCCGGGTTTGCCAACTTTAAGCCCCATTGCTTTTTCCAATAAAAGGAAAGAGACTGTCATTTGTTATATTCACAGGTAGTAACAAGTGAAGCCTTGGTCCCCTTATGGCCAAAAATGACTCATTCCAGAGCTCAGCCAGCTGCTGGGAAATTGATTAAAAGTCAGTGGATGAGAGTCAGCCCGTGGATCCAGTTGGGAAGAATCCTGGAATCTTCACCAGCTTTTGCAGCATCTCGCCACTCAGAAAGTGACCCTACCAAGGACGTGTTTTCATCAACAGGGTGCTGAGTGATAACGAGGCTTTTCTCTGGTGTGCAGCAACCTGGAATTCAGAACCACCATAGAATTGCAAGCTACAGTTCCCAAAGAACAGGAAGGATGAGTCTGTCCACCCAGCTGTGGGGCAGTGTGGATGTGAGGTCTGAGAGGAGCTCATTTCTCTAGAAGAAAGCTCGTATCTCCAATTATAGGGGCTTCACTTTTCAGGAGGGAGCAGACAGAAAGTATTAATTATTCACATCGCCATGACCACTTCCTTGGCTTCGGGGCTGTCCTGTCTCCACTGGGCCATCATGAAGCCAACTCCCTGGGAGCCCTGCCTTGCATTCCCACCACAAAGCTCGCCTTTCCTCCTGCCAGACCTGTATTTCCACCACGGTCTGGATCTACATGGGATAAAGCTGGGCTTAAAAACCTGTTAGCTTATGATTGCTGACAAGATAAATCCCATACAACAACAACAACAACAACAACAACAAAACAACCAATTAAAACACGGATGTGGAGAGCCTTTTCTCCAGAGAAGATACACAAAAGATCACTAAGCATTATGAAAAGAAACTCAACATCACTAATCATTAGGGAATCCAAATCCAAGCCACCATGAGGTATCACCTCACATCCATTAAGTGGCTATTATAAAAAAACAGGAAATAACAAGTGTTGGGAGGATTTGAAGAAATCAGAACGAATCCTTGTGCACTGTTGGTAGGATGTAAGACAGTGCCATTGGCGTGAAAAGCATAGACTGGTTCCTCAACAAGTTAAAAGTAGAATTACCATATTATCCAGCAGTTCCACCTCTGGATCTGAAACTGAAAGCAGGATCTCAAATGGATATTTGTACAACTGAAGCAGAATTATTCACAACAGCCAAAAGCAACCCAAGCTACTTTGGGTTACTTTTAAGGTCCATTGATAGATGACTGGATAAACACGTGGTCCAGACGTACAATGGAATATTGTTAGCCTCGAGAAGGAAGAAGATTCTGACACATACTACGATGTGCGTAGAACATGAAGGACGTTATGCTAAGTAAATCAAGCCAGTCAAAAAAGCTAAGTGCTATATCATTCCACTTATAAAGAGTTAAATTTATCGAGACAGAATGCAGAGGGGTGGTTGCCAAAGTCCAGGGGTAGGAGGACATAGGGACCTGTTGTTTGATGAGACAGAGTTTGTTTTACAAACTAAAAAGAATTCTAGAAATTGGTTGTGCTTGTGGATATACTTGATGCTACTGAACTGTGCACTTAAAAGTGATGAAGATGGTATATTTGATACTATGTTTATCATAATAAAAAAAAGATTAAGTCCAAGGTACTGGGTGTGGCATTCAATGCCTCCAACCCCTCCAACCTGCTGTGGAGCTATCCCCCCTGCTTCTTCCTGTGATGGATCAGCTATCCCGGTGTTCCTGAGGCTCAGCGTGCCCGTTCATGTCTCAGCCCCCCTGAGCTGCTCCACCACCGCTGGCGGAGATGCTTCCTCCACCACACTTACCCAAACTCACAATTGCATCACATATTTCTTTGACCATTAAGAGCTGGCCTATCTTGTCTGAAAGAATGTAAGTGTTGGGAGGCAGGGACATTAAATATTATTAAACACTGCAGAACCGAGTGCCGATGATTCACCGGATGACTAAGGCATGTTCCACACCCAGTTCAGATGTCATTTCCTTTCTCAAGCCTTACTAAGCGGCCCTAGCAGAATGGATCCCTCCGTTAGCTGGGTCAGCTTGCACTTTGTTGAACTGCCAGCACATCACCTATCACATCGCATTACAGTCGGTGTGGATGTGGCTGCTTCTCACACCCGATGGAAACCTTCAAGTCCGGGATCAGACCTTATTAACTGCTACCTTTCCAGCAACCAGGGGAGTGCTTGGCTAATAACAGGTGCTCGGTAAAGGTTCTCTTTAAGGTGGCATTTTCCAAACTTTGGTCATTTTTTTCACCTTCAAGATTTTTGTCATATTTACTTATACATTTCCCTTTAAATGGGCACACATTGAAAAAAATTATTGAAAGAAGTCTGGGTGTGGTGGCTCACACCTGTAATCCTAGCACTCTGGGAGGCTCAGATGCTTGAGCTCAGGAGTTTGAGACCAGCCGGAGCAAGAGAGAGACCCCTCTCTACTAAAAATAGAAAAATTAAGTAGGCCTGTAGTCCCAGCTGATTGGGAGGCTGAGGCAAGAGGATTGCTCAAGCCCAAGAGTTTGAGGTTCCTGTGAGGTAAGATGATGCCACTGTCACCCATGGTGACAGAGTGAGACTCTGTCTCAAAAAATAAAAAAAAATTATTTAAAGAAGAAAATACCAGTCAAATCAAGTGTTTAATGTGCTTGGTATATTTTCATTCTATTACACATTAAATGAAATGAATAATAATTAAAAAGGTCTTCTACAGTGGCTTAAAGAGTTTGTTTCCAACTAGAAGAAAGATTCTACCTAACAAATGCAAACATCATAACCCAGTTGTCTGTGTCCTCACATTAACCTGAAATAATAAAACAAAAAAGTTTGTTTCCTTGAGTCCACACTACTTTGGTATCCTTCCAGGATCTTGGTAAGGACTGGATTTGGGGGCTACTGTATATTCCATCTCGGCCCACTTTACCTCCCCCTCTGTTTGGAAACCTGGCCCAGTGGGCCACTGCTACCTCCTTGTGTGTGTGTGTGTGTGTGTGTCTTTCTAGAAGGTGTGTTTGACATTCTTTATTTTCCTTTGGAGGCTTAAAAAAACTTTTTTAAAGCATTTAAATGGGAATGGCTTGAATTAACGTTTTAGGTGCTACTTTACTTAAAATTGCATTTTTAGAGCCCAAGCACTTTCATCCTATTCTCCTATTTTCTCCCCATGTCTAGAAGAAATCTGAGAAATGGGATGAATTTTACAGATGGAGAAAGTAATCCAGGCTGAAATAATCCAGGCAACTCAGCAGAAAGTCCCTGGGCTAGTCTGCCTCTGACACTCAGCATAGGACTGGATTAGCCCAGACTCAATAATAGACAACAAAAAATTACTCATTAAAATATCAAGTAATAACCACATGTTAACATGACCCTAATAGAACACTTAGTGAACCTCTATTGCCTGGCATTATTGTAAGGATTTATTCAATCCTCATAACAACCCTCTGAGTTAAGTTCTCTAATTGTGTCCATTTCACAGATGAGGAAACTGAGGCTAGTAGAGGTTGGGACACCTGCTCACAATTCCATCTGCAAGGACGTCCTAACTTCCCCTTAACCCCAATACTGGATAAACTATTTGGCCTCCGACTGTGAAGATGTTATTATTGGTGGTGCTGCTGTACCAACTATGGCTAACTTTTATGAAGGGCTTACTACATGCCAAACTTTATGTTAAACATTTTATTTCATGTGAGTTAAATCACGTAATCTCTATGACCATCCAATGAGTAAGTGCCATCTTGACCTTCATTTTACAAATGAAGCAACTGAGGCACGGAGTTGTTAACCAACCTACCTAAAGCTCTTGGTAACTACACAGCGGCAGAGACAGGATTCAAACCCAGGTATGCTCTAGAACTAAAGTCAGCAAGGGCCAGAGAAGAGCAGAAGGAGACTTCAAATCCTGTGCAGCGGGAAATGAGCCTTGCTTCTTGGGATTAAAACTTTGCTCAGTTCATCTGGAGGAAACAGCTGTCTCTACTGACTGGTAGGTTATTTATCTGAAGTCTACCCGAGAAGTCTATTTGTACATGAACAGACCACTAAAACTAGCACCTATGGGGAAGGGAAAGCACAGGACATAGTTCATCCTGGCTCTTGGGCTGCAGCTGAAAGCTGTGCTACTCGCAGTGGTCTGGGCTGGCCTTTAATGTAGGGCAGTGGGGACTTCCTCAAAGTCAGACTCTGTCCTGCTTTATTTTGTGGGGTGTCCTTCCTCAGGGACCACACCTGTGGGCTTGGGGTCTACACTTGTGGAAGGCAGGTGAGGTGTGACTGCTGCACAAGTCACTCCCCAGAGACAGAAGTGTGGTATCAGTCAGTGCCACACGGTGCGGGGGCAGAGGTGGCCCACCTGCACCACTGGGGGAGAGGTGAACGCACGCATTCCTGGCATTTCCCCACATGAAACAGCATCTTCGGGAGTGAAGACTGGGAATTTGAGCACCTTCAGGTGACTCTTCTCCCTTCCACCGTTGATGCCCCATGGCCTCTGTCTTTGCCTAAAGAAACAGCAGCTGGAAAGTGGGATAACCATCCATTGGGTGATGGGTGTGCAGGACAGTAAACCTGCATTTAGTCTTGTCTGTGGAGGAGTGCCGGGGAAACCAGTGTACATTTAAGCCAACAATGAAGTAGAAAACGAAGAGTTTACTATCTGAGGCTGCAGGTCAAGCAATCTGGTTTCCAGTCCGGAGTCTGCCACTTGTGCTGTGTGACTTTGAACAAGTTGCTCCAACCTCTCCCGGCCTCAGTTTCCTTATCTGTACAGTAGAGACAGAGACAGTAACTGTTCCTGGCGGATCTGAGGTGTTGGGAGGCTGGAAGGAGGCGATGTGTGGAGAGGGCTGAGCTGAGCTTCTGGCACAGAAGAGGTGCTCAGTGAGCACAAACCCTTAGCACTGCACGGCTACTGCTGGAATTAATACGGAAGTCGGGGGCACTGTGCTGCTCTCCCTCACGTCTAAAACAGAACGCTGGACAGGGCTTGGCAGCTGGCACCTGTGGCTCAGTTCACACGAGATGCTGAGCTCCAGTTGCCAAAGTTCTCAAACCAGGAGTCCCCAAGAGGCCTGACCCACTCAGGACACTGAATCCTTTGTTCTGTGTCTTGGTGCCACACACCACGAATGATGTGCCTCTCGGACAATAACTTGTAGGCTTTGGGGCCCCATGAAGATGAAACATTCTATTTCAGAGGATAAATACTGCAAATCCACAGAGAACCTGCAAAACCTCCCGGAATCTCACGGGTCTTACAATGCCACTGCCTCCCTCTGCAAACACCTTCTCCCGACCACCCCTGGAAACCAGCCTAGGCCCAACACTTCCCAGCTCCCTGTCAGGGAAAACTCAGGGGACCCTCTCTAATTGCCTTAGTGGTACTGCCTGCAATTTGGCAGGAAGTAAACAAAGGCATAGATCAAACTCCCCAGGGAAAGCCAGCGAAGCTACTGAAAAAGTGCCTGAAAAAGACAGCATTTCATTTCATTTTTCCATTTATCTTATGTTACATATGGAGTTCAGACTGCTTCCTACCTAGTAATTACCTCTACAGAAGAACAAAACAAAACAGTCTGCAGGATGAGGGAGATGGAAGAACAAATGAATGACTGACTGATCCATCTATTCATCCACCATGTAAATGTTATTGGATCTCTTTATGTGCCAGACACTGTGTGAGGACCCAGGGGTACAGGGATGAGCAAATCAAGATGTGGTCTCTGGCATCAGAGACTAAGGCTGCAGTGGGACAGTGGCCTTAACCTCACCTGTCCCTCTACAAAAATCTCATGTCATAAGTCCAGAGCCCTGATCAATGTTCTCCTGGGGGAAGAAAAGGGCAAGGTGTAGTGGGGGCCACTGGATGGTCAGGCAGTGTCGTGGCCACAGACCCAGTCTCCGGGCTGCAGTTCCTCTGCATCTACATTGTGCTAAGTGAGCGTCTGCAGATGACACAGTGACGTGTGGCAGGCAGGTTTATGGTGAGGGTGTCCATTGGCACACCGCACTGCACGGGAAGAACTGCCCAGGACACTGTGGCCTCAGATGACTCGGGGAGGTTTCCTTTGCACTAACTGCTTTAACAGTTCCCTGGAGATGTTTTCGCCGTGACCTGAGAGCTGACGCCAGACCTTAACAATGCTCTTTGACACTTCCATTCTGAGTGACAGAACTGTGGGGGAGGGAACCCTGCCTGGCTGCCAGGCCTGTAGCCATTACAATGTTTCGGATGGGAGGGGGTGTGACTGGTAGTTGCAAGCATGATAGGATCAGGACCATGCTTTATAATGAAGAACCACAGACTCTCAGAAAGAGGGGTAGGTGCCCACTGGGGGGTGGGGGGCTGCCGGATCCCAGGTGTTCCCATCCCTGATATTTTTCTCCTTGGTTGAAGCACCATTATCTCCCAAGTCATTCTTCCAGACCAGATAAGAAAGATAAAAAAAAGGAAGAGCAGAAAAAGACACGTACACCCAGACTTTTCCTCTGTAACTTGTCTCTCTTTTCCTGGGCCCCTGCCTTGCAAGGAGGCAGAAGGAACCAGAGGACCATAGTCCTCACTTTCTCACTGTGCAACATTTCTCACCGACGGCAGAGCCCTCGTGTTCACACCTCAGCCAGTCCTCCAACATGTGGAAGGGAGATGGGCAAGGGCCAGCCGGTGATGCAACTCAGTAGGTGGCCAGTGAATTTGGAAGGAAACAGACCTGAATTAAACCCCAGCAGCTCCACATCCTGGAGCTGTGTGGCCCTAGCCAAATTCTTACCCTCGTAGTCTGTTTCCACATCTGTTAAATGGGACGACTGCCCCATAGGGCTACTGAGAGAATGCAGTGATGATGTGCACGTCTGAACCACACAGGGCATGCAAAGACTTCAGCGGCGCTGGCTATGATTTGGGTAGCGCCCCCTAGAGGCTAACACTGTGAAACATGCACATCCTGAGGGGGTGGGCTGGCCTGTAGGAAGCGCTCAATCAATAGCAACTATGACTAGAAGACACAGTTCTTGTCTTTGGAAGCATAAACTATAACTCAGCCTTCCACATGAATAATGCCACCAAGTACCCCAGGCAGAGAGATGGAATGGCCAGCTCGTAGGAACAAACAATATTCGCCATCAGTGGATAAAGGGGACCTTGAAGCATAGGCAAGAACACAGCATAAACAAAGACCCAGGGCAAAGATGTGCAGGGGGTAGTGAGATAGAAAAATGGGGCTGACATTGTGGGTATTTCATAGCCATTATAGACAGGACCTTCCAGTCCGCTAAGGGTCTCTGATTAGCATCTCTGCTAATTATTAAAATAGTCAGAGAGATAAGAGTCACAATTCCTTTTTTAGGGATGAGGCTTCAAAAGCTTCATTAGTAAGTACTGGAGCCAGAACTTGAGTGCAGGATGTCTAGCTCTGTAGCTCTGATGTGGGTTTAGAGTTGGAGAGAAAGCAACAAGGATGATCCCAGACCAGGCCCCTAGAGGCCACTGAAAACCAGACAGGAGGGTTTGGATTTTATAGAGTAAGCAATGAAGGGAAGGAAGGTCTCTCAGCAGAAGAGTGACGGGGTAACAGAGATGACATAAGAGGACAAACCTGGCTAGGAAGGGCTGGGTGGCTTGTGGAGTAGGCAGAACATGCTGCTCTAACAGGCAGCAGTGGCTCTGGGGTTGTGACAAAGCCTTGAACTGCAGCATTCCTCAGGGAGTGCTGGGCTTGACACCTCCTGGAAGCCCACCAGGACTTCAGCTCGGCTGTCCCTTAAAGAGATCTCCAATTGTCAAAGTGGGCAAGCCCTCCTGGCAGATGGCACAGTAATAATCACCTGCCAACAGCTCCCCAAAAAGAATAATTTACCTATTGGAAGAGTCTGCTGGAGGGAAGAGACTGGGGAGCTGAACAGATTGATAATTTTGAGCCACCCAAGCCTGTCTTCCCTCCCTGCTGGGTGTGCTTCTACTTAAATAGCCAGCCTTTAAATGATCCACTCTACAACTCACATTTTCTCTGCAGGGAGTGAAACCATGGGAGAGAAACAGCTAATTCATTCATTCATTCATTCAAATAGTAACTACGGGCCCTATTGTGGAAAGAAACAGAGGTCAATGGGCCTTCGGGAGGTCAGGCTGATGCCACGCTGAGAAGACAGGGAGGCACGAGGCACTGAGGCAGCTTCTCACTAGAATTGACATTGGCGTTCAATCGTGAAAGAAGAGCAAAGTCGGTGTGTGAGACTGGGAAAGAGTGTTGTCGGAGGGCAGGGAGCCCATACAAAGGTCCGGAGGCAAGAAGGAGCTGGCTTGGGGAACTAAAATAATGTCATCACCATCAATAAATAATGGTTATGCTTGAGCACTTGTGGGCCAGCTGCTATCTTAAATACTTAATGCACATTATCTCATATATCTTTAAAAACAAAACAACAAAAAAAAGTAACTCTGCAAAGCAGCTATTGCCCTCATTTTTCAGATTAGAAGTTGAGACTTAGATAGGTCAAATAATTTGCCCAAGGGCTCATGCTAAAATGTGACGAAAGCTGAGATTCAGACTCAGGTCATCTCCTTCCACGTCCCTAAACTGGAACTCCTATACTGTGCACTGAGAGCCTCTCTGGCCACACCTTCTCCAGGATGCCTTCCCTGACTTCATCTGACTGCGGGGATGATCTGCTCCTACGCTGGGTTGCCCTGGATTTCATCTTCTCTCTACAACCAGAGAGTGCCTTCCCCAAAGTCAGGGGGCAGCCTTCAGTCTGTGGCTTCAGTGTGTTCACTCATCCTCTTGTTTTCATGCTCTGACAGCACCTCAGTATTTGTTGACTGACCATTATAATGTCACAGTACTATACTGATGAAATGATCTTTTTAAATGGAAAAGTCTATTAGGTCTGTACATATCTCTTAACTCCTGGCCAAAGGGAAGTCTGAATGCATTTCAGCTTTCATGGTGTTTTCATAAAAAGAGGCGTATAGGATTACAATGAGAGGCAAGAAAAGGGAGCTTCAGCACAAATCACGACATTCTGTTCTGAGCTCCCAGGGCCCTGGAGAAATTCAGAACAATCCCATCACAGCACTCACAGACAACGCGGTATAGTTTCTTTGAGAAACAGCCTTTGTATTTGTGTCTGATTTTTGTTTAAAGAGTATTCTTTCCAAGATGGCAAACATTAAAGAAACAAATCTGTTTATATTTGTCTGGCAACTGAAAAAAAATGCATCAGACTGAAAGCAAATTTCCAACAATGAAACGAACCTGGCCTCCCAAATAAAGGCTCTGGAATCCCGTAATTGTAATTAGTTTCCCCTACACAATTAGGGATGGTGGCCTAGGGAGGCTGCATGGATGTGAAATTAGTGAAGCAGAGCAAAGAGATTCTAACCAAAGCTGCCTCGTAGCATGAAGGTACTTGGATTTCATTACTTGTGGATGAGAAGTCAACAACCACTGGGCCAAGACCAAACACTAGGACAGCTCATTCACATGCCCTTCCTGGACCCTGGCTTTTCCACTCAGAGCAAATGGTTATGAAAGACCTTCCAAGCCATAGGGTCTACCAGAAAGGATGACTCTCCCTAGAAGCGATAACATTAACTCTGTACACAGCTAACATTTTGGCAGGATAACAAGCAGCTCAGCTTTCCACATTCCATGACATTCTGGAACGCCTTGTTCCTAGGTTGGGGGCCCTGCTGATACTGATCCTTCATGGATATAGGGTGGTGTTCAGCAAAGGAAGGGGCATTGGAATCATTCAGCCATTTAGTCAAACAACATACATTTATTGAGCACCTACTAGCTGCTTGTCCCATGCTATGAACTGAAGCTATAGTGGGCAAAATTTAAATGCAATCCTTGTACTCCTAGAGTTTCCAATTTGGGGAAGATAAGAGATTTAACAACTATACAAGTATCTCTTTTTTTTTTTT